>NC_090989.1:280718515-281023733 GCF_041146395.1 Eulemur rufifrons | reverse complement strand
GGGCTGGGGCTGGCGGGGCCAGGGCGGGGCCGGGGCAGGCATGAATGGGGGTGGCTGCCAGCGGATGTGTTCTTTGGGCAGGGCGATGAACATGTTCTAAAACTGCGGTGACAGTTGCCCAACTGAATTGTACACTTCATATAAATGAATGATACAGTATGTGAATTATACCTCAATAAAGCATTTTTATATTAAAAAGTGGGTGAGAATTAAATGAGATAAAAGATGTGGCAAGATGAGGACAGTTTTCTAAAAGCTGGAAACGATGCCTCAGCTTGTGAACAGCAGCGGCAGGACAGTAACATCAAAGGAGCGGGCTCGCAGCACTTGCCGCGCTCCAAGCTCTGCACGTCCATCCCAGCACCGCAAGGGCAGGATTTAGATACGTCCACCTCACAGACGGGGGAGCAGGCCCAGGAGGAGCTGGTGGCCACCTGAGGTCAAACGACTAAGGAGGCACTGGCGGACCCACACTGTCCGAGGAACTCCAGGGCCTGAGCACTTAACCCCACCCCAGCTCCCAGACATACTTTCTCCCTCGTTCAGATGGACTTGCGGAAACACACATCTCAGGAGACAGCAATGCTCGCCAGCAAGAAGCAAAGAGGGCAAGGGAGAAGGAATGGAACAAAACCCTACCATTGCAAAAGCGGCTCTTGCAAATAAATTTACGGCTCCCAGTTGATCTATTAACGGGTGAACAAGTGGGAACGTGGCTCCCCGATTCAGCAACAAGCCATAAATAAGCATCCCGCCTGCCGCTGGCCACCACCCAGCCGGGGAGCTACGACCAGGCTTTCTGGGGGAGGGGCAGGCTCCCCCGGCCCACCACACCCCACACCCCTACCCTACAACATCGAGTGGCAGCAATGCCAACAGGGCATGGGGGGGCCTGCAACGCTGCCATGGCCAGGTCCCCATTTCCAGCTGCCTTTAGGGGTACACGGCTGCAAAGTTTGGCTGGGCTCAGCAAACAGATGTTCTGAGATGCAGAGACACGTGTGTGGGTGTCGAGGGGGTGTTACGGAGCAGGCTGCTCTGTCTGGAACATCTCAAAGACCTTGCCAGGGCTGATGTCACCAGCCTGAGCCACAGCCCCCTCCCCACCACAGTCAAGGGCCCTCCTGCCTGCTGGAACCAGCATCCCCACACCCTCAAAAGGGGTGTGGGGCACGGGCTGGCGTTGAAGGACACCCGAGCCAGCCTCTTCCCTGTCCGCCCACTCCTAGGATCCCGACGTGGAACCCCTGAGTCAGAAAGCCCGGCCGCCAGACACCTGGCCCTCAGAGCAGGCGTGGTGGTGGCATGTGTCATGGTCGGGACTCGGTCCCAGCCCTGGCCTTGCTGTTTTCTAGCCAGGTGACGGTGAGCAGCTCACCCACCTGGCCAAGCCCGTGTTCTCAGTTCGGTTCGGATAACAAGGGCTGCTGTGCAGATTAAGCGAGATCCTGCACGCGGCGCCTGTGCCTGTTATTTCAGAGGCAGAGTCGCACCCTGGGCTCCCGCACCCCCTCCACAGGGCCCCTCAGGGGCTTCTGGGAGCCCACCGACAGCAGCTCTGTGTGCGGAAGCCAATGAGTGTCCCCGGGAGTGTCCGGCTGGGTCACTGGCCACCTTGAGGCCACAAGATTGGGGTTACCTGCTGGTGACAGGCGGCACAGGGCGGGAGTCCTTCATCCAGGTGACCAGTGGGGCTGGGGAGCCCTGGGCCTCGCAGTCCAGGGTCACCTCTTCACCGGCTGTCGCTAGGACTCTCAGAGGCACGTCTGCTTCTTGAGAACTGTTCGCGTGGATCCTGGGCTTGGCTGTGGGGCAGCAAGCAGGCCGTGAGCAGGGCAGGGGCTGTGACGGCTCCCCAGAGGTGGCACTGCGACCTGGACCCCCGGAGGCCCAGCAGGCTCGAGGGCTCACACCCGAGGGTTTCCACTCAGTCCTCCCCTTCTGCCTCTCCACCACCACTTCCTTCTAGGAGCCCATCTTGCTCTGATGACCTGGCCCCAGGGACCTTCCAGCAGGTTCTGAGCTCCTCCTCTTCTCGCCCCGTCACCCCATTTGCTCCCATGATGTCAACCACCAGGTGACGCACAGACAAGCCCTCTGGCCCTCTGAAGCCCCGTCCTGGACTTATGACACTCTGTACATGTCACCCCTCTCACATCAGACTGAAGACCCCTTGCATCGTACCCCTGCTCCCATCCCCCATTCCTAGCCCAGCGCTCACACATGGAAGGCTCTCAGCCCATGTCTGAGCAGCCAAAATGGGTCACGCCGGCCAGCTGGGGACATCTAAACACACCTAGCCCTCCTGTGTTCACCCATGCGTCATTAGTCCAGAAAGGAAATGCTCCCCCTTTTTTCACTATAACAGCGTTGGCTATGAGAGTCTGTGACAGAAAAGCCCGGCTTGTGCGTTTGCTCACTCAGCCTGGACATCACCCACCGGGCGCCCGGCCTCATGGGGAGCGCAGGGAGACAGCGGCACAGGAGGCTGGTCCCGCCCCGTCCTCACAGTGCCCAGGGCCCGCGGGAACACTGGGACCCAAAAGCTCAACGTGTAATTAATTATCTGACCGCAGTGTGATGGGTGCTATGCAGGGGCTAGCCCAGGGTTTACAGGTGACTTGACCCCGCCTGGGCCATCAGGGGACGCTGGGATCTGATGGATGGAAAAAGTCAGGTGGGCGGAGAGGCAGGAGAAGACCATTCCAGACAGAAGGAACTGCGCGTGCAAAGGCCCTGAGGCAGGAGGGACCATTCAAGAAATGGAAAGGAGGGCAGAGGGTGTGGGGCAGAGAGAGGCAGGCGAGGGGGCTGGCAAGGCGGGCAGACCCAGTGCAGGGCCTTGTCTTTCCAGCCTTGTTAACGTGCCGGCTTCTCCCCGTCTGGTTCCAAAGGGCTGAGTTGGAACCAAAGTCTGCCTCCACGCCCGCTGAGACCCCCTGCCAGGACAGGGCCTGCCATCACTCACTGTTGACAGAAAGCCGCATCTCCTGGCTGGAGAAACCCACGGCGTTGGTGGCCGTGCAGACATAGGCCCCTGCGTCCTGAGCAGACGGCCGGGCGATGACCAGGGTGCCGTCCTTACTCACATTGAAGTGGGGAGCCCTGGGGGTCAGGGCGTTGGTTTCCTGGGGCAGAGGCACAGGTGACATCATCAGAGCCCACACCCCTCCCCATGAGGCCCTGGGCCCACCTCTCCGGTGTCCCCCAAGGCAACAGGCTCTGCCTACCTTGGTCCAGGTAATGGTGGGGGTGGGAAGTCCTGAGGCGACGCAGGGGAGGGAGGCCGGAACCCCTTCATTGGTGACGTGGTGGGTGGCGGTGGGATGGATCCTAGGCGGCACTTTTATAAATAAACCAACCTCATGAGCCGACGTTCATGGCGCAGTGCTCACAACAGCCACTGTCCACACACGACGAATCGATACACAAACCGTGGGCTACGCACACAGTGGAGTATTACTCAGCCTTGGCAAGGAGGGAAATTGACTCCACCTGTGTGACATTCTGGAGAGGGTGGAACTACGCAGACAGTAGGGAGATGAGTGGCCGGCAGGAGTTGGGGGGGGTGAGCAGACGAGCACAGAGGATGTTCAGGGCAGTGACACTGCTCTGTGTGGCACTACAACGGTGGATACGTGTCGTCACACACTTGTCCAAACCCACAGAACGTTCAACACCGAGCGTGAGCCCTGATGTGCACTGGGGACTCCGGAGAGATCGATGTGTCAATGTAGGTTCATTGACTGTGACAAAGGGACCGCTCTGGTGGGGGGTGTTGGGGAGCTCTGGTAGGGGGAGCCTGTGGGGTGGGCAGGGGGTATATGGGAAATCTCTGTACCTTCTGCTCAATTTCACTATAAACTTAAACTGCTCTTAAAAATCCAGTCTATTTTTAAAAAAAGGAATACAATTCTCACACACGCTACAACACGGATGAACCTTGAAAACATGCTAAGCAAGTAAGCCCGACACAGGAGGACAAATATCGAGTGATTCCACTTATCCGAGGCATCTAGCATAGGCAAGTCTGTGGAGACAGACGGTAGAACGGTGGTTCCCAGGGCGGGGGAGAAAGGAAGGCGGAGGGGTGTCCATTGGGTGCACAGTTTCGGTTTGGGATGATGAAAAAGTTCTAGAGATGGATGGTGGTGATGGCTACACAACAGTGCGAATGCACTTGGAGCCACTGGACTGCACACTTAAAATGGTTAAAATGATAATTTTATGTTCTGTATATTTATAATTTAAAAAATTTTGACAGGAGAATAAAAATGGCCCAATATGCACCGCCACCACCGCCCGGCCACCGTTCCATTCACCCCCAGACAGAGGCAGCCTATGCTTGGGGGCCAGGTGTGCTGATTCTTTGCTCTGGGACTTTGGAAAAACTGCTTAATCTTTCAGTATCCACATTCCCTGATCAGCGAAAAAGCTGATTAAACCCCAACTCCCTGCTCATCCCTTCGGGGATGGACAGATGGGAAATGACAGAAAATAGTGTTTGAAGAACACAGTGAACTTAAAAGCAGGTGTCAGATCCATTCTGGATGCATCTAGATTTGCAGGTGTGAAAACAGTGTCTCCAAGGGGCTGGGGGGCGACCAGGGCGTGGAAACCTCCTCAGGGAGGGAAAGCCAGAAGCCAGGGGCTCTGATGCTGTCACCCTCAGGGAAGGAGACGCACTTCCAGGTTCCCTGGGTGGCCAGAGCCGGCAGGCTGATGGCATTTGCTGAATGGAAGTGCCCTGAGCCAGGAGAGACCCAGCCGGCTCACACCAGCAGAGGCTGCCGGACATGGAACCTCGCAGAGGCCTGGCCCGGGACAAGCTTTCCTCGCAGTGAGGATGGGAATTCACAAGGAGGCGGGACTCCTGGTTCTTGCCCCAGCCCTGTTGAACTTAGGTTTTCCTCTATACAATGGGGAAGGATGTGTTCTCCCACTCAGCCCTTGGGGTCTCATGAAACCAATTTTAAAAAGAAGATATTAACGTATTTGAGAAATCACAAAATATAACCAAAATTAGTTTTTTTTTTCTTTTTTTTTTTTTTAGTAGAGATGGGGGGGTCTCACTCTTGCTCAGGCTGGTCTCGAACTCCTGACCTCGAGCGATCCACCCACCGTGGCCTCCCAGAGTGCTCGGATTACAGGCGTGAGCTACCACACCTGGCCCAAAATTAGTTTTAAACTCCTCATCTTACATTAAAAAGAACGGCGGTTCCTGGTCAGGGGACGGAAGCGACCCAGGGCTGTGGGTAAGAGGGCAATTGGGCAAAACACACTAAAAGCTCTAAAAATGTGCACTCTCCATGACTCAAAACTCAATCCACACGCATGGGTTATCCTAAGGAAAGCATCGGTCTTGTTTGTACGGTGGTTGGTTCATCCCCGGGGTGTTCACGCCCGTGAGAAACCAGACAGCCGCTTAGATAACCGGGGCGGGGCGCAGGCCAGCGAGAAACCACCATAAACTCTGAATATTTATGGACAGAAAACAGTCTTGACACGTTGTCAAGGAAACGCGTGGGCGGCAAGACAATGAGAGCGTGTCGGCCAGTTTGGTTTTAAAATATTTGTAAAGAATAGATAGGCAAACAGGTGGTGCAGAATTTATACACAATTTATATAAAGAACACATAAAGAATTGTTACATGCTATGTATAAAGAAATATCTTGTCTCTATATAGTGTGTACATATGTGTTACACGTATGTATAGGTGTATACATATCACACTAGGTACAGAGTATATGTTTAAAATATGAAAACATACACATTGAAATGTAAAATCTGCTTGTTCTTAGCTTCTTGTATTATGGGAATTTTTTTTTAAACATGTCAAATCCCTAATTTTCCAACAGTGACTACGTATTATTTGTGCAGTTTTTTTAAACAAAGGAGCTCAAGACCAAGGTCCCCCTGCCAGGCACCCCCGACCCTGGGGCCCGGGACTCACCCTGGACGACCAGCTCCACGTCCCGGAGCTGAGAGCCAGCTGTGTTGGTGACCACACAGCTGTACCTGCCTGCGTCCTCCTGCTGCGCCCGGTCAAGGTGGAGGCTGCCGTCCGCCCGGACGGAGTGCCGGCTGCCAGGCGGGAGCTGCAGGGGTGAAAAGGCACCAGCTCAGACCCCGGGCCCCAGGCAGAGGCAGCTAAGAGAGAACCTGCAGGAAACTGCACTGCCCACCCGGCGGCAGGAGCAGGCTGGGCTGAGAACCAGGGCTCAGAGAAGGCCAAGGAGCTCTGCGGTTCGTCCACCCACCACACGCAGACCTACGGGGCTAGGTGGGACCCAGCCCTACATGCCCTGACCCCACCTGCCCCTCGGCTGAGTGGACCAGGGCGAGACGCCTGACCCGAGTGGGGCCGGGGGAGTCTCTCCTGGGAATGCAGAGCTGCGGCAGAGCCTTCAGTGAGCAGGGGCTGGGGCTGCGAGGCTGCCGCAGGGGCAGCCCTTCCACGCTGGGCCGCAGAGTGGGGGAGAAGCAGAGAGAGGCTCCTGTGGCTCCCCAGGTCTGATCCATCAGGAACGGTGGTGTGGGGGCATGCTGGTCAAGCCTGGGGTGACCTCTGTAAAGCTGTCACCAGCCCACCCTTGGTGGGGGGCCCAAGAAACCTTCCCAGCAGGCCTGAACCTGCTTTGGCTGCCCTGGTCCCTGTCTTGGGAGCCCCGTGCCCATCACCCTCGGGTTCCAAGAGAAGCCCCCCAGTTCTCGGATCTTTCAGGCTGGCAAGGTTGAGCAGGAGGGGTCCCGCCCCGTGTCCCCCCTGAGCTAATGGAGGCTCAGCACCTCTGGCCACGCCCCCGCCGGCATTGAGGAGGCCCGAGTCCGCTCCTGCCCCGTGTGCCAGCAGAGACCACTCAAGGCATCGTCTCCCAGGGAGCCTCCGCCCACCCACCCCACACGCCCAGCTCCCGTCTAGTCACACAGGCTGCACAGTGAGTCACAGACACGAAAACCAGCTTCTGCAGAGCCTGCACGCCTGGGGGCAGGGCCTGTCCTCGCTGCACGTCACACCATGCCACTGCACGGCAGCTGGCACCCACTCGGGGCTCAGTAGGCATGTGTTGAATGAATGAATGAATGAATGAAGGTCTAACCAGTGCTCACCGTGCTAGGGGCTGTTTGGAGTAGAGAGTTAAGTCATAGTCTTAGTCTGGAGAAGCTCACAGTTAACACAGGAAAATTTTAAATGCAGCTTACATCTTGGTTCTCAAACTTGGCTACACATTGAAAATACCCAGGGAGTTTTAAAAACTAACCATGTATTTCAAAATAAAGGGTTTAAAAATAAAACAACCACTTGGTCTGTATCCCCAGGGGTTCTAATTTAAGGGGTTATGGTTGAGGCCTGAGCACCAGGATATTTTAAAACTCCCCCAGGTGATTCCAAAGTGCGTCTGAATTTGAGAACCAGGAGGGATGCACACAGACCCTCCTTGAGCCAGGGAGGTCAGCAGGGCCTCTGGAGGAAGTGGCACTTATCCTGGGGCTTAGAGCTGGTAGGCAAACTTTTTCTGCAAAGGGCCAGAGATTAAATATTTCAGGCCATATGATCTTTGTGTCCACTGTTCAACTCTGCAGCTGTAGCATAAAAACAGCCATAGACAAATCGTAAACGGGTTGAGTGTGGCTGTGTTCCAATAAAACTTTATTTAAAAAACAGGCCATGGGTGGGACGTGGCCCATGGGCTGTAGTGTGCAGAGTCCTGTTCTATAAGGTTGTAAAGCTTGGGCTGTGGCATCAGGCAGGCCTGGGGTCAAGCCCAGCTTGGCCACTTACTAGTTACACGATCTTGACCACATGACTTAACCTAAGCCTCAGTTTCCCTTTCTGCAAAATGGGGGAAGTGATGGGCCCTTCCTTCCAGGTCAGGTGGGAGAAATGCAGGAGGTAAGAACCTAAGGCGAGGACTGGTGCAGACCTAGCACGCTCACTACCAATACTAGAGGACAGGAAAGACAGAGACAGGCCAGAATGACAGAGAAGGGCATCCTGGTGGCAGGAACAGCCCGGGCTGAAGCTCAGATGTGGTAGAGCAGGGCCTTCCTTGGGGAGACTCGAGCTGTCTGGGCAGGCAGGAATGGAGGGAAACAGTTACAGTGGGAACCGGTGCCCGGTGCGGGCCAAGGCAGTGGGTGGCCTGGCTGGGAGCACAGCTCCAGGCTGTTCCACTAGCCTGGGTCAGGGACAGCGAGGCCAGAATGAGGGTGGCAGGAACGGAGAGCACAGCCATGCTGCTGCCGCCTAAGGTGCCCGTCTGCGGGAGCCTTCGATTAATATGGGGGTGATGGCACCACTCTGTAGCCTCAAGGGCACGGGGGTTCCCAGTGTGTCTGAGGACAGGGCAGAAGAATTGAGGAAAAGGAAGAGGCGGAGAAAGAGCCAACAGGAGAGGGGAAGTCGAAAAGGAAAAAACCAAACGGATGTGAACTGACAAAGCAACCGCAGTGTGTCCAGCAACATGCTAGGTGTTCGGGGCACAGGTCGCATCTCTGCCCTGGCACCATCAGAACAGGGTGACGAATGCGTGGAGTCTAGGCCACCACTGAGTCCTGCTCCCCAGCCCTTGGCACTCACGCCAGGGACCAGCAGCCATGACTGACGTTTAGAGGGTGACAGATGCTGTTGGCACGTTATCAGAGAGGGCTCCGGAATGCGGCAGGAAAGAGGGAGGAAGGATGGGACTGTCTGAAACAGGGAATCGGCAGAGCAGAGACCGAGGCGTTTCTGTGGCAGCCCCCCTTCCCCAGGTGCCACCGCCCGCTGCACCCGAGGAGCCCAGCACTCACGGGCCTGCCAGCCTTGAGCCAGCGCCTCTCTGGGAGGGGCCTGCCAGCCAGGACGACACAGGGCAGGGACACAGGTTGCCCCTGCACGACCCGGACAGTGGAGGCACTGCTGGCGATCCGTGGGGGGACTGTGGGGAGAGGAGACAGTGTCAGCCACGATCAGTCCCCTGCGGTGGTCATCAGAGGGCCCCAGTGCCCCCACCTTGCCCCACAGGAGCCGGCAGAAGCATCAGGATTGGGGCTCTAATGCGCTGAAGTGCCCCAGGGCACTGCCCAGGACGCCGGGATGCTGACGCCCCTCCTGGAGAACTCAGATGTGGACACATCTGTCCCAAAGGATGTGGTGGCCCTGAGGGCCCGCCTGGGGATGCTCACGTCCCAGCTGCACCCCAGGGAGCACCTGCCTCCCCACCTCCCACGGGCCTCAGATCCACCAGCAAACCGTGTCCCGTGACGATGAGCCGGGCCTCGGCCTGGACCTTCCCGAAGACATTTCGAGCTTCACAGACATACGGGGCCTGGTCTTCAGGGGCCACACCTGAGGGGCAGGAAGCAGCCGCTCTGACCGCCAGGGCACACCACACTGCAACTCCCCGGGGGACACAGCCTCGCACAGCCTGGCCCTGCAGAGGCCCAAGCGGGACGGCTGGGGTCGCAGAGGAGAGCGGTGGGGACACCGCTGGGCCTTGGAAGGGTGAGGCGGCCTCGGCTTGCTCCTGCCCACTGGAGACAATCAGTCGATACCTGTACCTGGCAGTGCGACTGGGAGGGTCCGTGAGATGATGCAAATAAAGTAATAGTCGTCGTAGAACAGTAGGAACTAGCAATGGTAGCAGCACTAGTAGCAGTAGCAGTGACAGCAGTCACAGTAGCTGTGTGATAGCGGCAGCAGCAACAGTGAGTAACGATTACGAGACGGATAATGGCTCACGCTGCGTAACGGCCGGCACGTGTGTACACTGTGAGCAACCTGAGCCCGCAGAGCAACCCTGTAATGTGGTCTGTTACTGCACCTGGGTGGTGGGTTTGATCGCTACGGTTATGAGCAGGTTCAGAGCAGTGGAGCGACTTGGCCAGAGTCGCCCCATGGTCAGTGCTGGGGTCAGGGTTTGCTCCGGGCCCCCCAGCCTGGGGTGGGGGGTGTTGGGAGCCACCCTGCCTCCCCGCCCACCCGGCCCCAGCCCCACTCGCTCACTTTCAAAGAACAGCACTCCTGAGTCGGGCTGCCCAGTCCTGCTGCCCCGCTCGCGCCCCAGCGGATGGCCATCTCCACGGCGCCAGGTGACCATCGGCGGTGGGCGGCCCGTGGCCCGGCACGCCAGGAGGGCACTCCTCCCCAACTCCACAGTGACATCCCGGGGCAGCTCTGTCAGCTGGGGTGCATCTGTGGAGAGGTGACCTGTCAGCCACGTCTGGTGGCTGGACCCACTCAGCCCTGGGAACAGCCTCCCCTCTACTCCCTTCCCATTGCGCAGAGCTTCCCCTCTTCCAGTCTCGCCTTGTGAACCTGGGGCTGACACCTGTCCAGGGCTCCGGGGCCAACCTGAGTTTAGCAGGGTACACTCCTGGAGGGCTCTCCGGAAGAGGCAGTGGGAGCAGACTCCAGCGGGATGGTGGCCACCAACATGCCTCACACCTCAGCATGGGGTCTCAGGAGCCTGGCTATTCCCCAGCTGTGCACAGAACACCCCCTCCTGGCTGTGACAGCCCTGAAGCCTGCTTCCAAGGGGCTTCTGGGTACCTCCAGTCCCAGGCACCTTCTGGCTGCTGAGGTCAATTGTGACCGGGGCTCATGCAGGGGCTGGGGTGGCCCCTCTGCCTCTCCCTCCTCCTGGGCCATGGGGGCTTTCTCTTGGTGGTGGCCTGGGCTCCCTTCTGACCCGCTTAGCTCCCTGGCCCAGGCCAGGCCTTCCTCTGCACGGCCGGGGAGGACTGGCTGGACTCGGGCAACCATGGCCACAGCCGTCTGTGTCCACTACCCACCTGGCCAACTTCGTGGGGGATTATGCGTCTTCCTCACTCTCTTCCCTTCGTCTCTGCCTGTGGGCTGAACTTTTTGTGATAAGCATATAAAACACTACTACTAAATGAAAACCTGCGCGTTATAAATAACACGACCTTATACTTCATGGTCCAAACCAGGACATTCGGGAGTGAAAAGGGGCGGTGTTAGCAATTACACAGGGACCACGGGCCTAAACATGGACTGCCCTGTCACCTGTGTTATCAACGACTCAAATCACACACAGAGGGTGGCAATTTCCCCAATTCCTACTCCACACCCCCCAAACGCCAGGCCCCTCCCCAAGCAGGCGCTGCAGACAGTTGGCAGAGCTTCCTCATTGCCGCCTTCCTGCGAGCATCAAGCATCATCTTACTTTAATAATGTCGGGGGAAGGGGGCGTAGGGAGGGCGGGAATCAAGTTATTTCCCAAAACAGAAACTCAAGACCTTTCTGTCCCCCGGCAGGCCAGGAGCGGGTCCAACCCTAGACGTGTCCAGGCTCTCCCTGCAGCCTCTGGGCACTGTCCTCAAGTCCCTGTCCCCAGACTCATCCGGCAGGGTAGGGCCTGGCCTTTTTTTTTTTTTTTAACCCTTTGAGTCTGGCGCCACAGCAAAGCCTCCACATTTTTGTTCTTTCCGTCTCTCTCCAGAAATCTCCTTTATCCATCCAAATCATGACATCAAACTTCCCTCCTGGCCTCAGGGGTTAGGGAAGTTCCAGGGCGATATAAACACAACTTGGAAAATAACTGCGAGGAGGAAGACGGTCTTGGAGCCAGCCTCAGACACCACCCTTCCTCACTGGGGCCGCTCAAAACCCCAGAGAGCCTTTGCATACAGAGCCCTGGCCCCGGGGGACAGTTCTGCCATCCCCACCGCCCAGGCCGGGCACCCTGGCAGCCTGTCCTCCCCAGCTGGCCCAGCCCGGCTGCAGGGCCCAGCTCGAGGCCCCCAGCCTGCTCCCCCCAGGCTGCTTCTCGGCCTGTCCCTTCCTCAGCCCGAGCAGCCCCCCTCTTCCTGACTCCAGGTGTTTGAAGCCTACTCTCTTCTCCACTCCCCTCCCCATCCCAAACTGCCCACCTGAGAAGGGACGGCTCATTTATAATAAGGAGAGACTGGTAAGCTTAAAGGCTGGCATGTGGCATCCCCTACTGACAGGCATGACAACAAGTGTTTTTAGAACCACGATGTCACTACTTGTCTTAATAAACTCATGAGGTGGATGTTATCACAATCCCCATTTCACAGAGGAGAACATTGAGGGTCAGAGAGATTAAGGAACCTGCCAAGGTCACAGCTCAAAGTCAAGGGCAGAGCTGGGATCAGAGTCCAGGTCTGACGGATGCTAAAGCTCTGGACCACTCCACCCCTGTGTCCCCCTAAGAGCTTGGGGACAATCTGGCAGCTGCCCCAGCCAGAGCCCACCCACCTCTTCCATCTTCATGCAGGGGTGAATCCCAGAGCCACCAAATCCCTTCTAACCAGGAGCCCCCAAATAAGTTGGGACCCCAGAACCCTCATATGCCAGGGCTGAAGGTCCTGTGGTCGGGCCCCTCGCTGTACACACGGGAGATGGAGGGAGAGGCTGGACCCCCAGCCCGGTGCTGTTCCCGGGGCCTCATCTCCAGGCTCCCAGCCCCTCCCTGCACAGACTCCCTGGAGAGCCTCTGCAGTGGCCGAGGCAGTGACGGTGAGCTGGCTCCGCGGCCGTCTGAGCCCCCCGGGAATGACCCTTTCTGCCTTGACCAGGAGGAAGAAGGGAGTCTCAGGCCCAAAGACTGTGCAGATGGACAAAGAGGACCCTGGTGAGGGGACAGCCACAACAGCCCGTCCCCCGAGGACTCAGAGGAATCCTCTCCCCACTGAGAGGTCCTGCCATTCGGCCTGGGCCAGGGCCACAAGGTGACTTTGCTCCACACAGAAATATTAAAAATTACGTTTGACAGCTACGTTGGCACCAAGGCATATAGAATCCAGGCTGGATTCATCTTTATTCATTATTAGTCATTTTTTTCTTCTGGTTTTGAAAGAAACTAAAATGAGAAGATTGTCCTGGACCCCTAAAATATCGGGGGCCTGGCGCAGGTACCAACTTCACCTGATGGGAAAGCGGCCCGGAGCCGGCTGCTCCACCCGGAGCCCGGGCCTCCCCCCCTGCCCCCGGCTGGCCGGGGGACCCTCAGCGCCCACGAAACACCCGCACCCCTTGCTGCCCGACTCAGCCACCCGGCAAGCAGGAGCCTCTGGGTGGGGATAAGAAGCCGGGGCTGGAACGAGAGGACGGAAAGAGGACAAACACCCCTGCAGAGAGAAACGGAGTGACGCACAGCGAGCAGCTCAGGGCCCTGCACGCAGGAGGGGGCGCCTGTGCAGAGCCGGCCACCTGCCACGTGATGGGCCACTGCGCCTCACCCAGCCCTTGTCACCCCCCGGCCTGGGCACGGGAGGCACGGGTGCGGACAGGCACCCGAGTGTGCGGATCACTCATTCCACGCACGCCCGAGGGAAGCACATCGTCTCCCGAGTGCCCCGTGAGCAGCCCCACTTCACGGTGACGAACGTGAGGCTCAGAGCGGCAGGTAACTCAGCCAAACGGGCACAGGATCTGCACGTGGACCCAGGACTCTTGGCAAGTGCCAGGCCAGGAGATGCAAAAGGGCCTCGCGGGCCAGTCCCCCAATGCGGGCACTTGCTCGGTAGGGGAGGAGGCTGCCTTCCTTCCTGTGCCCCAGCCACCATCAGGACGCCAGTTCCTGCTCAAGAGCAGAAAATAAGCACAGTGCCCGCCCGTTCCCGGCCTCTGCCAGCCTGGCCAGGAAAGCCAGGGCACGGCTGCCACCCAGACGGGCAGGAAATTCCATCTGCCAGCACCGCTGCCAGGCAGGCTCACCCCAGACCCACAGGTGCTGGGCCATTCTCCATCCTGTCCCTGACCTGAAGGCCAGAGGCCACCAGTGGCCACCACTCTGCCTCTGGAGTGCCAGCCACCTCCTCCCTCTAACGCGGGGAAATGGCTCCAAGGCCAATGTAGACAGACAAAGGAACAGGATTGGGCGGGCGCAACAGCCCGGACCCCAAAGAAATAAGGCTTTGCCAAAAAGAAACTGGATGTGGACAAAAGATGACAATGCCATTGCCATGCCGGGGGCACCCTCTCTGCTCACCCGGCACCCTGGCTAAGAACAGTGACCATAGCTTTCTCAGGGCCCTTGTGCCGTGGGCCTTTCTTATCTCTCGCTCGCACACCGTCTCGGGGACATTTTGCCAACCAGGAGCCTGCGGCAGGGGAAGCGAGGTCCAGGCTCACCTGGTTGGAAGTGTCAGGCTCACGGCCGGGGCTGAACGTGCAGACCCTCGGCTCAGATAGCTCGGCCACTCGCCTACTGTGTGGCCTTGGGCAAGCACTTACCCTCTCTGAGCCACAATTTTGTAAAGGGGATAGTGATAGCCCCCACCTCCCAAGGTCGTTGTGAGGATTCCATGAATTAGCACATGACGTGGCTTAGAGCTGGCCCTGGCCAGCGAACACCATAGACGTGTGAGCCCATGTCTTTCTTGTTGTTACAACCAGGCTCCGCCACAGCTTCCCCACCACCGCCACCAGGCGTTCAGCCGCACAGCGGGCAAGTCTGAGCACGCTGCTGTCCTCACAGAAACCTCTCACGCCCCGCAGGATGAGTGCAGACGCCTCTGCAGCTCCCAGGCCCGGAGTGACCCGTAGCAGGCAGCAGCTGTCTGCACCTCCCCTGCCCCCACATCTCACTCCCTGCGCTTCTCTTGCCCTGGGCAGATTTGCACGTGCTGTTCCCTTTGCCTGGAACACCGTTTCCCGGCTCTTCCTCTGATGGATTGCTTCTGGTTTCAGGTTGGATATCACCTCTTCCAAGAAGCCCTCCCACCCCCAGTGCTGGATCAGCCTCCTTCTCTGGGCACCCACAGCCCCTGAAGGCACTGTCCCCAAATGCTCTGTGCCCTGGGCACGCCAACTGCCTGTCTTCTGTTCTCTCTCCTGATCCCACAGCAACATGAAGCAGATGACATGTCTCACCTGCCATTGTGTCTCCAACACAAAGTCTGGCTCACAGGCACCTGGTGACCTTGTGTTGGAAGAATGAATGACGGAAAAAGCAAATGAATGAAGGCCAAGGGCGCCCCCAGCCTGGGAGCATCCCGACCCTGAGCCAGCACTACTCCCCCCAGGGCCAGACGAGGCCTGCTCCTGCCAAAACCCTGCCAGGACCTCCTTGGCCACCCCACCCAGCCCTGGCACAGCCTGTCCCATTCCGCCCAGACAAGTACATTCCCAATTCTCTGTGCTTCCCTAGAACTCCCAGCACCTGTCTGTCCCGCCACCGCCGCAGCAAACACTCAGAGCCTGATCCATCCTGGCTTGGGTGCCAAGGAGCTGTGCCCACGGCTTCCGAGCAAGTCCCAGTGCCTGGAACCCAGGCCTGGAACTTAGACATCTTGGAAATCCCAGCCAAGGCCATGTACTGGCCATAGAAGCATTCAGACCCCCTCTGTAGAAAGCGGATAATCACCCCTCTGTTTATTGAGCTATCACGATGGGCCCACCCCGGGCCAGCACCACATGCCTGACTTCACTGAGTCACCACAGCAACCTAGCGAGGGAGTGGTAGGGTCAGCCCCACCTCACAGATGGGAAAACCGAGGCTTCATGACTGGACCAAAGCACATAGATGGTAAGTGCCAGAGTCGAGACTGGAACTCAGGCCTCAGTGATGAGAGGAGATCTCAGCCCCAGCTGGAACTAAACCGTCTCTGTGGCGGGCAGCAGCCTCCCAGATGGCCCCAGGCCCTGCCTCCGGGTAGGCACACCTGTGCAGCCCCCCACCACATTGCCCCGGGGTGGCCTGTGTGACAGGGAGGGTGCCAGAGGTGGTGGAACGCTACCTCCAAGACTGCAGCTGGTCTCAAGAGATGGCGGCTTCCGCCTTGGATTCTCTCCCTCCCCACCCTCTCTCCCCCCTTTGGAAGTCATGTCATGAGAAGCTTCCGGAGAAGCCCACATGGTGAGGAACAGCCTCCCGTCAACAGCGTGGGTGAGCCTGAGTGGGTGCCCTCCCCCAAGCAACCCTGGGCTGACAGCAGCCAACATATCGCTCACAGTCTCGTGGAGGACCCCAGGCCAGCGTCACCCAGCCGAGCCGCTGCAGGTTCCTGACCCTCACAGGGTGAGAGGATAAACACATACTGTCTAAGCCACAAAGTTTTGGGGCACTTTGTTACCCCGCAAGAGATGGCACATGCCGTCCCCCTCCCGACATCCCTTGTCCCCGTGTGCTCTGGATCCACATGACAAATCCACACTGCCGGTCTGTGGCGGAGTGCTCCCCACCCCGCGCAGAGGCAGGGCAGAGGGCTGGCAGGGGAGACAGGTGTACACTCACGTCCAACCGCCAGCTGGATTTCCGCAGAGGCGTCACCCAGCTCATTGACAGCTCGGCAGGTGTAGACGCCAGCATCCCTCTCCTGAGCCGCGGGGATCCGCAGCGTCCCAGAGCTGGAGCCCTCCGGGGCCAGGATCATCTCAAGACCTCCTGGGCCAGAGACGAAAAAGCATGAGCCGGCACCCTTGGTACCATGGGGGAGGGTGGGTGGAGGCAGATTCACCCCCAAAGACAGAACCCCCACGCCCAGCCCTGTAGGGGGCTTGGGTCTTCTCCAAGCCCCTCTGTTGACCAGGGGGGCTCAGCCAACCCCCCAACATAACAGGTGTGTGCCCCAAGAGCCCCACACCTGGGCCTCCCACCTGGCGCCCACCCCTCAGCCCCAGGTCTAGCCTGGGATTTGGGTCAGCTCTGGGAGGGGCCGGGGGACCCTGAGGTGCCCACACCCTGCTGACGGCCACCTCTCTGAGGCCTCACCCAGGTGGCCTCCCTGGCATCTGCCCTGAGCACCCCTCACTTGTCCTGCCTGACGTCTCCCCCCAGGCTCCTGTACCCGACAGACTCCCCTGATTCTGATACCTGCTTTTAAATGAAAGTAAATTAAATTTTGTATTTTCTTTGTTGTGGTAAAATATACGTAACATAAAACTTACTGTCTTAGCCATTCTTAAGTGTTCAGTTTGGTGGCATCAAGCACATGCGCACGGCTGTGCAGCCATCACCCCCATCCATCCATGAAACACGAGCCCCAACCCCTCCTCCCCAGCAGCCACCATCTACGTTCCGTCCCTGTGAGCCGCCTGCGCGGTGCCTGGGGGAGGGAGAACCAGGTCCTCTCTGCGCGTCCGGCCTGTCCCCTGAGCACAGCGCCCTCCTGCTTGGCCACACTACGCCTGCAGCAGGGTCTCCCTCCTTCTCAGGCTGAACAATGTTTCATGGTGAGACCCCCTTTTAACAGGGGCTCTTGGCTGGCGCAGGCCGTGTCACACATGCCGAGTAAGGAGTCCTGAAGCCTCTGCCATCTGCCAGCTGGCACCCCGGACAGAATGCGCAACCCTGAGCTAACCCCACCGCCCTGCCTGTCAGAGTCACGGGGAGCTCTGACGACATCCCATCCAGGGGGGCAGAGGGGGGTGCGCCCAGGTGGGAGGGGGCATTCTCGGTGACCCTGGCTGATACTTGAGAGGGGGCCAGTGTCCTGCTCTGAGACAGACTGAGACAGCCACCCCAGGACCCTGCCAACCAGGCTCCAGCACAGCATCAGGCTCCGTGAAACATGCCACGCCATTACCGCAGAGCCTCAGACAACCCTGTCACCATTTCAGATTTCAGATAATCACACCATCGCCATCACCGTCACCAAGTACACCGAGCTCGGCCCACGTGCCAGGCTTGTTCTAAAACCTTTACATACATGGGCTCATTTAATCCTCACACAACCAACCTATCTTCCATTTTCCCACCCATTTTCCAGATAAGAAAACTGAGGCTCAGAGATGCCCAAGGTCACCCAGGGAGCCAGAATTCAAATCTGAGTCTGACTCGATCCTGCTCCTAACACCTGCCTCAGCTGTGTCGACACTGGCCGGGGGAGGACAGGGCTGCTGGGACCAGCCAGCACTCCCCGGACACCCCATCAGAGCGCCCCCCGCCTCCGTATTCCTTCAGGGCCCCGCAGGCCAGTCTCCCCCAACCTACCTCGGTACCAGACGACCCGGGGCGGGGGGACCCCCGACGCCTCACACGCCAGCACGGCCTCCTCCCCCACGGCAGCGAGCACCACGCCGTTTATAGCAGAGACCGTCGGTGGGTCTGTATGGGGACCAGAGGGCGACTTCGGGAGCAACCCTCGAAGGCGCTAAAGGGAGCCCCTCCCCCGCTCACCCGAAACCCGCCTCCTCGCTGCCAGGAGCACCCCGGCTCAATCCACCTCAGGGCCTCTGCCCCCCACAACTCCCCCAGACTGGAACACTGTCCCCACAGGGGACCCTATGGCAAAGGTCACCTCTTCAGAGAGCCTGGCCGAGTCCTGGGGGGTGGCCACTTTTCCCTCTGGTCACTCCCTCACACCGCCCACTCCTCGCGCTCCGCGGCGAAGGCATCTGGGTCACCTATCTGCGTGTCTGTTTTGTGCCTCCTCATTAGAATATAAGCTCTACCCAGAAAGGGACCATCTGCCCACAGCCGTGCCCCAGTGCCTGACACATAATAAATACAGTAAACATTTGTGGGCGGGCGGGAGGGAGGCCCCTCCTGAGACACCGTGGCCCGAGTACCTGTGTAGTAGAGGGTGACGGTCTCCTGGTCCGTGCCGACCTCATTAGTGGCCTGGCAGCTGTAATTCCCAGCGTCCTCTGGGGCGAGCCCCTGAATAATCAGGGTCCCCTGGGCGTCCACGCGGATCCTGGAGTCGTGCCATAAACACATGCCAGGTCACACAAGGCACTGTCCGTTGTGAGTAACAAATTAACAACAGTACCAGTGATGGCTGTTCTGCACTGACCGCTTGCTCGGGCCCGGCTGTGTGCTAAGTCCTTTATGTATATTTTCTTTTTTAATTCACGAGGCTCAGAGGGGTGAGACGGTTTGCACAAGGTCACACAGCCCGAGCAGCGGTGGAGGCTGGAGCCCGGCCCCCCCCCCACCCCCCCGCCCACCGAGCCCACACTGCGGCACCCGCTGCGCTTCCAACGCGCTCTCGCACCTGCGTCTCAAGCAATCCCAGGAGGAGGGCAGGCAAACGCCACTCCCCATCTCTCCCAGGTAAGGAGACCAAGGCCCGGAGAGGTCCCCTGAGAGTCCCTCTGTCCGCCTCTGTGAGGGTGGGCCCCTCACCTGCTGTCCTCTGGCAGGGCGCGGCCATCACGGCTCCAGGAGATGTGAGGTGTGGGGTGGCCCGAGGCCGAGCAGCTGACCTTCACCTCCACGCCCTGGGAGAAGCGCTGGGACCTGGTGTGGATGCTCACCTGTGGGGCCTCTGGGGCCCAAAGAGTGGACAGGTGGGGACAAGCCCATCAGAGTAGCTGTGCCAGCCCAGGTGCCCAGCCCCAGGCCCCTTTCCCCCAACCCAGGCACAGATGGGTGAGACGGAGCAAGCAAAGGCCCCCAAAAGGCCCGAATCCCCGGAGTGGCTCCCTGGGAGCTGGGGTAGACCAGGCGGCCACCCACGCACACCCCAGCCTGGAGCCTTGTGCTCCTTGGAGCTCCAAGCCTCTCGGGGAGCCTCAGGGGGACGTCAGGCAGCTGCCTGGCTGGGGACGGCTCTTGTCTCCAGTGACTTTGAGGCACAAAAGGCCCAAGGCCTGCCCTACTGCTGGCCCAGACTTAGGCTCTACCCTGCCCTCTGGGAGCTCACAGCACAGCAGCCTGGCCAGGTTCACACAGAGCTCACGGCCAGCTCATGCAGAAACAGCAGCCACAGCCCTCCCACGCCCTGGCAGACGCAGCTCACAGAGCTCCTTCCTGCAGAGCCTCGGTGCGGCCTCAGAGTCCTGCTCAACACACTCCAGGCCGCCACTTGGAGTCGCTGGCAGAGAGAAACTTGCTTGAAACAACTATTGTTATACTTGGGGAAACAGCACCCCAGGAGGAGGATCTGTCTAAATCCTGGGTGGACCCGAGGCCATGCCCAGATCTCAAAACGCCCCAGCGGGTGCTCTCTCCACCACTGCTCTGCCCATCTAGTCAGTGCTGCCTGGTCTCTGCTAGCACATCTGAGCTTCCACAAGGTTCCAGTATTGGTCCCTGCTCGACATACTGGGCAGGGGAAGTGGGGAGAGGGACAACAGAGGTGCTCAATGCCACGGGAAAAGGACATGACACAATGAAATTGGCTTGGCCTATAGCAGTAGAAATTTAAGTTAGATATTAGGATGAACTTCCCAACAGTGAGAACCACTAGACTTTGGCTAGGAGGTTAGAGAATCCTCTCTCCCTCAAGGTTCAGAACACACTAAAAGGGCTGATGTCGGCCAGAGATAATGTCCGAGCAGGGGATGGACTGACAGGCTTTCGGGTAAATGCTGGGTGGTGTGTTGAGTTGGGGCAGGAAAAGCCTCACCTCGCACCAGGAGCCACACGGATGCCCTTGTGACCCCATTGGGGTTGCTGGCCATGCACTGGTACCGTCCACTGTCACTGGGGATGACACCACTGACCTCCAGGGACAGGTCAGCCAGCTGGGTGACTCGGCCCGTTGAGGCCGGCAGGACCCGCCAGTCCCGGACCCACGTCAGGTTGTAGGGGGCCTCGCCGAGGACCCGGCAGGATAGAACGGCAGTCTCCCCCGGGGACACGGTCACGTTGGCGGCAGGGATCAGCTGCGGCGGGGGGTCTGCAGGGACAGGAGCACAGGAGGGACTGAGGGGCTGAGGCAGGGGAGGGCCATCCTGCAGGCCCTGGTGGTGTGCAGTCCCTGGGACCCTGCCCCAGCCCCGGCCCCGAGGCTCAGGTCGGCCTGTGCGTATCGCTCAGGACACGTCTGCCAGCAGCGCGGGTGACCAGCACTGCTCACCATCCCGGGACATTGTCGCCCAGGGGTGGGGGGCTCACTTCCCCCACCGCCATCATACACCCCCGAGGGCCGCATGGCATGTGCCTGCTTTGCAAACGGCAGCCAACTGTAACATGCAACACGCCCTGCAACCCTCCACAGCCTCTGGCCCGTGACTCCACCCCGGGAAATGAGGCCTTGGAGGTCACCAGCAAGGGAAACACGCTCAGACCATCTCTATGGCAGCAGCAGGCTGTGGATGGCAGCCGAAACATGCCCCAAAGGGGGGACACGCTAAGAAAACTGCTATCTGGATAAAAGCCACAAGAAGTGACAAGATCAGAGAAAGCTCTGAAAGGAAGTAAATCAAAATGGTACAATGCAGGGATTCCAAGTTCTTTTATCTGCTTTTTGCCTGTTGATGTTTTTCTGGTCTCCTACGAGGAGCAGGTGCTATTTTTTGTGCTCAGATGTAGAGAGGCTAATCTTCCCATGCACACTGGGTTCCTTTTCTTCTCTACAGAGCAGCTTAGGTTTGTAATTTTTAAAACAAAGCCAATTTCATTTCAAGACAGTCCGTGGCGTTTCTGATCTTCCCAGCTTGATGGTGCCATCCTGGCGGGGACCCGGACGCGTTAAAGGATCAGGACCACAAGATGGACAGTGGCCGCTGAACAGGCCTGGGGTTCTGGCTAAACTCCAAGAAGCCAGGGGTGGGATTAAGGCTGAGCAGGGCAAGCGTGACCCGAGCCGGGGTCCTTGCCACACAGGCCATTCGGGGTGAGACGGCCCCAAATAGGGGCAGCAGCAGGTGTCGGCATGGGAGCCGGCCTCTGGCTGGTGGACGGTCCCCGGCAGCTGGCTGGCCAGTGTGCGCCCCATGGAGGGAGATGGCTGGAGGGGATCCTAGACGGAAGAGTCCGGGAAGGAGGATGGCATGCGGAAGGGCACCAAGGGACAGACCTGTGACGACAATCTGGGCATCTGCTCGTCCAGTGCCAGCCCTGCTGACTGCCGTGCACTCGTACGTGCCTTCCTCCGCCCGGGAGGCCCGTGGGATCTCCCAGCTGCTGTTTCCTGACGCCCTACAGACAGAGAACAGCAGGAGACACGATCACACTGACTCCAGCTGGGTCTCCCCACCTCGTCTGGCCTCTGCCCCCTGAATCCTGCCCAGAGGGAGACCACACATCCTCCGTGGGCCCTGACAAGAGGAGGCAAGCAGCCGGAGATGTGTGACTCCATGACATGCTGGGTGGCTCTGAGCAAGTCCCTTCCCTTTCTGAGTCCTGGACTCCCGCCCATAAGGTTAGGGCCTCGCAGGTCCTGCCTGCCCTGACCCCCATGGAGCCGGGCCCCACATGGGGTGAGAGTTCCAGGAGCTGAGGAAGGCCCAAAGCTCCTTCCCGGACCCAGCAGTGGGGGCAGTCTCAGCACCCACTCTCCCCCATCCCTCGCTGCATGGGCGTCCCCAGGCTGGGCTGCCCAGGAGGACGACATGACCAAAAGCAAGAGCCCTCTCCTGCCACCCACTCTGCTGCGGTCCCTCCAGGGTGTCAGCATCCCGGGAGCCCTGTGGCTGGGGACAATTGGCCTGCTATCAGCCACTCACTGGAAATGCCTCTCCTCGCCCAGCCGGGCTCCGTCTCGCCGCAGCTGCAGCCGGAAGGGGAGGGCGCTGTGCACAGAGCAGGACACCAGCAGGGGCTGGTGCAGGTAGCCGTGGATCCTGGGGGGCATGCTGACCAGGGGGGCGCCTGCAGGCAAGGACCAGCATTCAGAATTCCTCCCTGCTGCCCCCACAGCCTACACTGGCCACACTTGGTGACACAGAGACCCACAGAGATAAACCAGGAGCCAGAAGGCCAGGATTGAACCCCCGGCTCCACTAGTCAGTGGTCACCGAGAGCAAGTCGCTTCACCTCTTAAGCCTCAGTTTCCAACTCCACACAATGGGGCGGTCATGGTATTGCTCTCGTCGTGTTGTTTTGTTTGTTTTGTATGTTTGTTTAGAGACAAAGGTCTTGTTCTGTCGCCTGGGCTGGAGCGCAGTGGCACGATCCATAGCTCACTGCAGCCTTGAACTCTTGGGCTCAAGTGATCCTCCTGCCTCAGCCTCCCGACTAGCTGGGACTACAGGAGCACACTACCACGCCTGGCTAATTTTTTTTCTTATTTTTTGTAGAGATGGGGTCTCACTATGTTGCCCAGGCTGGTCTCAAACTCTTGGCCTCAAGTGATCCTTCCACCTCAGCCTCCCAAATTGCTGGGATTGGAATTACAGGCGTGAACCACTGTGCTCAGCTACATCGTGTCATGTTGTTTTGAGGAGTTGGGGAGAAGTGTTGTGTGGCGAGCACGTGGCATGAAGCACGTGGCATCACAAGCTCTGCCAGGTGCAGCTCCCGGGGCCATTTGGTTTACGGGAAGGACATTCAACTCAAGACTGGCCCGCGTGGACCAGCCCTCCTGACACTGCACCAGCATCGTCTCGAGTGTCTGGGACCAGTTCCGAAATCTCATGAAATGCTCCCCAGACTGGATGGGGCTCTCCAGGGCTGTGGGTGGGTTTGTGCAATTGCTCCTCTGCCCAGAGGTCAGTTCTACCCAAATTTGTTGGAGGGAGGCCTTTTCATTTAAAAATAAGCATAGTTGGAGCATGGCTGTGAATGCGAAATTCACACGCATTTTTGAGATAAAACAAGACGCTTCAATGAAATCTCACAGCTTGTTAAGCCCCACGGGGCCTCCACCAGACACCACTGCCACCCCCCCCCCACCCCGGCCTGACCCTGGTCTTGAGAGGACATGTTCTCCTCCCGTGGCTGTCGGAACCATTCCAGTGGAGAAGTCTGAGAAACACCCTGCAGGGGCAGCCGTGGCCCCGCAGAGCTGGGGGATCCCCGGCAGGCTCGCAGCCCTCGCATTGCCCTTTCCCGTTCCCGCCAGGGCAGAGATGCTCCAGGGGTGAGACAATGCGCCAGACCTCCCCAGAGCACAGAGCTGGGGGTGGGATGTGGCGGGTGACATCATGCTCCAGGCTGCCTGCCACATCTCGTCCCCCGGGAGACGGGTGTCAGACCATCCAGCCACGTCCTTGGCTGTGTGCAAAGCAGCCGCTGCTCACCCACACACCCTGGGAGCCTCAGCCAGGCCAGCACAGGCGTCCCTTGCCATGAGCTGAGAGGGCCCAGGCCCCCAGGCCACCCCCATCTCTCCAAACCCAGAGCCACCTGCTCCAAGGCAAACGCCCAGCTTCCCAGACCTGGATGGCGGGGCAGGAGGCAAAAACCCAAACCACACCCCTCCCCTCCATGCCCATCTAGAGCCAAGATGGAGACCAAAAGCCAGAGCTAAACCCAAACCCTTGGATCCCTCTGAAAGAGCAGGGGAAAGAAAACAGGAGCTGCTATTCCCCTGCTGAAACGCCTTCCTGAAAATTCCTCCTCAAAGCTGTGAAGGCCAAGGGAAGAGAGGCCCAGGAGCCACAGCAGGAGGGTGGAGGCTGGGAGGCTGGAAAGAAGAGGTCCCCGGCTCCCCCACCCAGGCCCACCCTGCCCCACCCAGGTCCTCAGTCCTCTGTCCCACCATGGCCACCATGGCCAGCCTCAGGAGCCAGCTCTCCCTCCCCTCTCTGCACCCCTATTTGAAGTGGGAGAGGAGGCCGCCTTTCACCGAGGTCCCCCGCAAAGCAGTGCTGGAATGTCAGTGACATCCACGTCCAGGGGAAGAGGGTGGAGGGCGGGAGGAAGGCAGGGAAGCCCAGTGAGGAGGCCTGATGGCCAGCGAGCCCAGACACCCCTGCTAGGACCAGAGGCAGACGTGGACAGCCAGCGACTACACCTGCCTTCTGGGAGCTTCTGGCCCAGAAGGTGAGACCTGAGGGACACAAGGAAGCCAGCAAAAAGCCACATGTGTGGGAACCAGCACAGCATGACCAAAGATGGGATGACAAAATGGCCTGTTCCGACAACGAGCCAACGGTAACAGCAGCTGCCGCGTGGAAGGCCTCGCCCACTGGCCCCACGCCCCGAGCTCCGCAGCGCTGTCTCGTGTGCACAGCTATGGAACCCCAGAGCAGCCCTGTGGGGCGGGTGGTCTCAGCTTCCTCACCTACACAATGGGGACACACCTCAGAACTGTTGCAGGCATCAGTGAGCTGGCGCGTGGCAGGACCTGGCCCTACACAGGCCCACGGAAAGTGCCCCAAAGGGTGACTAGGATGACTGTGATAATGACGTGACTGAGTGTGAAAGAGCAGACACCCCCTCTGCCCTGCCCACCGCCGCGTCTGACGCAGGGTAGAGACTAAATCGAACGTCGGACAGGTGGCTGGCTGGACAGACGGGTGCCCAGATGGGGAGGGTGGGTGGGTGGGTGGGTGGATGGATGAGTGGATAGATGGATGACTTCGCTCTAAATCCCTGAGCTGAGGGCCACAACTGAAGCATCTCAGTATTTAGCGTAACGCCTTACAGGGAAGAGCTGTCCTTAGAAGCCTAAGGAACAAACGTTTCCTATCTAATCAGGGAAGGCTTCCAGGGCTCTGAGTGAGCCAGGGAGCCGGAGGACAAAAGAGCCACCCACTCACCTGGGGGCACCCCGCTGTAGGAAACTCCAGACACGCGGAGGAGGGTGTGTCCCTCGGGGTCCTTGCCCTTCACCTTGAGGTAGAAGCGCTCCTGGGGGGCGTGGAAGGGCGGCCCGCCCCACAGCTGGTGGGCGGATCCGTTGGAGAGGGGCCGAGTGGGCAGAGTCAGGAGGGGCTGCCCCGAGCTGCGCGTGAGCTCCACGGAGTCGAGGCGGCCGGGGGCCTGCAGGCCCGTGGAGTTGATCACCAGGGAGATGGGGACCCCTGCAGAGGGAGGGCGAGGAGCGAGGTGCTGGCGTCGTGTTGGGCTCCGTGACCCTCCTCAGGCAGGGGCCCGGGGCTGCACCCCGGAGGTCCAGCCTGCTCTGCCCTCCTTACCTGCCCCTCCTTCTCTACCCAGCCCTGTGCCTACTAATGCTGGAGGGGGCAGGCGGAGAGGGCGCCCTGCTACTGTCCGTGGTACTGAAATGCCGCTGCCCTTCCACCCCACGGCTTCGCACGGGGCAGACCCGGGAGGGGCCTGTCTCTCCCCCCCAGCACGGACTCTGCCGTCCTCAGCCAGCCTCGGGGAGCAGCCTCTGGCACTGCCCGGCCTCCCCACGCCCAGTTTTCTCCGCTTTTCTTTTCTCTCCTGATGGAAACGTGGTACTTTTCACACGGTCCCAGGAGAGGCAGAACTGGACTCGGTTTCACAATTCCTTTAGTTGGTTTAGGGACATCGGTCACGTCTTTCCCTTTTTGGACAGCTGTGCATTTTTTCTCTCTCAGGGATCATAAACTGGGGCTATGGATGTGGTCAATGGGGTCCATGAAACGTCTTAAAACTTTGGAAGAGACATTGAACAATCAGGAAAGGGCGTGCAAGAATCTAGAAGTCCAGATTCCTTTGAACACTCAAGCGTGTCAGTGCCGGGCCCCATTCCCACGTTGGAACAATCACCTTGGGACAATGGTGTGTCACCGCTGCTCCCGGTGGTCCAAGGCCCCACTGTTCAATGAGCCACAGCCTCCCACACTCCCTGGTGTCCCCAGCACTGAGGCCAACTGTCAACGCTATTTATCATTGGCTCACACTGTTCCTCTTCTTTTAAAAAATGCCTTGGACCCACATCCTTATCAGGAGCAGAAACACAACAGGGGCACGTGTGGCCTCCTGCACCCACTCCTCTGTGGATGGGCCCTGGGGACACGCCAGCCCTCAATCCCTCTGGCACTACATTTAGGTTTCTTTTCCGCTATTGGCAAAACAAACCCAAAATGAGCAAGCCGCCCCTTTTCACTTTAAAGACATGATCGCTGGTCCTGGCAGGAACCCAGCGAGGGCTGACAAGATCAACAAACATCAGCGAAGACACAGACTCGAGAGAAAGCCCTAAGGGTCTGGCCTGCACCATTTTTGGTTGCTGTTCAGTGGTCCGGAGTCAGCCTGACCTGGTCTGGCCCCTCCTCGTCTCTCTTCAGAGCTGGTCCCAGCAAATCCTCCAATGGCCCGTGGCAAGGACCATATTTTCCAAACCTTACATTGGGACCCCTGTTTCCAAACTGTAAATTGGGACCCTTGATCTGGCCTCCAGATGGTGTTTTCTAGCATGGAGCTCAGGCAGCCTGAGCCGGGGCCCCTGCCTGCCTGCGCCCTGTGTGAGGGACACAGGCGTCCTCAGGCCCTGTGGGTGGCTTCCAATCAGGAAACTGATGCTGTGCCTAGGCTACTACAACCCCCTGAGCCTTGGGGCACCCAAATGTCCCCTGGCACACTCATTCCTTCGGAGCAGGGCACCGTCTCCTCCTCAGTAACCCCGGCTCGCTGGCGCCGGCCCCTCCACGGCACGGCCTGACGTTCGCCGGGAAACTGAGGAGCGGGACGGACTCTACACGCAAGGTTTTGACAAAAAGAAAGGAGGGGTGAGAATTCAGTGGCAAAGGGGACACCAGAAGGTCCTGGAGGCCTTTGAAGGCAGGAGGATGTTGTACAGGTAAACGTCACAGTGTCACCTAGGCTGGGGACTCAGCTTACATCGCTGTGGTCTGGAGAACGGCCACACTGAGTCCTTCACACTCACACACGACCAAGCCCCCCCAGGCCTCCCCCTCTCCCCAAAGCCAGGCCCCTTCTCTTCAGAGGCAGCTCAGCACCGGCCACAGGGGCAGGTGACCGTACCTTGCAAGGGCCACTCGATGGTGCGGTTGAGGTCCAGAGAGGGCTGAGTGGAGAAACCAGCTCGGAAGTCGATGTTGCTGACACCTGTGATTCTCACTGAGTGGCGGCCACTGCTGTAGACCTAGCACAGGCCCAGGCCCCATGTCACCAGAGCGTCAGAGCCCAGCACCCCAGCTCCAGGGCAGGGGGTGACTGACCTGACCCGGCCCAAGTCAGCAGCTGAAATTCTCCCACCTTCGCAGGCACATGGGCAACTTCCCTGCTCCTGGCGCCCCGGCACAATGCCCCCAAGTGGAGTAGCAGAAGTCCCAGCTCACAACCCCACCTGGGAGGACTCTTGAGGCTGCCCTGCCTTTCAGCTCTCCCCCAACACCCGCAGCCCTGTCTGTCCCCCCACGTGTCTAACTCCCTGCCCTGCCTTCAGCTCTTGGCTCAAAGATGCTCAGATTGAAAGGCAGGTGGTCGGTGCTGCCACTTCACCTGCAGCACCTGGCACGGTGCCTGGCACACCATAGGTGCTCAATAAATGATGCCCAATCAGCAGGTGCTCCCGCCCTTCCAAGGCAGCAGCCTGCCCCAACCCAGGGCACTCCGCCGGGGACTGGGCCTGCCCACACCTCCTGGCCCCAGCACCTCGTAGATGGCAGCAGGCCCCACCAAGCCATACACTCAAAGTCACCCTTGCTTCTTTTACACAGTCCTCACAGGACAGGGTTCTGAGTCACAAGCCAGCTCTGTCATCCACCCCTGAACACTGAAGTCGTTTCTCCAAGTCCTTCCTAAATGTCCCCAAACTAACCCAAACCACTCTACTTCCTCTCCCTGGTGCAAAGCAGAATGCCCCTCCTTTGTCCTTGACCTTTTACTTCTGTTGATATGCCCTCATCACCACCCACCCTGCAGACCTCACAAGGCCCCAGGCCCCCCAAGGGCACACAGGACGGAGACGGCTCCAGCTCAGTGAAGCTGGTCTCCCCCGCCCCTGGCAACCCAGTGCTCCCTACCTTGATGGACCACAGCCCAAGATGCTCAGGCTTAAAGGCTACGACCTTGGCCGAGTCGGGGATGCTGAGGAGCACGTTTAGGCCCTCGTCCTTCTGCAGGATCCTCCCTGTGGAAGCCCCAAGGATTGCTCAGTGCCTGACCCTTTCCTAGGGTGACAGGGCGCTGCCTGTCTCCAGGCACCCACAGCCCCCCAAGCACTACCTCCAGGCTGCCCAGGAACTGACGAGGGGCCGTCGAGGCCCTCACCTCATTCTGCCCCACCCTCAGGTGCAGGCCGTGCACCTGGCTGCTAGGCCTGGGTGTTCATGGCATCCTCAGAGCATCATGGGGCCAGGTGACCATGTCCAAATCACACTGACCCTGCCCCTCTGTTGACCTTGAAAAGCTCCCACCTCCCCAAGCCGCCCCAGCTTCCCGTGTGGGCCCTGTGCTGTGAGTCCCTGCCACTGTGAGGCTGCGCTGATTAACATGGGGTGGGGAGCTCGGTGGGAGCCTCACATTCCAGGGGCCACCGCTGTTTTACTTCCCCTTGCTTGGCTGCTACCGGCCTTCCCGCTTCCTCACCCACCCTGGGCACCCTCTCTGCTCCCCACTTGGTGCCCCCCACTTTCTTATCCCTGGAACCTTGTGTCTTAACTCCCTCCCACTCTGGGTCTCTTTCTTTGTCCCTCCCTGAGCTTCCAGCTCCATCTTGCACGTACCCAATGGGTCTCGGACTTCGATCTCAGGCCCTGGCCCACTCAATGAGATGGTGACCTCCTTCAGGCTGGGGTCAAAGGGGAGTCTCCACGTGTGCTCGCCCTCCTCCTCGTGGTCCGTGGACAGCAGGTGCACCTTGGAGGCCTGGATAGCTGACTCCACCCACTGCAGTACCTGCAAGGTGAAAGTGAGCAGCTGATGCCACCAGGCCCCAAAATGTCCTGCTTGTGTCTGGCCGGAGGCAGGTCCCTAACTGGGGGGCCATGTGCAGAATCTGGCTCCCCCTCCCATGGGTTTTAGGCAACATACAAGATTTCCAGGTCACCCAAGGCCATCCTACTCCCCACCTTCCTACACCAGGCCTGATTCACACGTTAACACCCTCCCGGCTTCTATGGGCTCTGAGTTGTGATGCCTAAGTTGAGAGAAGGAGCACAAGCATGTCCTTCTGCTGGAAAGACTCACCTCACCTTCCTACCTGGCCAACTTCTACAGCACCCACCACCTCCTCCAGGAAGCCCTCCTGGTGACCTTACACACAGGTGAACCTGGAGATCTGGAATCTCTCCAGACCTGCGCAGCCCATAACCGTGCCCAGGCCCAGACTGTGCTCCCGCCAGGGTGCCAGGTTCCCCACGCAGGACGGAGAGGAGCTGCTATGAAGACTTCGAGTCTCTTCCCGACCCACAGAAGCGAGGAATTAGTGGATCGACTTTTCCCAGTGTTGAGAAATCTTAAACCCTTGGTTCCTATAACTGTTTATCCACTCTAAAATCTCACACGTTTTGGATAAGTCCCGCTGAGAATCAGATCAAAGGTACGGCCCCTCGGCCTAGAATGCCATAATACCCCTTAGGTACATGTTTAGGGTGTGAGTTTAGGGGCTCTCAAACTCCCTCAAAGACACACCCAGTGAGTGCAAGGACCCCATGTTAACAGCCCTTGATCTAGTCTAAGATGGTATTTCATTGGGCATAGAATTAGTTAGTTTCTCCAAGTCCTTACCATAGCCTTCAAGACCCCATATTCTGTGGCCCCAGCCACCTGTCCAAGCTGCCCTGAGGTCCCTGTGCCACTGACTCTCCCCATGCCTGCCAAGCTGGGCCCCCATGCCTCACCCAGGCAGCCCCGCCCGCACACGTGCCATTCTCCTTGCAGGAGCGCCCTGTCCCTCAGCGGCCACCTCCTGGCTGCTCTTCCCCTCCCAGCTGGAATAGGCCCCTCCAGTCCCAAACAGGTTCTGTTCCTTGGTACACACTACTTAGCTGCAACTTGCACCCCAGTTATTCACACTCGTTGGCTCCAAGCCTCTCTTCCCTATTGGCCTGGAGCTCCATGGGGGCAGAGACCCTCTGCTGTGCCCACGCATGTCTCAGCCCAGGGCTCACTGGCCGGCACAGAGAGGGCTCTCAGGAGGCGCTCGTTGACTGTGTGAGTCCAGCAGGACACACACCTCCTGGGCAGGGCCATCAGGGTTGCTGTGGTCCGCCTCCCAGACATCTCACACAATCCCTCCCCTGCCCAGTTAATGCCTCCTCCCGAGCAAGCCTCGCAGGTTCCAGCAAGGAAGCCAGAGAGGAGAGAGAGGAGGGAGCCCCCAAGTCTGGACCTTCTCTTTCCAGGCCAAGTGACCTCAAGGAGTGTCCAGTGCAAAACACAATGTACCCAGTATACACATCAGTGCCAGACCCACAGAAAGAAAAAACAACTCCAGGTGAATTCGGAACCCAGTGGCTCAACTATACTTTCTCAGCGGGAGACACCCTAAAGACAAAAAGAACTGCAAAAAAAAAAAAAAAAAAATCTTTAGTTTGTAGTTTTTATTTTGGCAGAACTATCAGTGTTGTGATTTTGAAACTATTTTAATGTATCTTTTTGGATAAAGCAAATAAGATGTTAATATTTCCTGAGTTAAGATTTTGTCTTATAACCAAATGTAAGAGAGCTGCAAGTATAAAATCAAACAAGCTAAGCAAAAGATCTGCTGTGTGACGTTTGAATCGTAAATACTCAGTACAGATAGATAGATCCAAAGCAATGATGTCTCCAAATCCCAATACCAATGATCACAGCTCGTGATCCCAGATTTTATTTCTAAATAGCATTCCCACTAGGTTCCTTGGAGAAATGGCTAATTCCAGGCCTGGGGAAGGCATTTTATAAGGTAAGCCTGGGACAACTGGTTATTCCATAAAGCAAAGAAGCTCCCAAGGACTAATGGGGACATATGAAAAGAACACAGGAACCAGCTTGAAGGAGCTCTCCCTGGAGCCCATAAAAGAACAGTAATTGTGATCAACTGAAACACACTGAATAATATAATCCATGTGCACCTAACATACTCAAAAAAAGAGAAAGCAAAATTCAGAACAGTAAAACCTCACTTGCCACCACTGAAGTTGACTTCTTAAAGAACAGTCATTCTGTAACTTTTCAATAGGAATCGTACTTCAGAGAAACCAAATCATCCCTTTTGATACACAAAAGTTCTTTTTCTTGGAAGAATGCCCACTCGTAAATGTGGAAGGGATGATGCACTAGGAAATCATCATTTTGCAAACCCTGGTGAAATAATCGTTTCGGGCGAGGCTCCTCTGTGAGTGCTAAACCATTAGATGAAAGCTTCATGCGGAGCTGGATGTCCACACAGAGCCAGAACGTGACCCCACAGACCACTCGAGTCATAAAGGGAAAAACATGGCCTTCCAGGGCAGAGAGCTGGCTGTCACCAGTAATGATAGTAGGACAGGCTGACATTATTTCCTCCTGATGTGATGCAATAGAAAGTATACACAGCACCAACTGTGAAATATTCCTGCCAAAAAGCTGGCCTCCCTCTCAGCGGGTCTTTAGACTGGCCCCGTTTAGGGGGAATACAGGGGGTAAAGAAAAAGTTGATGACACCATAAGGAAACAATTGGAAGAATCCAGAACATAGGGACATGGTACAAACACATGGCTCTTCGGCAACTGGTGTCATTAATAAAAAGCAGACTGCTCCAGATTTAAGGGGACCTAACAGACATAACAACCAAGCAAAATGAACAGCACGTGATTCAATCCTGATTTGACAAAAACTGTTATAAAAGACATTTTGAGGACAATTAGGGAAATCTGAATAGGCATTGGGTCATGGATGATACCAGCAAACTATTATTAATTTTACTAGATGATATTATGGGTTATGTTGGAAATTATCTTTAAAAACAAAAACCACGGTGAGTTATTCATGGACAAGGCGTCCTGATTCAGCATAAAGCACAGGGAGTTAGCTAAAGTGCGCAGAGCGACAGTGTTACCTACGGCTGAACCTAGTTGGCGGGCACTCTTCTCTATCTTTGAATTTTTTCATAGTAATTTTTAATGCGTAAATCCTCTAAAAACGACAAGTATGCCATGACATTGAGAAGCACCTGAGCAAGCGCAATGGGTACACCGCCGCTTGCCGACTCCCATCATTTGGAGATGGCTTCCTGGACAGCGGTTTGAAGGAGAAATACAAAGCCACGCCCAGCCTCGATTAGCAAACGTTCTGCAATCGATTAGCAATGGGCTTAGAAAGCGGAGTCTTGCATGCCACCTCCTGGCCATCCTTACTCTGAATCACCACCCTCTGGTTCTGCCTACCACGCGATCTTCCACGGTGAAAAGGGAAGAAGGGAATTGCAAGAATTAGGAAACGAACATGTTTTGTTCAGGCTGAGCCAGAACGTATGTGCCCAGTTCACAGCTAGATTTCAGCTATTCCAGGATGAGAATTCTGTGTTCTGAAAACGCATCTGTTTTTTATACTTGGAGCTGCTTCATTCTGTTTTGCCTAGCTTTCTAAGTAACATGTCTCGTGAAAAGGTCCCACCTGTCTTGGCTGAGGAATGGGGACAAGGTTCTTCGTCCATGCGGGGGTGGACCAAGGACGGCAGCCAAGAATCTCAGCTGCAGATGAGGACAGAAGCTGGGGTGTGAAAGGCAGATCTCCTGGCAGCAGAAAAGCAGCTCTGTGACCACTGTCCTCACCCCCAGGGCCAGCCCTATTCAGGGGCAGGAGGGACTTGTCACTGAGCAAAACTGCCAGGAAGTGGTGGCACCACCAGTCGACAATTACCCAGGCAAGTCACACCCGCTACTGTGTTGCAACTGCCGTTACACGCGCCTGCCAGGGTGTTCTGGTGGAGGGAAGATGCCCAGTGGTTCAGGCTACTGAACCCAGAGAGGGCTGGGACACAGGACAGGACACCAGTGACCCCACTGGGAGGCGGCCTGCCCTTGGGGCCTGCCCTGTAAGCACATCTGCACTCGGGAGTCGGGGCGCTGGCCCCCTCGCCCACGGCCAGGCCTTCTGGACCGGTGGTGCCCCCGGGGCTCTGGGGCGGAATCTGGGGAGCCTTCCGAGCAGAGAGTCCTCATGAAGCAAGCTCAGAGTTTATTTGGTGACGGCAATGGCTTCCAGATGTTAGCGGGGCCAGCGGGGCAGGGGGCCAGCGATGCGATAGGGCTCATCTCCTTGTCACTGATGGGGAAGGAACGAGAAATCTGGCGCTGCTACCCCGGCCAGATGGCTGCTGCTCGGCCCTTCGCAACAGATAAATCATCCCTGAGGCCCCTCCCAGGACACTTGACAGCTAGGGCAGCTGAGGAAGGGGGAGGGGAGGGGAGGCCGAATGGGCCTCAGGGCCACAGATGAGAACACGGAGGCCCCAGTCAGGAGGCTCGGCAGGGATGACCTCCCGGGTCTGGGGGTTCTGCCCTTGCTAGCTGGGCACCCCTGGCACTTGCCCCAGGCTGTACCTTTCTGAGAACCTTTGCCAGAGAGCGCTCCTACTCTCCAGGGGGCTTCGACGGGACAGGGGCGCTCTGGGCCCCCCACCAAAGCACGGAGGGCTGGAATTCTGCCATCGCGGACTCCCACCGAGGGCTTCCCGTGCCCTGTTCCCTTTCATCCTCGCTACCGTCTCACAAGGCGCAGCTCTCGTTAACCCAGCTGCACAAGGGCACGATGTGGCCCAGAGAGGTTCAGTACTGCGCTCAAGGTCACACCGCAGGTAGGCGGCAGAGCTGCGCGGTGGCCCAAGGCCAGGCACTGTGCCCTGGAGTCCAAGCTGTGTCCATGCCACGGCACCGCCTCCCAGGGAAGGGCCCAGGATGAGGTCATCTCTGGGGCCGTCCTGATCCCTTAATCAGAGCCACCTGGACCGAACCTCCCCTCCCCCTTACTGTCTGGGGGGCGGGTCGCCTTCCACGTGTTGATGCGCAGGACCTGAAGAACCTGCCACTTGTCCCTGCTGGCACTGGACACGGGCAGGGGCCCAGCCCCCAGGACGGGCCATGCTGGGGGAGAGGAGGAGAGCGGGAGGCCCAGCGCCTCCTGGGAAAAAGATGGAGGGGCCTTCCCGGGCCCTGCAGGACGGGGGGGTTTGCCCAGCTCCATTGCCCTTGCCCTCCAGCCCACCACTGTGCTGGCACAGGGGGTCCTGGGAACTATCTAAGTCTTGATCAAAAATGCACACCTCTCAGACAGGCTCAAGGGGCCACGCTGCCTGCCTCTGACACAGTCCCCTGACGGTATAAGGATGGTAAAAGCTCCAAATTTCCCCTACAGTGGAGGGGATCCTCATCTTCCTTTAGTTACCCTGGAATCCCAAGGGGGTCTCTGGTACCAGTGAGGCCACCACCACAATTGGAAAAAGGTAAGTGCTCCAAAGCGGTGGGACCTCAGCTTTGATTGATTGTCACCTCCACGTGAGCACCCAAAACTGCACCTGGCACCTAAATACATCATGGGAAGGAGCTAAATACATCATGGGAAGAGAGAGTGCAGAATGTCTCTCACGCCACACTGGATGCACTCTGAAAGGGTAAAAGGATTAACTACACATGCACAGTTTGGGGACTTTTGCAACTTCTGAGGAGTTCCCCCAGCTGGAGCCCCCTGGCTTGGGCAAAGGCACTGTTCATCTCTCCCGGGGGGACGACCACAGCCCTGGCTGCCCCAGCCACCCTCCCAGGGCTGCCCAATGTCTGGGGACACAGGGAAGGGGCTGGGCCCAACGCATTAAGCTAAGGAACGACAGAGCTCCACGTCCAGGAAGGAGAGGGATCCGGGGCCCGCCCAGAGGGTGCCAGTTGTGGCCATCGGTGGTCTCACCAAGTCACACACACACTGCCTGGCCGAGACCCCCACAGCAGAAAGCCGGGCACCAATGGCCAGGAGCAGGGGATTTGCCCAGGCTCCTGCCCTGAGGGGAGACTCAGGAAGCCCAACCCCGCACCTGGGCAAGCGTCCCCCACCGACCTGCACAGCTGCCCTGCACCTGACTCGCCCCAGCAGGAACCCAGTTCCCATGTGACTGCCCAGACAGTCCTCCCCAAAGCAAGAACCAAGCCACCCCTCTACCCTGAAATGCCACCCACCCTTGCTTGGGTGGCTCAGTGCCAGGGTAGGCTGACATGCCAAAAAAATGAAGCCTAATGTGTCGCAGAGAACCATAAACGCCATCTGTCAACAGGGAGTAAGGCACACAAATCTAAACACGGCCCTGGGGACAGTTCTCTTCAGTTCCATAAACATGCAACACATGAAGTCCTCTCCCAGAGGAGATGCTGGCCTCAGAGACACCGCCTCTTGCACCTTCTTCTTCCCAGGGCCTTGGGCATGCGGGACCCCGTGTCCATCCACTCGTCAGCTGTTTACCCAGCACCTGCTACATGCTGGGAAAGGCATAGCCTAGCGACATTAAATAATCACATGATTACAAAATTTCAATTACGTACAGCAGCGCAGAGAGCTGGGAGAGGGTGTGGAAGGAGACACATCCCGACAGGGAATCAAGGAAGGTCTCTGTGAGCAGTAAGGATGGAAGGAGCCAGGGAGGAGGGGCTGGAGGAAGGAGCCACACGAGCAAAGGCCCTGTGGTGGGGACGTCGGGGAACCAGCAGAGGACAGCAGGGCAGTGAGTGGCGGGCGAGGGGGAGAACAGCGAGATCACAAAGGCAGGGGGTGAGATTAGGATCTGGACACCCTCTGGGGGAGACAGGGAGGGACCTGCTGGCCAGGTTCACTGCAGGAGGATGCAGTGGCCAGCCACAGCCTGCTCACACAGCCTCAAGGTTGACCGCCAGCATCGCTCCCCAACTCTGCTCAGTGGCTTCACCACGGCAGCTTGGAATCCACCAAGCTAGGAGTGGAAATGGGCGTCCTCGTCCTCCCGGGAGACTTGGTGAGAATCACTTACCCCTCGCCCTGCTGCTGCGAGGGCACGTGTGGGCAGGGGAGACAAGAGAGCCCTCCCCGGGAGCCTGGAGGGAGGGAGGGCAGGCTCCGGGGCAGGAAGCGAGACCAGAGGCAGACACCTGGTTAGCACTGGGCTCTGAGCGAACCCAGACCAGGCACCTCGGGCCCCAGCCAGCAGGCTGCTCCCTGCAGAGCCCTGAGCAGCACACCAGGCCCTCACAGCCCTGCGCCCTCCACCCACCCTGGTTCCCTGGCGCTGGGAGAATCTCAGAAGAAACCCCACACCCACACTCCTGCCAAACTTTGCCGGATCCATCCTGCCACCCTGGACCACCCCAGGGTGCTGCTTCAAGCCTTGTCTCTTTACCTGAAAAATGTTGCCTGGAAACCCCAGCCCCTGCCATTGAGGTGGGTGGGAGGGTTCAGCAGATGGCGTCCTAACCCCCGGGCACGGCACTTCCTGCGCCTGCCACGGGTGAGCACTCGGCTCGGCTACGACTGCTACTCCCCCCCCCCAAGGCCACCCGCAGAGTCAGGGTGGTCACTGCCCTCGCCGTGCCTGGAAAATGGGCTCACCTCTGTCACTTGCTGTTTGTCCAGGTGGAACACCTGCCCAGAGCTGGTGGCAGCAATTTCCTCATAGGCCAGGTAGCCAGGATGGGTGCGGTCACCACAGTCCCCCGTCAGCACGAAGACCACCTGGAAGAGGGACATGAAGCCTGGCTCTCCAATTCTCTGGCCACCTACTTCAGGTGTGAGTGACAGGGGCCAAGCCAGGCGGAGCAACCTGGGGTGAGTCCTTTCCTCTCTCAGCTCAGGTGACATATATATAGAGTGGCAATAATAAGGGTGCCCATCTCACAGGGATCAGGGACACAGGGCCAGGAATACAGTAGGTGCTCAATAATCAACAACAAAGAAGAACAAGGAAGTCAACTCATCACAGAGCAGCCCCCGGAGGCTGCAAAATTGGAAGAGCCTTTAAGAACCCAAGTATGTTCTCGATGCAAGAGCAGAGAGGCCATCGCAGCCCCTGAGGTCTTGCCCGAGATGCCGAAGAGCTGGCCTTTCTCCTTCCCCACTCACGTTCCTCGCCAGCCCTAGCTGCAAAAGCAAGAAGCAAGAGCCCTGACACGTCTTCCAAGCCCTGAAACAACAGGAAGGGGACCCGAGCAGCAGAGAACAGGAGCAGAAGCGATGCCAGGAGGAAGATTGACGGCCCAGACTGTGGCGGGGTGTGGAAGGAGGAGGGTGCTGTGGTCTTTCTCAGGAACAAGCCTCACCTGGCTGGGCCGGGAGCACGAGAACACACCTGGAACTCCCCAGGGCGGCCGCATGGCTGCGAGGCTGGACCCCAGGCTGTGCAGGAGGGGTACCTAGCTCCTCTCTCCAGGTGGGCACTCAGGGCTGCTGAGGGGGAGACTCCAGCTTCCTTGGGACCCCCTTGTGGCCACTCAAGCCCCGCAAGGCCAGCTCACTCACCTGCGACTGCTTAAGCTGCAGGAGCCGCAGCACCTCCTCCTTTTTGTGATAGTCCTTGGCGCGGGCATCCGTGAAGACGTAGATGAAGGAGCCAGGGTTGGCGACCTCCACAGCTGCCTTGATGGCGCCCACACTCATCTCGGGGCAGTCACCGCCTCCCTGGAGGGCAGGGGTGTGTCAGCGGCTGCCACCGTCCTCCTCCAGATGGGACTCACCCAGGGACACATCCAAACCCAGCAGGAGTTGGGAGTCACCTCAAACTGCCTCTGTCCTGCCCACCAGGGGCAGGCCATGGCTCCAGCCACTCCCTTCCTGGAGACACAATGTAGCATCCCACCTGCTTTAACTTCGGACAAGTGGCATCATTCATTCATTTGCCCATGCAAGAGTGACATGGGCCCACCCCACAGAGTCTAGTATGGGAGGCAGACGCTAGGCCAATAAGCCCAACACAAGTATTTAATTACCACCGTGGTGAGTGCTACAAATGGGGAGGGTGGGAGGGAGCCATGGGACCCTCTAGCGACAGTACAGAGAAACCACCGTCAGCCCAGCTTAAAGGAGAGCAGGCAGCCAGGAGGAGGCAGAGGTGGGCTGGGCATGAGGGAGGCCCTGGAAGCCCCTCCCCAGTCCTCTCCTAGCCTGCCCTGGGAGTGACACTCCACCCTCCCTGCCCACCACCTTCTCTGCAGGAAGGGCGCACACGTCCGTCTCACCTGGGCTTGTACAGCCACCCGCAGCAGCAGGACTGGCAGGGGGTGACTTTTCCATAAGTCACCCCACAAGGACTTACTGAGCCCCCTGTGTGTTCTGGGCCTGTTCTGGGCCCTGGGGGTTCTGGCAGCGAACTAGACTGATATGTGGGGTCCTCTGCCTTTTAGGAAGCTGGAGGTCTCGGTGGGCAGGTGGAAGAGCAGGTACTGGGCCAGGGTGCTCACTGTGGCAGTGGAGCCCCCGTGGCCACGGGGCATCTGACCCAGCTTTGGGCCCAGTTTTGGGGGTCTGGCCTGACCTGCCTCACATTCTCCCCCAGCCCCCCACACCCTCACCTGGGCATCGGCACCACCTCCTTCCACCCCTTCATTCATTCTTTAAATAACGAGCACCTACTGTGTGCCAGGCACAGGTCCAAGTGCTGAATGGGGGAAGGAAACCCAGTACGTGCAGGGCTCCAGGGCCCTCAAGCCTCAAGTGGGCTCGGGCCACAGGCAGCGCTGACAGGCAGGTCGTGGTGGGGAGAGGAAGCCACCACCTTGGCCCCTGGCAGGGCACAGACTTTAGTCTCTGGCATGACCTGGGAGGAACAGCACAGGGGGGTGGGGCGGGGTGGCCCACCTGCACGTAGAGTTCTCTCAGCTCCCTCTGAAACACCGCCGGGTCTGCCGTGAGGGTCACCGGGCCAATATCTGCGGAGGAGAGAGAGAGAGGCCCAGATGGGCTGGGACCCCCAGCTGCACAGCCTGGCGACGATGGCAGCATGTGATCAGAGGAGCTGAGGCCGCATACAAAAGGGGGAGAGAGAGGGCAGCCACTCCCAGGGCTGCAGGATCCCCTGAGCCGTTCCCAATTGGCCCAGAGCTCCAGGGGCCACAGAGCTGAGCCAAGGCAGTTCCCGACCTTGTGACCAAGACCCTGAGCACCCCCCACTCTGCCACCCCCACCCCTACTCTCGGTGGGAAATTCTGGAAAGATGAAGAAATAGAAAAGCAAACAAATAATCCATTTCGGGGACACAGCAACTATCCAACACCCACTGACCGGCAAGAGTAAAACCTTCCAGAAGCCCCATCTATACACGCTACATGCGCTCACTTAGAAAGAGCAGCAAGAAACATCACAAAGACTGACGACACTCCACGTCGGAAAGGGTGTGGCGAGACTGGAGCTTTCGCTCGCTCTGGTGGGAACACAAAATGGTTCGGCCACTTTGGAAGACAACGGAAGCTTCCAAAGAGGTAAACATGCACCTACCATGCGATCCAGCCGTTCTCCTCCTAGGTATTTACCCAGGGGAAGTGAAAACACATGTGCACACTGAGACTTGTACTCACCCATTCACAGCAGTTGTGCTTATGATGGGCCTGAACTAGGAACAGGCCAAACGCCCGTCCTCTGGCTCACAGACAGACTGCGGCATAGTCCTGCGAGCAGGCCCCCTCGCCCGTGAAACAGAGCAAACTGCCGACAGAGGCAGCAGCACAGAGACGCTCACAGATGTGATGCTGCGTGAAAGAAGCCAGACACAGAAGAGCACATACTACACGGTTCCATTTATAGGAAGATCTGGAACAGTCAAAATTAATCTAAGGGAAAAAAACCAGAACTGAGGCTGCCGGGGGAGTTGGACGGGAGGAGACAGAAATGTTTCATGTTGGGATAGGAGTGTGGGCTCCACGGGGTACCGTTTGTCAAAAGCATACAGCTGAGATCCGTGCGTGTCGGCGCATGGAAATCTGCCTCTTGAAAAAAGAACTATCACAAAGGATCATCATTGAGGGGTGAGGGTGGGAGGAGGTTTAGATGAAATAAGGATGACAGGATTTTTATGTTTAGGGACGCTGGGTGCACACATGGAGATTCATCACACTCTTCTACTTACTTTGTATGTATTTGAAATGTTCCCTAATAAAAAGTCTTTTTTTTTTTCAAACAGCAGTCACGGAAAGCCACGGCCAACATAAGACAGCACTACCGGTGCCCGAAAGCAAGGCGAGAATTCCAAGGAGCCCACGTGGCCGTGTGCACAGAGGGGATTTTGCAAGGTCGTGTGGACATCAGATTTCTTAGGATAACATTTCATTTGAATCCTTGCTAAACCCTAATAATGGACTATTTTTAGTTCAGGAATTCAAATTCCAGTCACTCTAAAAAACTCCCACACTTTAGTCAGCAGACCTCAGCCCTTCTTAGAAAGGGAGGCCGGTGAAACTATCCAGCATCCCCCACAATTATCAAGGAAGAGGTGGCCCCAGCGTCCCCTGGAGCCCCTGCCCCTCTGTCCGCACTGGTCCCTCCGTTCCTCTGAACTCTGCAGTAACTGGCTCAGCCCGACTGCAGCAGCTAAGCCCTCGGCTGGACCTCAGCCAGATCTGATCGGAATCCTGGCTTCGTCCTTCCCAGCTCTGGGGCCTCTCAGAGCTCTCTGCACTGCCTCAAACCTCAATTTCCCCGTCTGTTAAACGAGGCATAAAACAGCACCATCTCTCCTGACCAAGAACTGTTGCTGCGAGAATTCCGTGAGGCCTGGCAGGTGAACACCCAGCTTAGCTCCCTCGCAGCTTGGCCAGAGCACAGGCCCCGCACAGGGGGGCTGCGCTGAGGTGGACGAGCAATCGGCCAAGACCAGCAGGGGGTCTCGGGTGGTACAAAGAGAACTGCGCTTCAATACGAGGTCCTCAAATTCTAGTTTGTCTAAGAAGAGCAATAATTTTACTCACTGTTGGTTATTTCTTTGTTAGGTAATCACACATCAACATTAATGATACTGACATTTATTAATACTAAGCACTCACTAAGCAAGCACAAGGCCACGTGCTGAGATGCTTCCTGTGTGTTAGCTCACTGCATTCTCCCTGGCACCTGGTAGGTTTAAGTCTTATCCACATTTTAGAGGACAAAACAAAAGCCCAGAGAGGGTAAGTAACTTGCTTAATGACACAGCCAGTAAGTGGCAAGGCTGGGACATGAGTCCAGGTCTGGACAACTTCAGAACCTGAGCTCTTCCTGACTCCTGCTCCCTGGGAATTTTACACAGAAATTCCTGACATGCAGAAAACAGGAGGGAGGGGCAGAATTACCTGTATTTCTACCAAACAAAGACAATCATTTTCATTTTTGTATATAACCTTCAAAATTTGCATTCATATATGTAAATGTATAAATATACCTTACAAAATGTTTTAAGCAGAATTTTTATCAAATTATAAATAACATACTCTTTCTAACCTGAATCTTTTCACTGAACAGCATAGTGTGAGTAACTTTCCAGAAGGTGAAATACTCAGCCACCCAACATCACTTTTAATAGCTACAAAGTATTTCCTTTGTACAGATGTCTAATAATGGCCTTACCCAATCCCATATTTTGTTTCCATTATTTATAATGAACAATGTTATTAGAGCATCTTTGTCCCCGTAGCTTTAGGCACTAGTTCAGTTGTTTCCAAAGGAGACGTTCCCCGAGTCAAAGGCAAAGGCGACGGTGTAGGCTTTGGGCGCAAATCCAGTAACCTTGTAACTGTCCTCCCATCTCCAGACTTTGCTGCCTCCAGCTGGGTTTGGCACACAGCGCCCCGCTCAAGAACCCACAGCCACCACCCACCACCTGCAAACCCAACGAAGGCCCCCCGGTGCCCAGGTCTGAGTCTGGCCAGCTCAGGCCTCCCCTGTCATGACCCCTCGTTGCTGGGCCAGTGCCGGGGTGACCACAGCCTCCCCTGCTCGCTGCAACACGAGGAAAAGCTGGCGCAGAGTCGTCGTAAGTAAAACGCAGTAAAGTGGTCTGTGTGCTTCCTCCTAGCAGGGCTGAAGGTTGCTTTTTTTTCATGGAAGGATAATAATAATAGAAGAGAGTTGACTTTTTTCACAGTTCTACTTGGCAAGGTCACATGTTGGCCACCTCTGTTTTGTTGATGTTTTCTTTTCTTTTATTTAATAATTTTTCTGGATGGAGAAACCCACAGTCTGGGCGGCCCCGGGGCTGAGGCTGGGGAGGTTGCCAGACCCACTGCGTAAGGCCTGGCATCCGTCACCCGGGGCGTTCTGGGGACCCGGCGCTCTGGGAGAGGAGGGTGTGGGGAGACCACATCCCTCAGCAAGGCCGGGCCTCCCCAGACAGCGGCCTCCCCACGCCCCAGGGACTCAGCCAGTGCATGCCGAGTGCCAGGGACTGTGTGGCTCGTGCAAGTCCCGGGAAATTCCAGGAGCCAGCAAGGACCCCCGGGCTAGGGAGCCCCTGACTTTGCGGTTGGCCTCTGTATCCGTGCCTATTGCCGCTGTAACAAATGACGACAAATTGAGGGCCTTAAAACAACACACCTGTGTTTATGGAGGTCAGAAGTCCTAAAATCAAGGTGTCAGCCAGGCTGTGTTCCTTCTAGGTTCCAGGGGAGACTCCCCTGCCTCACCTTTCCATTCCAGCCCTCGGACCACGGCAAGGCCAGCGGCGGAGCGTCTTTAAATCAGTCCCTCTCTGCTTCCATCATCGAATCTCCTCCTCGGACTCTGACCTTCCTGCCTCCCTCTTTTAAGGCCCGCTGTGATTACATTGGGCCCACCTGGGTAATCCCAGCTACTCTCCCCATCGGCAAAGTCCCTTTTGCTTGTCAGGTAACATTTGCAGGCTGTGCGTATTGGGACATGGATGTGTTTGGAAGCCATTATTCCGCCTCCCACAGCCTCCCCCAGCCTGTCTCCCGCAAGAACTGACTTGGGAAAAATCAACTGGACTACAAACTTAGGTGCCAAACATAACAATGCGAGGAAGAAGAGATCTTGTTGAAGATGGGGAAATTGAGGCCCAAAGAGAAGACAGCCCCCCCGCAGGCCCGCCGGGAAGGTGTGGTGCAGGGCTGATCACATGCCTCATGCAGGCAGTGACCCCGTCTGTCGTCCACCAGGCCTCACTCCAAGCCCAGTGCGTGGCACAGAGGAAGTGCTTAAAGAACTGTTGGCTAAATATCGTTCGAATGAGTGAGTGAACGAATGTCCCAGTGAATTCCATTCTGTTAGAGCAGCTCCAGGCCAGGACCCAAAGTCCATTTATCTTTGTATCCTGCGCCCACCCAATGCCAGGCACACAGTTAACATTCAACAAGTGCCGCTGATCAAGGGGCCCTCACCACGGCAGGCTGCTGCCCCTGCCCAGAGAAACAGATTCAAAACAAGGCAGGGAACCACACGTGATTATCTGGGGCACGTGGAGACGTTGGCCATGCCCAGGAGGCCTGGCCAGATGCACAAAGGTGTCCGTGATTCCTCTGGAGAGAGAGGGCAGGGCCCAGCTGAGACTGAAGACAAGAGCTTTTTAAATGTCTGCCCAGGTTCTGAACAAAGAAGGCTCTCAGGAGAGTGCACGTTCTCACACACCTGTACCCATGCACACAAAGTCTATTAATTTCTTTGCTTTCTCTGAACAGATGATTCCCAAACCTGCCCTGGGAGCTGCTGCCGGCCTGTCCCATCATCCCCAGGGCAGGGCCAGCCTCCAAGATGCCAAGAAGGGGCTGGGGACACAGAGGTTTCCTCCCTACCCGTCTTCCTTGCTGCCCACCTGCCGCTCACCCACCAGCCTCTCCAGGCACAGAGATGGAGATGGATGCCTTCTTGTGGTTAATTAAAGCTGGTCCACGGCTCCATTTGTCATTCTGGGACCTGCTACACCATCATGGCTCACCAGCCCGAAGGCCCCTCAGGGACAGGGAGCTCTCAGCAGGGTGGGCATTTCAAGACCCATCTTCCAACACGATGGAGAGTGAAGTGCCAGGACCAGACAGGGTCGGACAGGACAGGACAGGACATTTGGCTTCTCCTCATGGGAGTTTACCTATGAAAGGGGTCACTTGATCCCCTTTCAGTCTCCCTTTCACCCTGTGCAGGCAGAGCTGGCCCTGGACAAAAGCCCCAACCATCTCACGTCCTAACATGCTGCCCTTCCAAGCACGGAGGTGATGCCACTGCTGTTGGCGTTGGTGATGGTGACAATGACAATGTGTTGATAAGGATGGCGGTGGTGGTGGTGATGCTAACAACTGCTGCTAGCAATGAGCACTTATTATTTCACAGACTTTAGCTCGCCTCTATTAATGTCTCCCTGTTACAGCTGAAGATGCTGAGACTTAGAGAAGCTAATGCCCTTGGTGAAGGTCACACAATGAGTAAGTGGTAGTTAATGTCTACACTAGTGATCTGGGGCTGCCATAACAAAGCACCACAAACTAGGTGGGTGGCTTTAACAACAGAAATGTATTCTGTCACAGGTCAAGGGGCTAGAAGTTCAAAATCAAGGTGTCAGCATGCCCTCTCTGAAAGCTCTAAGGGAGAATTTGCTTCTGGTGATGCCAGCAATGCTTGGTGCTCCTTGGCTTATAGACACATCGCTGTAATCTCTGCCTCCATAGCACGGCCTTCTTCCCATGTGTCTGTGTCTCTGCTCTTCTTCTTATAAGGACACCAGTCATATTGAATTAAGGGCCCACCCTGCTCTGGTATGACCTCATCTTGTCTTAGCTAATTCTGTCTAAGATGGCCCTATTTCCAAATAAGGTCTTATTCTGAGGCCCTTATAAGGACATGAATTTTGGAGGGATGCTCTTCAGTTTAGTACAATGGCCAAAATCCATGTTTGGCTCCAATGCTTATGCCCTTTGCCACTGGCCATACTGCATCCCAGAACAATGATGGTGACAGTGGTGATGGTGATGAAAATGATGACAATGATGATGATGATGACAATGATGATGGTGGCTACCATTGTTTTAACGTTTACTAAGCACAATTTTGTTCCAAACGTTTGACATACATTTGCTCATAAAAGCCTTACAACAACCTATGAAATCTACTAGCTTTTATTCTCATTTTATAGATGAGAAAATTGAGGCCCAGGGAGGTAAATGAGCTGCCCAAGGAACTGTAATTAGGAAGCAGTAGAAACGGGACTCCAGCCTGGGTCGGGCTGACCCCAGACGCAAGCTGTCAACCAGCCGTGAGGCTGCAGATACTCAGCTCTTTCCCCAGTCCCATGTCCTGCTCCTAGACGGGGAGGGAGGTTCGTGACTGGGGGTGGGCACTCGCTGAACAGCTGGGCAGATGTGGCGTGCAGTCCCTCCATGCAGGGCCTGCCAGCCGCAGGGACGATTAAACCCATGACCTGGGCTCCACTCAGGCCGCCCTCCAGCATATGAGCCCCAGAAGCCTGGCCTGGAACCATCTCTCCATAGGCGAGTTTTTTCCATTTGGCAACAGAATAGGAGGGTGTGGGGCCAGGCCCAGGACTCTCCCGGACATGTGAGGAGTGGAATGGCCCAGCCCCTCGCCCAGCCCCGAGTGTTCCAGTGGAGATGGCCAAGGCTGCAGCCAGGCCCGGAGTCCAGTCTCAGGAAGATCTCACGTCAAGGTTGAGGACTCTGCCCGGGGCCTGCATGCCCCTTGCTCCTCTCTCGAAGTGGGGCTCAAATCCTGGAGCCAACTCTGGACACTCAATACCCCCTTAGCTGCAGGGACCCTAGGCAAGGTCCCACACCCTGCCACCACTGTAGTCAAACTGCCTCCCCTTTCTGGGGCCCAGTTGTGCTGTCTCTAAAAGGCAGAGGTTGGAGAAAGTGACATCTAGTCTGCTAGAATTTTGACAGTTCCTGAGCCCAAGTCTGGGCGAACTTGATTCCCTTGAAGACACCCTGAAAGGACAGACACGACAGGACAGAAACCATCTGGCTGGGCTGAGGGTGCCAGGGCAAGCTGGCACTCTGCCTGGCACATGGAGATCCCTCAAGGATCACACACGGAGTAAGTGGGTAATAGGTGCATTGGGACCCCTGGGGATGAGACCAGCTCATGCTGTGAAAGCTGACCTAGCACGCCAGCCCCCCAGCCCCTTTGGGGGACCTCTCACCTTCAGACCCATTGCGTCCTTACCCTCTGGTCCTCCTTCCCCAGGCCTCCCAGGCCGTCTCGCTCCTAACACCGCTCCCTTGCAGAGATCCATGCCTGGAAAGCCCTTCAACGAGATGCTCCTGGCCAGCCATCAGCACCCCAAGAATGACAGGGACGTGCCTAATCCAGCTCACACCTCACAGGCCGCTCAGACCTCCCAGCCTCCAAGGAGAGAGGTGCCCAGGGCCACGCTAAGGGGGTAGATTTTCCCCTGAGAGAGAGGACTCATCATTTCTGTTTCACTATGAGAGGCTGGTTAATAGCAGTGTCACTCAGGGTGACAGTAAAACACACACAAACACACACACACACACACACACACACCCCCCAGACCCTGCAGTCCGAGTCCAAGCCATCCTGAATGCATTTGCTCTATTTGTCTACACACTTACCCCTCACCGACCGCCTCTTCCCTTCAGAAAGACGGCAGACACCTGGAGCCCCAGGGCACACAGGACAGAAACTCCAGAAGACTGTAAAGTCACCAACAACCAAACAAATGCCAATTAAAATGGGCCACCATTTCTCACCTATCAAATCAGCAAAAAAGGACACACTCATGTCCCCGATGTTAGCAAAGGTGTGGGGAAAACCATCTCATACTCTGTTGGCACAGGGGTGAAATGGTATAGCATTTTTAGAGGACAGTTTGATGGTTATCTATCAAAATCAGAAAGGCTCATACACTTTAACAAAGCAATTTTATTTCCAGAACCTATCCTACAGATATATTTGCACGTATGTGTGTGCTTATTGTAAATAGACTGAAAGCAAACTATTGTCCATAGCAGGGGGATGGTCGGATAAATTAAGGCAATTCCTCCAATGGCATCTCCTGTAGTCATTAAAAACAATGGGAGAATCTCTATTTGCTGACATGGAAAGACATCTATGACATTATGTAGGGGAAAAAACAAGTTACAAAACACTATATAATTTTTGAAAGTAGATATGTATATGTATACAAGTGAATGTATGCACACACACAAACACACACACACACAAGGTCTGGAAGGACAGTAAAATACTAAAAGTGTTTGCATGTTTAAGAGTAGTATTATGGCCGGGCACGGTGGCTCACGCCTGTAATCCTAGTACTCTGGGAGGCCGAGGCAGGAGGATCACTAGAGGCCCGGAGAGCAAGACCAGCCTGAGCAAGAGCGAGACCCCCGTCTCTACTAAAAATAGAAAGAAATTAGCTGGACAACTAAAAATATATACAGCAAAAAATTAGCCGGGCATGGTGGCGCATGCTTGTAGTCCAAGCTACTCAGGAGGCTGGGGCAGGAGAATCGCTTAAGCCCAGGAGTTTGAGGTTTCTGTGAGCTAGGCTGATGCCACGGCACTCTAGTCTGGGCAACAGAGTGAGACGCTGTCTCAAAAAAAAAAAAAAAAAAAAAAAAAAAAAGTAGTATTAGAATATTTTACAAGCATGTATTAATTTTGCAATTTTTTAACAAAACAAATTATTAACCAAAAGAGCTAAGCCCTGATGCCAAAACTTGACAGAGTACGAAGAAAAAACGCCACTTACTGATCATACATATGAAATGAAATGCAAAACTCCTAAACAAAGTACTGGCAACTAGAATCCAGTAGTATATTAAAGAATAATCCATCATGACCAGGCAAGCCTTATGCAAAGAATGCAAAAAATAGTTTAAAATTAAGGAATAACATTAATAGGTCAACAGGAGAAAGATCGTATAAACATCTCAACAAACGCCAGAAAGTCACTTGCTAAAATTCAGCACTCGTCTCTGTTGGAATTCTTTATTTTGTTTTTGCTTTTTTTGTTTTGGGGGGGGGTTCCCTTAGTAAATTAGGAATGAAAGCATCTTCCTTCACTTGACGATGAAAACCTCAAACCAAGAACCAATACCACACAACGAACGGTGTCACATCTGAAGCAAGACAAGGATGACCGCAGCCACCACCATTGCCTAGCACTGTTCTGCAAGTTCGAGCCAGCAAATAAAACATCTAAAATACATGAAATATTTGGTTGGAAAAGAAGCAACAGTATTATAATTTGGACAGGATGTGTCTGTCAACCTAGAAAACTCAAGACATTACCAAAAAAATTAAAACTAGTTAAAATAAAAACCAGTAAAGAAGTTGGAAAGAAAATAAATACATGAAAATGAATCGCTTTCCAACATACTAGCAATACTCATTTGCAAAAAATGTAATGAAAAAAATATCCTAGGCAAATAGTAACAAAAACCAAAATATTTAGAAATAATCTTTAAAAGAAATGGGTGGAACCTATAAGAAAAAAAAATAAATCTTGACTAAAGGAAATAAATATGTGAACAGAGGAAGAAGCATGCCTGCTGGATGGGAACAATTGAATGTTTTGAAAATGATAACTCTTCCCCAAAATCAAGATTCATCACAATTCCAAGCAAAAATCACAGTAGAAATTCTTTTTTGGAAGTTGACTAATTTTTCTGTATTTCATCTGAAAAACTAAATGCTCAAGAATATTTTGCAAATGATGAATAAGAATAAAAAGAAGAAGCTCAATACGGTGCTGGCCTAAGTGACTTCGGAAATGAGTGGAGTCTGCAAGGCTCACGGCACCGGAACTGAGCCCTGGTGACTAAAGCTGTGTGCCGCAGGGCTGCAGCCGCCCCAGTCTGAAGCCACTGCGTGTGCACACGCTGGGACTGAACACTTGAGGAAATGGACAGGGGAGAGTGAGAGCCGGGGTTGTCACTGCTAGACTGGGAGGTTACAGATAAGCAAGGGGAGAAGTTAGAATGATCCATGAGGCAATAAATTAGAGTTGAAACATCAGCATAAACTCATGTTTAGCTTAATATAGCTATAGATGGTTACCTATGGAAACAGTTATAGATACACGTACACACACAGGTTATGTTTACAGCATATATCTCCTTGCCCTGTCAGCTAAGGGAGGGTCTAGAAGCAACGACACCCCAGTAGCAACAAGCACACTTAGCACCAGATCCTGGTTTCTAACACCATTTTCCAATCAAAGGAACCAGGGCTGCTTGGGGAAATGGCTAATTCAAGGACTGGGGCGGGAAATATATAAGATGAGCCCGGAGCATCCAGTAGCACCAGAGAGTAAGAAATTACTTGAAAAAAAACAAAAACAAAAAAGCCTACATACTGCACTTTCTGTACCATCTTCACAATAATTTTGTAACGCTAAACCTGTTCTAAAATAAAAAGTTTATTAAATTTTTTTTAAAGAAAAAGAATATGGGGAAGGATTTGCCCTGTTAGTACATATTATAAAGCCATTGTAACTAATATAATTTGTTCCTGGCACAAGAGTGGTCACACAATGGACCAGAATGGAAAGTCCAGATAAAGTAATTCCAGATAAAGGCAGGGCCCAAATGAATGAAGAAGAAAAGGTTATTTGGTAAATTGCACCTGAACAGTTAAGTTCCATTCCAGTTAAGTGTTCCATTCCAGAAGAACTAGACTCTTTTTTAGACTATGCTCCAATTTTTTAAATTTCAAGTTAAAGAATTAAATGTGAAGAGAGAAAGACAAAACAAAAGGAAACAAAAATCTAGAAAATATGTCAAACTGATTTTACAACAGGGAGAAAAACCTTTATAAGCGTGTAAGTGATGAAATCACAGAGGGGGAAAAAATCAATGGATTTCTCTACATAAATGTTTAAAACTTCAGAACATCAAGAACCACAAATAATATTACAAGGCAAACAACCAGGAAAAATACAAATCACATTAAAAAACCATTAATATCATCAACATAAAGCCCTCGTTCCAACTGAGAAGGAAACCACTGAAACCTCCAGAGGAAAAATCGGCAAAGAAACTGACAACTGACAAAAGAAGAAATTCACACAAAAAATCTACTGAACGCTTGAAAAACATTGAAGCTCACTAGCAATTAAAACAAGAAGATATCACTTTCCATCTTTTAAATAAAGGAAAAAAATGTTTTGATCCTAATTCCCAGTGTTGGGGGCAACTGCACTGAAATGGGCCCCTCAAGTGCTTCTGGTGGAAGTTTAAACTCCCAAAACATTCTGAAAAACAACACAAAGAGTCGCCCACCCACTCAGGGGGTTAAAAATGGCCCTGGAATTCCACTTCGAGGAACTGAATCCTACAGAAAAACCAATCAAAGAAGCAGACAAAAATTTACACAAGAGTGTTTTTTGCAACATTTTAATAAAGAAAAACTGAAAACAACCTAAATTTTCAGCCAAGTGAACCAATCAGCAAATTTCCAACTTTTCTACTCTGGGAACATACCACTTTTTTCATTTAGAAACTTTAAAAAATGTTTTGGAAGCACAGGTCCTGGTTTGTCTCCAACCATGGACAGCCCAGAACCACCGCTATTTGCTCTGCACCCCCTCTTGGGGTTTAGGATAGAGGCTTCCTTTAAAAAAAAAAAAAACCCTCCCAGCATGCAGCCTTGGGGACTGGGAAAGTCAGCTGGAACCCCCATTTTTCAAGCTCCTCTTCCATCAAGGGGGATTCCATTTGGTGAGTCGAAAGACACAGCCAAACCTAAACCACAGCTCCAGTCACTGCTCGGAAACCTTCAGTGGCTGCTCACAGCCCATAGAAGGAAATCCAAGTCCTCCGAATCCTCAGCCCTGCAGTCTTGCCTGCGGCCAACTTCACCCCTCCCCACTTCCCTGCTCTACTCCTACACACAGCCAGCTCCCCCACACACCTATCCCTACACGTCAGCCACCCTGGCCATCCTCCGGCCCTCACCCAGGGAGCTCCGTGCACCCCAGGAAGTGCCCCATCCCTGCTGTATCCCAGCACCTGGCATCCACCAGGCAAATGGTCAAAACCCAGTAAACATCCACTCAACCAATGTTCTTCAAGCCCTGCTCTGATGCTGCCTGCTCAGGGAGACTTTGCTCAGTCCCCTCCCCTGCTGACCAACTAATGGCCAGAAGCTGGTACCTGAGCCATCACGTGTCACTTTGTACTCCCCGCCTGGCCTGTCCAGCTCATCGGTAGGAACCCTGCCCCCTTCACACTGTGGCTCCACACGCATCAGGGCCTCAATGCATGCTGAGTCCTCCCCACGCCTGCACCTGCGGTGTCTCCAGAGACGATGATTTGGGGAACCAGGCGGGAGGACTGGGCTTTTGTTTCATACAGGATGGCATGGTGGGCTGAGCTGGCGAAGGCTGGAGAGTTGCATGTCTGCTCAGCACCCAGCGGGGAGGGGTGGGGGAAGGGAGGGCTTCTGAAGCCGGTGGCCAGAGAGGGCGCGGCAAGGACAGCCCTCAGGAGCCCCAGTCTGGGCCCCGGAACACAATGTCTGGCTCCAAAAGGCTGCTATCCTGCCCTGCAATTGCCGTCAAGCATTTCCAAGACGAATGTGGGTTATGAATCAGGAATTATGTCATCTGGGCAGGTGGCCTTGGGGAAGTCTCATTGGAGTCCTGTGTCTGTTTCTCCAACTGTGAGATAAAGGAAGATTTGATGATCTCTAAGCTCCTTCAATGTGATGTCTTTGGAAGCCCAAGAACAATGCAGAAAAGGGGTGGGAGAGTTGGGGGATAGAGGGTGACCTGTGTCCTAGCTAAGCCCCAGGACACACTGCACACCCCACCGCCTCACAACCCCCCAACCTTGCTGCCCCTGACTCCAAGGCGGCAGCTGTCCATTTGATGTTCCCAGAAATCTTTTTCTAGAGCCCTGGCTTCTGAGCGTTGAGTCACAGAGCTCTTTAGAGCCTAGAGCTCCCGGAAAGAGAGTGGCCTCCAAGCCCCTGGACGACAACTCAGCCCGAAGACCACATGGAATTATGTCTCGACACTGTTGCCCATCTTCTAAGTACCTGTGCTGAAGTGGTGATTAATAAATGCAAATTCTCCTAAAAGGGCTTACTAACCATACAGCCTTTGGTCACTGTGTATTTTCTCAGCACAAAACCCCTTTGCAGTACAATTCTGCAAGGAATCTCTTTTTTTTTTTTCTGTTTTATCTCTGGATAGAAGGTGATTAGATGGAGGGACATGATAAAGCAATATGTAACTCATAGGATCTAGCTGGTGAGCATACAGGTGTCGGAAGTACTTTTCCCCCTGCTTTACTATGTTTGAAATTTTTCATTAAGAAAAAATGTTGGGGAAAAGCCGTTCTGCTACTCCAGGTTGAGGACCTCCGCGGTGGGGCTTCCCAGGGACCCCTCTCAAGGGCTGAAAGGAAGCGCGATACTGGGGGAGCAGAGGTGTGCCCTGCAGGGGGGAGTTCGGGCGGGCAGGCAGGTGGAGGCACCGCTCAGAGCAAGGGCAGCTGCTGTTCCCCTCCCCCGCCCCCGGGAAGACAGGCAGGGGCAAGATGCAGCAGGGGTGAGCTCGCTCCCCATCTGGGAACCCCATTTTGCTCCAAGGCCTATCTCTGGGGTCTCCAAAGGCCATGCTAGGAGTGTATTCTAAGAATTAACAAAAGTAAAAGCCCTAAAAGGTCAAGGCGCCCCAGGTCCTGGACCTGAGCGCCTCATTTTACTACCTCGGCAAGTTTCTGAGGCAGTTCTCACCGGTTCATAAATGGGGACAGTAAGGCTCAGGAAGGTGAGGTCACTTGCTGAAATCTCACAACCAAGAGGTGGCTGCGCTGCATGAACGCGGAGCCCCGGCCTATCCGACACTAGCCCGACAGCGCCAACGCGGGAGGCGTGGGAGAGGGGGCGAGCAGGTTCCCCGGGGAAGGGAAGGGACGGCTGCAAGGCCCGCCCCAGTTGTCCCGGGTCCCCACAGCGTGATTGTGCCGAGAAGGCGTCCGCCCTGCCACCGCGCAGCCGGTGGACGCCCAGGTGCGCCTGGAGCGCAGTCGCGGGCAGGTGGGCTGGCAGGTGTGCGCGCCGCGACGGGGCGCCCGGCGGGGCCGCGGGGGTGGGGGTGGGGGGTGCTACCTGGGTCGTGGAAGGGCACCAGCGCGTAGTTGGCGATGGCCTGGCTGCGACGGCTCAGGCTGCGCTCCAGAATGCGCGAAGCGCCGTCGATCACCTGCATCAGGTCGTCCCACATCGAGCCGGTGACATCGAAGACGAAAGCCAGGGTGGCGTCCCCCGTGGTGGGGGGCAGCACAGTCCCGGGCACGCCGGCCACTGACGCTGCCACGGAGACTGTCATCAGCAGCCACAGGAGCGGCGCCCGGGGCATCGTGCTGAGCGCGGCGACCCGCTGCGGGGCTGCGGGTGGGTCGAAGCGAGCTCGGCCGCCCGGTGCACCGAGAGGCCGCCGACGCGCGGCTGCAGCACGGAGCCTCGCTCGGTCAGTCGGGACACGGCCAGTGCGCTCGGGACAGGGGCGCGTGGCGGGGTCCCTCTGCTGGGAGCTGGAGGCGGGTCCTAGAGCCCACCCCGTTCAGGGTCACGGCCCGCCTCCTCCGCTCCCCTCGCCGTGACTCAAACTTTCCCAGCCCCTGCTCGCCAGCCCAGACCCGAGGTTAGGGGAGGACGCGGGGCGGACGGCAGCAGGGAACTGGGGCCCAGCCAAGGCAGCAAGGGATGGGGATACGCAGAGGACACCTGCGCCTCCCACCGACAGCGCGCCCAACTGCGGGGGCGGGAGAGGGAGGGCGGGGGACGCGACGGCCCGTATGCGCCCCTCTCCCGCCTGGCCAACCGAAGTGGACCCTTGTTTTTCAGCTTCGTCCACCCAGTCCCTCAGTAACTCCCCTAAACACACACACACACACACACACACACACTGCAACACCTTTTCTTTCTGCAGGGCTCTGTGGTTCCAGTCATTGCAATTATTGCTGCTGTCATTAGCAACCAGAAGTCAAGCACTTACGTGTGCTCAGTATTTTTGCAGTTATTTCCTTGAATGCACGCTGCAACCCTGGAGGAAAACTAACACTAAACCCATTTTACAGATGCGCAAACTGAAGCTCCTAAGGCTCAGAGAGGTGAAGTCATTTGCCCAAGGTCACTCAGCTCTCAAGTAGTGAAGACAGGATTAGAAGCCAGATCTAGAAAGACTCCAAAGCCCCTGAGTTCTGCTGCCTCCTTTGTGTTAAAGACATTGTCACAGGTCATCTGGTGACTCCAGAAGGATGGGAGATACCCCTCCTCCACCGACCTCCCCAGTGCCGTGCTGCCTGGGGCTGGGTTCGGCCAGCCCCTCCTGATAATACTCCCTCTACCAGTGCTCATGCCGGCCAGGTCAGGCACGGCTGTGTTCTCATGGCCTGTGTCTGCGCCTGTCTCCCCACTGGCCTATGAGCCTGTTGAGGGCAGGGCTATGTCTTGGTCCCCCTGGATCAGTTCCCATTTCCCTACCCAGTCCCTGGCACATGGTGGGGACTCACTAAATGTTGCCTGAACAAATAAACAAATGACAGCTTTTGTGGGCATGCCTGGTTTGGAGTCATGTGAAACAGGGCAGCTACCCCCTCACCCCTCAATCCCTCCTAGAACGCCACGCTCCCGGGATGGGGACAGCTAGCCCCACAGACATGGCTGAGGGCTCCGGGCCTGGGATTTGGGGTGAGAGATCCTCCTCCAGTATCTGTGCCTGAAGAGCCCTCAGCCAGAGGGAAGCTCCCACCCCACACCCCCACCTTCCCCCTCAGTGTCAGCTCAGACACCACCTCTGAGGCTGTACTGGCACCCTTGCTCTGAGCCCATGGCCTCTCCTCTGACCCTTGTCCTAGCTCTGCCACACGGTATGGCCAGTGTCATGTCTGTGGGTCTGTCCCTCCCACTCCAGCTATGAGTTCTTGATGGTAGGTGCCTGATGATGGTTGGGGCAGCAGGTGTCACAGAAGCTCGGTGGCTGGGTGTTGGCCATGGTGGCAGGCATCGCACATCCTCAGGGACTTGGTTTTAGACCAGGACTGGTATCCCAGAGAAGTGATCTCCCATGGAACCACTTATCTCATGAGATATGGTGGAAGTCAGGTCCCCAGACCCCGTGTGGGAGTGGAACTTGTAGGCAAGCTCATGGGAAGTTAAGTCACCTGCACTTCTGAACGCTGGCTCTTTAAATCTCCCTGGGCTAAGGCTGTGACTGCCCCCAGAGTCTGGGCAGGGCCAGGCCAGCTGTTGGAGAGAGGAGAGAGGCCCCAGCTGTGGGAAGGCAAAAGCCAACAGCAGCCAGGAACGAGGCAGGACTTACAAATTTCAGGCACAGTGCAGGGAACCTTTGGGGACAAGTAGGTCCCTCAGGCATTCATGCCACAAGCATTTGCTGAGCCTGAGCTGTGGCCAGGCACTCTGCTAGGCACTGTGAGGGTAGGGGGGATAGAGAGATGCAGAGACATGCCTCCCACCCTGGGGAGCAGAGACATGTAAACAGATAATTCTAAGTCAATGAGATAAGTGCTAATAGAGGAATTAGCAAGTGCTCTGGGAGCTCAGAGGAAGGAGTAGATCAGCCTAAAAGGTCGTGGGAGGCCACAGAGTGAGCCTGAGAAGTCTTCGAGACCAAGAGGGAAGGGCATTTGAGAGTGGGAACAGCATGTGCAAAGGCAAGGCGACCTGAGAACCCCATGGCACGCAGCCCAGTGCAAGTAGAGGGTGATGGCAGACAGGACAAAGCCCAGGCCATGGCCTTCAGTGGCTTGCAAAGGGGCATGGGGGCTTTCCAAAGGCACTGGGGAGCTATTGAGGAACGTCAGGCAGGGAAGTGATCCGATCTGCATTTCAGACAGCCCGCAGCAGCAGAAGTTCAGAGGGGAAACTTGAAGATGCCAGGAAGCCGTAAATCTACTTCCCAAGGATGTAAGAGCAGAGCTGGCCCAAAGAAAGCAAGATGCTCCTCCCTGAGCTGGTCACAAGGGGCAAACGGGATCATGGATTTGAGTTCTGACAAAGCCTGGTGACCTTGAGCACCGTCCTCCCCTGCCTGGGCCTTGGTTTCCTCATTTATAGAATGATTTGAGATGCAGGGGAGGCCAACAAGATAACCCATGATAGTTCTTGCAGCCTCGCCACTCTGGAACCACTGCCAGGGTCCCTCAGGGACACAGGAAGGTGTGGGAGAAGGTCTGGGCTCCTCTTGGCACGGCCTCCCCAAACTGCCACGGAAGGAAGCCTGGGCAGGCACACGCCACCCACCTGCCATGGCTCATCCAAGAGTGACATCTGGCCTGATCCTGCTGCCCAGCCAGGGTGGCCAGGGCTGCTAACCCAAGGAAGGGCCGCTCTGGGTGCTCAGGGCTTCCCAAGAACGTAAGCACGGTCATGTAAGCAAAGCGTGCAAGGCCAGCAGTCCCGCATGCCGTGGGAGCACCAGGGCCGTCCATGCGAAGGAAGCGGCACTGCCGCTGCTCACCCGCCCCGCGCAGCCCCGCCCGGGGTTGCGTCTGCTCTGAGATCCAGGAACAGTCAGAACCTCGGGCTCAAGACACTGGCTGGTGTCCTCCCTTCCCACGCTGTTCCTTACACTTCCCTAGGTCCTGCTAAGGGACCAAGACACTGGCTGGTGTCCTCCCTTCCCACGCCGTTCCTTACACTTCCCTAGGTCCTGCTCCCTAAATGTGCCCTCGTCTTAGCCGTATTAAATCTTCTGTGTTCTGACGTCCCCCACTCAGCTCATCCCACTCGGCCCTCTCCCGGACGGAGTCTGCTGTATTCCTCTGATAGAAGAAAAATGCAAAGGGTGAATAGTATTTGCCAAGTCCCCAAAGACAGCCAGACACTGTCAGCTGCCCCTTGACAACCTCTAGTGCCAACATTTCCTCTCTGGATGATAGATGAGGAAACTGAGGCTCGGAGGGGTACCGTCCATGTCCCTACTACGCTTTGCGTCTGCATCTGCCTTCCTGCAAAGCCTGTGACCCATCCCCCCCTCCATGCCACCTTGGACAGTGGGGCGACGATTTGTACGGGGGTCCCAGCAAGCAGAACTTTGCCCAGTTCTGGAAGGACCAATGAGGAGTGTGGTGTCTTCCTCAGACTCGCACAGTCCTCTCAAGCAACTCCTTGGGCCAGACTCAGGCTCCAGCTTCAGACATTTGGTATCTTTGAGATGCTGTCAGCTCACAGGCTAGTTCACCAAAACGCCGGGGCAGAGACAGGAGGCGGAGGAACCACCGCGGGAATGACGCAATGGTTCTGCCTGCCCAGGGCCTGGGAACTGAAATAGCTTCAGAGCGCCGTTCCTCTAGGAAGAATTAAAGAAATAAATGGGGGCCTGGAAAACAAGACCAGCAGGAGGTCGGGGGGAATGACAGACAACTCGGAACATGGAGCCACTGAGGACACACAGAGGAGCCAAGAAGTCAGGATCTGCACCCTGAGCCCGGAGCGCCAAGCCAGACGCTGGGGATTTACTGCTGAATTCAGGCTCTCTGTGGAACCAGACTCCAAGTCACATGTCCCACGAGGAATGGTTTGAGACCATCCCAAGAAATATTTGGGCAGCTTGAGAAGTGCAGGAACCGCTGCCCATCCCCATGTGTCAAAACAAACAAGTAAGAATTAAACCGGAGACAGCCGCTCTGAGACTTGCTCCCCACCACTCTGTCCTCCCCTGGATGGGCTCATGTCCCACTGAGCCCCTGATGCTGTCGTCAGGGAGAAGGAGCCCGACTTGTTGGCAGGGGTCGTTGCTCACTCTTTGGGCTGTATACTAAGCCTCGTTGTCATTTATGGCCATTTTGTCACCTTTATCTTGTCATTTGTGGCTGGCAACAATATCCACAGTGAGTTGAGGTTTGCTTTCTGTCTCTTTTATTCTTTTGTCCTCTTTCTTACCCTCTCTCTCTCATAATTAAAAATTCCATTTAACTGTTTTGTTAACAGACGCTGTCGGCTTCCTTCCCTAAACTCTTCACTGCTTCTTCCTGGAAAGCCTGGCTTTTCCCTGGCTTTCTGGTTCAGGTGTCTGCTCTTGCTCCTTGTGACTTGGGGGAGGGGGCCCTTCCCTTTCACAAAGGACATCCTCATGGGCTGGGCCTCCATGGCCCCCTACCCACTGCCAGTGATTGGGCTGGGAACGAGCATGTGATGCATTTCTGGCCAGTGGGACATGGAGGAGTGTGTGCTGGTGCGTCTCCAAAAGAAACATAAAAGACCAGAGTCAGAGGACTCCACTGCCTGACTTGAAGTCTTATTCTAAAGCAGCAGGAATTGAGACTGTGGTGTAGGCAAAAGGAAAGACAAATCAGTCAGTAGGACAGAATAGAGAGCCCAGAGACAGATCCACACGGATGTGGCCAATCGACTCTTGACAAAGGCGCCAACGGGGAAAGGAACACTCATGGTGTTGGAACAACTGGATATCTGTATGGCAAAACAGTGAACCTCAGTCCCTACCTCACACCAGGCACGAAAATTAATTGGAGCTGATTCAAAAGCCTAAGTGTAAATCTAAACTAGAAAGCTTCTAGAAAAAAAAGACAAGGAAAAAAGAAAGTGGAGCCCCTCTTCTACCCAGTGCTGTAATGTCTGCATCAGAGCCAAGGAACTGCACGCCCATGTTGAAACCCTGAGGAACCAGCCCAAACCCAGCGTGTAAAGAGAACAGGGCTTCAGGGCTGCCCTGCGTATGGCTTTCTTGTGACGTGTGATGACGCACAGTTAAGCTAATTGCACTGCGTTCTCTGTTACTGCAGCCAGAAGCATTCCCACAGAGACGGGCCTATCCTTTTGTTTTTCCACCATACAGTATACAGTTTTACACAACTGTTCCTATTCAGGCGATAAACACAAAACAGTGGAGACTGACCTTCATGTGGAGTCTGAGGGATTGCTAAACAATTTCTGCTACGACTAGATCTCTCCTTATGGGCCGACTTTGGACTCTAGCCCCAGGGGCAGGTGCCGAGGCGCCCTGACGAAGGAGCTGGGATTGTCCACTGCAGAAAGTGACCCACAGGGCAAAGTGCCTCCAAAGGACAGAGACCACATTGGACTCATTCTCATTCATACCCCCAAGGCCAAGACAGCATCTGGAACACAGAAGAAGCATAATAAATAGGTGTTGTATGAATGGATGGATAGAACAGGAAAATTCCAAGCCCCTTCCTTATTTTATTAACTCATAAGCTCGATCGGTACAGTTAAAATACAATAAGCAGTTCCTAGTTCCTTTAACAATTCCTCATAACTTACATTCTCTCATTACTTGAATCATCTCCCCAGGGGGTTGAAGAATGTGGATAGTCCCTGTGTTGGGGACAGGGCCATTAAAGCTGGCATTTCTGTGCAGCCTGACCTGCCCCCAAATCAGGACCCCCCCTCCCGCCTATGTGCCCATCGTCAGCCCTACTTCCTCCAAGTCGAACAGCAAAGATGCAGAGATGCGCTCTGGAAGCCCCTGTGATAATGTACTCAGCTTGGACAAGACGTCCCCAGCCGCTCCCATCAGCACATCACCCCGGACTGTTCAGCAGATGAGCTCTTGTCAACCAGAAGATTCCGAGAGCCTGTCTCCAAGGGAGTGGAAGGCAAGCATGGCAGCCAAGAAAAATCATTTCAAAGCACTTAAAGATGCCAGGTCAAGACGGCAGGGCGGCAGGAACACACGATGAGGCAGCTGCTGTGAAAAACAATTTGGCGGTTCCTCAAAAAATTAAACATGGAATTACCACATTACCCAGCAATTCCACTCCTAGGTGTATGCCAAAAGAATTAAAACCAGGTGTTCAAACAAAAAACGCATACACCGATGTGCACGGCAGCACTATTCACAATAGCCCAGAGGCGGAACAACCCAAGTGTCCATCAATGAACAAACAGATAAACAAAATGCGGCTGAAGAGATATTAGCCATAAACAGGAGCAACGTGCCGGTACACGCCACAACACGGATGAACCTTAAAGAAAGCCAGACACAAAAGGCCCGGAGTCTGGAAATATCCAGAATGGGCAAATCCGGAGAGACAGAAAGCAGATTACTGGGTGCTGGGGGCTGGGGGCGGGAGGGGTGGTGCAGGGTCTGGGGGGAGGGTGGCGACAGTGCTCTGGAACTAGACAGCGGTGATGGCTGCACAACATTGTGGATGTGCTAAATGCTGCTGAATTGTACATTTTAAAATAATTGAAATAGTGAATTTCATGTTATGTGTGTTTCATCACAATTTTGTTTTAAAAGCAGGGTATGGCTGCCTGGGGAGGGCAGTTGGGAAACCAGAGGAAGGGGATCTCAACTGACCAGGGTGCCTGGGGAGGCCAGCTGGGCCACCCTCTTCCTCTAAGGGAGGCTGAGTCCAGCCAGCCCCTGCAGTGGGGGTGAGGGGTTCTGGGCCCAGTCTGGAGCTCTCTTACCGCCCTGGACTCCTCCCCATTAGTCTCCTTGAAGTACCTGCCAATTTAATTTAGCCTCGGGACGTCTCCCCCAAGGACCGAAGAATCCACAGTGTCACCAAGATGATGTTGATCAACGAAAAAGATCAATCCTAACCATTATGCCGTGACAGCTGACCTTTGATTAAAACAGAGAATCGCACAAGGAATCAGATTAAAGATGTTTAAATTAATGGTGTCTGGAGCTGCTTCCCAAGAAACCCCATTTGGAAAATCTGAAGGAGAGAAATGATGCTCCCCAGCCCAGACATCAAGCCATGACCTTCTTAGCATGAAGAGGAGCTGCTTGCCAAGGGCCAAGATTTATGGGGTGGACTCCGGCAGCAAAGGAGATCTAATTACATCTCATTTGACATTTAGAATTAATAGAAATAGGCAGGAATGAAAGCCTCAAGAACAAAGCGGTTAGTGGCTGCTGCTTGCACACACTACATAGGGCCTGTACATTTGTCTTGACTTTGGGAATTCCCCTGCACAAGGCTTAGTGGGGAGCAGAACGCGCTTCCGACCACAGATGCCAAGACGTCAGTCACTCGCTTTCCTATCATCTCCCGCAGCTGAGGCGTGGGTGTGTCACAGGCTCCACCCATCAAATACACTCACCTCTGGAACCAGAAACCCAAAGAAGCTGGTGGCCCCTTAGTGGCAGTGGCAGGGGCAGTGCAGTGAGCCACAGCCTCTAGTCATCAAACGAGGGCTGCGATGGCTTCAGGGGCTTGTTTCTGCCTGGGTGGCACCAAGCATAATTCTGTACCTCATGTGTGAGCACTTAATAGTGCTGCTTAAGTCAGCAAAAATTACACTTTCGGAGGCCGAGGCGGGAAGGTCGTTTGAGGCCAGGAGTTTGAGGTCAGCCTGGACAACATAATCAGACTTCGACTCTACAAAAATTAAAAATTAAAAAAAAATTAGCAGGTGTGGCGGTGCACACCTGCAGTCTGGCTTCTCTGGAGGCTGAGGAGGGGGATTGCTTGAGATTGCGGCGAGCTGTGACTGAGCTACTGCACTCCAGCCCTGGCGACAGAGCAAGACCCTGTCTCTAAAAATAATGATAATAATAATAATCAACAAAAGTTACCTTCTGTTGCCTACAGTTAAAAACTCTGCTCCATTTCTTCTGGTAATGGCTTCCAACAGACTTCCCCCACCCAAGGAGTGGTCACGTGACCCAGGCTGAGCTAATCATATTGTCCCATTCCTCCAGCTTACAGTGATTGGTCTAGAGCTGGGCATGTGACCCACACAGAGCCAATCAACATCTTTCCCTGGGATGTTCCTACTGGGGAAGAATGTGTCTTGTCTCTGGGGTCATGGGACTGAAAGGCTATGTACTAGGGGCCAGCAGCCATGTTCCCCAGCAGTAGGGGTCATCTGCAGTAGGACAGAATGAAGGCAGCAGGGTCAAGAAACAGAGAGAGAAGCCTGACATCCTTCAAGTCCCTGCTGCCACCATACTTCCTGTGGTGTGATTGTGTGAATTAGTAACTTCCTTTTTCTTGCTTAGGCTCATTCGGGTTGGATTTCTGCCATTTGTAACAAAAATCCTAAGTAAAGAAGGGGGGAAATGTTGCTTTATTCAGGAGATACCTCATGAGCCTGTTTTTCTCTTGAGATGACAACTGACTCATGGCTAAAAGGAGAAAAATCCCTAAGCACAAAAATGCCATTGGCAGAGGCCAACACTGGTCAGTCGGCAGATATTAATTGAACATCTTCCTATGCGAGGTCCTGGCCTAACCACTTTCACTATATGTGAGACAATCCAGCATCCAGCAAGCACTCAGTAATTGCTGGGTACAGCAAGCTATTATTAGCATTGGTCCCAATAGCTCCTTGCCATTTACAGCTCCGGTGGAGGGGTTGGAAGGGGGCTGGTTCAGGGCTTGGGATGGGTTTTTTCCCCTTTTTTCCCAAACATCTCTGACTAAGGCCCCACCCCAAGTAGTTCCTCCTTGCCCTGTGAACTTAAAAAGGGAAAAATATATTTTTTGATGCAACTGGAAAACCGTGCTCACTGAGGGAGTTGATGACCTGTCTTGGAGGAAGCAATCCACTTTAAATACAGGACTTTAATAATTAAAGAGTTCCCTGAATTCCAATCGCAACATTCTTGCCAAGTCTCCCTTCCTGGGGCGGGAGTGCAATTCTGCACCTTCCTGGCCTGGAATGAGAGAAAGTGCACCACACACACAAACTCCTGTAGGGTGTTCCTCGAATTAACACATGGAACACGACAGCTTGGCCTCTGTCTGACAGTCAGGCCCCGCTCAGTGAGGCGTCACAGCCAAAAGAAACACCAGTGGGACTCAGCGGCGGCAGAGAGGCCAGTCGGTCTTTGCCGAAGACGCCTGGAGTGTCAGCGAAGGGGGAATCACACCTCACAGCCCTCGCTCAGCTTCCCATAGTCCCCTTTCAACACGTCTCCCCCCGAGGCCTCTCACCCTCACAGCTGCACCTCCGCGTGTCTCTTCCTCTCTCCCTTGCCCCAGCTCTCTTCTCCCTTGCAAATCTATCATTTTCTCCATCTAATAGCGATGAGCTCTTTCTAAAAGGCAAATAAATTTAGCGCCTTTAGACTTGTCCTATCTTCTTCACCCATTACCCCTCCTCAACCCACAAAACCTCAAAGAAAACAGTAAAATCTTCATTAAGAGGTCAGGACCGGGAAAGGCAGCAAACAGACTGCCAGTAACCTTCTCTCTTCAAAAATGGCATCAAAAAACATAAGGACAAATAAGTTCTAGGCATACATGTGTTTGGATGTGCGTAGGTCTGAAACTCAACCATAAGCCATGAACTCCCCCTTAGGGAGCAGGAGGACTGGTAAGACTCAAGCCTGTGCGTGTCCGCCTCCCAAGGGGGTGCAGTAAATGACCCCAATGCTGCCATGAGGACCCAGCACCACACGCTGACTCAGCCTCTCGGGTGATCAAGGCATTTCACCCTTCAGAAGTAAAATTTTGTCCTCTACTTGACCAATTCCTGCAATGGTGGCTCTGCTTCTCTCAGTAATTGGTAGACTAGCAGATAGAAAATCAGCAAGTACAGGATGACTGAACAAAACCATCAGCTACCTGTATCTCATTGACATTTATAGAATGTTCCACCCAACATCAGAATACACGTTCTTTTCTATTGTGAAAAATCACCAAGATACAACAAATCCTAGGTGTTAACAAACCTTAACAGATTTAAAAGGACTAAAATATATAAAGTATGTTCTGTGACCATAATGGAATTAAACTAGAGATCAATAAGGAAAATGAAAATACAATGTATCAAAATCTTTAGGATGTGGGTAAAGGAGGGGTTAGGGGAAATTTTATAGCATTAAATGCTTATATTAGAAAAGAAGAAGGTCTCAAATCAAGAATCTAAGCTTCCACTTTAAGAAAATGGAAAAAGAAGTGTAAAATAAACCCAAAATATTAATATAAGGAAGGAAATAAAGAGCTAAAATCAGGTTGGGCGTGGTGGCTCACGCCTGTAATCCTAGCACTCTGGAAGGCCGAGGTGGGAGGATTGTCTGAGCTCAGGAGTTCAAGACCAGCCTGAGCAAGAGCGAGACCCCGTCTATACTAAAAAAATAGAAAGAAATTATATGGACAGCTAAAAATATATATAGAAAAATTAGCCGGCCATGGTGGCACATGCCTGTAGTCCCAGCTACTAGGGAGGCTGAGGCAGGAGGTTTGCTTGAGCCCAGGAGTTTGAGGTTGCTGTGAGCTAGGCTGATGCCATGGCACTCTAGCCCAGGCAACAGAGTGAGACTCTGTCTCAAAAAAAAAAAAAAAGCGCTAAAATCAATAATATAGAAATCAGAAAAATAATAGAGAAAATCAATGAAGCCAAAAGCTGGTTCTTTGAAAAGATCAATAAAATAGATAAACTTACAGAAAGACTAACTAGGGAAAAACGAAAAATTACCAATACCAGGAATGAAAGGAGGGGCATCACTACAGGCCCCACAGACATTCAAAGGACAAGAAGGGAAGAGTTTGAACAGCTCTGTGCACATACACCCAACAGCTTAGATGAAATGGACAAACTCCTCCAAAACTGCAAAGTACCAAAATCACCCAAGATGAAATAGATAATCTGATTCACCCTGTAACTGTTAAAAAATCAGATTTTAGCTTAAAAATTTTTCAGAAAGGAAGACTTCATGCCCAATTATTGCTGAATTATACCAAATATTTAAAAGGGGGGAAAAAACAACTTTACTCAATAAAAGAGAATACTTTCTAACTGATTTTATGACACCAGCATTACCCTGACACCAAAACCAAAGACAACAATAAATGAATGCTACAGACCAATATTTCTCATGAACACAGATGCAAAAATCCTGAACAAAATATTAGCAAATCAAATTCAGAAACATATAAAAAGAATGCTATATCACGACTAAGTGGGGCTTATCCCAGGAACACAAGACTACTTTCATATTCAAAAGCAATCCATGTGATTCCCCATATGAAGAGAGAAAATCATATATCAATTGAGTCAGAGAAAGCATTTGACAAAATTCCATGTTCATTCATGAAAAAGCTCTCAGCAAATAGGAATGGAAGAAAATTTACTCAACCTGATAAATGGCATCTACAAAAAAACTACAGTTAACATCCTACGTCGCACTGGCGAGAGACAGAACGCTTTCGCCCATGACCGGGAGCAAGACGAGGATGTCCACGCTTGCTGCTCCTCTCCAGTGTTGTACAGGACATTCTAGTCAGTGCAGTCAGGCAAGGAAACAATGGTCCTCTAGACTGGAAAGGAAGAGCTAAAACTGTTCTCTTCAGATGACATGGTTATCAGAATAGAAAATTCTAATAAATTTACCCAAAAAAGAAAAAGCCCCAAAACTAATAAGTGAGTTTAGCATGGTAGGAGGATCAAGGTCAACAGACCAAATTCAACCTTATTTCTACTCACTAGTAATGAGCAACTGGAAATTAACATTTTTTAAAAAATAATACCATTTATAGTAGCTCCCCAAAATGAGTTACTTAGGTATAAATCTAAGAAAGCATATATAAGATCCCTATGCTGAAAACTGCAAAATGCTGATGATAGAAAGCAAACAAAACCTAAGACATGGAAAGACATGCTCTGTGCATGGATGGGAAGACCCAGCACAGTAACTGAGCTGCAGACTTCATGCAATTCCAACATAAATTGCAGCAGGTTTTTAAAAAGGTATAGACAAACTTATTCTGAAAGTTACACTGTCATGCAAAGGAACTAAAATACCTAAAACAATTTTGAAAAAGAAAAAGTGGGAGGAATCACACTACTCCATTTTAAGACTTAACATACAGGAACAGTTACCAAGACGGTGTGGTATTGACAAAGGGACACACTGATCAAAGGAACAGAATAGAAAGTCCAGAAATAGGTCCATACAATTATGGCTGATTTTTGACAAAAACGCAAAGGCATTTCTATGAAGAAAGGATAATCTTTCCCACATATGGTCTTGCAACAACTGGACATCCGTGTGTAAAAAACCAACAATAAAAAACAAACCGTGATCTAAACCTCACAACTTATACAAAAATCAATTCAAAACGAATCATAGATCTAAATTTTTTTTTTTTTTTTTTGATTTTTTTTTTTTTTTGAGACAGAGTCTCACTCTGTTGCCCAGGCTAGAGTGAGTGCCATGGCGTCAGCCTAGCTCACAGCAACCTCAATCTCCTGAGCTCAAAGGATCCTCCTGTCTCGGCCTCCCGAGTAGCTGGGACTACAGGCATGTGCCACCATGCCCGGCTAATTTTTTCTATATATATTTTTAGCTGTCTATATAATTTCTTTCTATTTTTAGTAGAGATGGGGTCTTGCTCTTGCTCAGGCTGGTCTTGAACTCCTGAGCTCAAACGATCCGCCCACCTCGGCCTCCCAGAGTGCTAGGATTACAGGCGTGAGCCACCGCGCCCGGCCATAGATCTAAATTTTTTTTTTTTTTTTTTTTTTTGAGACAGAGTCTCACTCTGTTGCCCAGGCTAGAGTGAGTGCCGTGGCGTCAGCCTAGCTCACAGCAACCTCAAACTCCTGAGCTCAAGCGATCCTCCTGTCTCAGCCTCCCGAGTAGCTGGGACTACAGGCATACACCACCATGCCCGGCTAATTTTTTTAATATATATTTTTAGCTGTCCATATCATTTCTTTCTATTTTTAGTAGAGATGGGGTCTCGCTCTTGCTCAGGCTGGTCTCGAACTCCTGAGCTCAAACGATCCGCCCACCTCGGCCTCCCAGAGTGCTAGGATTACAGGCGTGAGCCACCGCGCCCGGCCCATAGATCTAAATTTAAAAACATAAAGTCATAAAACTTTTTGAAGAAACATAGGAGAAAATATTCATGCCTGGGAGATAGGCAAAGAGTTTTTAGACATGACACCAAAAGCACAATCAATAGAAGGAAAAGTTGATAAATTGACTTCATCAAAATTAATAATGTTTGCTCTGCAAATGACAGAATGGTGTGAAAGGACAAACTACTGACCAAGAGAAAATATTTGCAAATCACATATCCCACAAAAGACTTCATGCAGAATGAGAGCTCTCAGAATTCAACACCAAAATAACCCAAAGAGGACATTAGAGAAGGCAAATGTTCAATATGTTCAGCATCATTTGCCGTCAGGGAAATGCATATTCAAGCCATGGTGAGATACCATGACACACTTAGTAGAATGGCAAGATTTAAAAAGAATACTGGGCCGGGCACGGTGGCTCACGCCTGTAATCCTAGCACTCTGTGAGACTGAGGGGGGAGGATCACTTGAGCCCAGGAGTTTGAGGTTGCTGTGAGCTGCAATGACGCCACTGCACTCTGCCTAGGGCGACAGAGCAAGACTCTGTCTCAAAATAAATAACTAAATAATAAAAATTAAAAATAAACAAAAAGAATACTGACAATTCTGAGTGCTAGCGAGGATGCAGCAGAGCTGGAACTCTCACTCAGTGCAGGTGAAATGCAAAATGGTACAGCTGCTCTGGAAAACGGTTTGGCAGATTCTGATAAAGCTCATACACTTGCCATCTGAGCCGGCCATACCACTTGGGTATTAGCCCTAAAGAAATGAAAGCTTAGGTTCACACAAAAACATATCCACGAATGTTTACAGCAGCTCTATTCCTAATCGCCAAAAACTGGAAATGTCCTCCAGCAGGAGAATGGATAGGTAAACCACGGTACACCAGTACCACTCAGCGACACGAAGGAACATGCTATCAGTACAAGCAACAACTTGCATCTGCCTTAAAAGCACTAGACTGAGTGAAAGAAGCCAGTCTCAAAGACCATTCTTTCAGGATCATTTCTATAGTACTAGAGAAGTTTCTCTGAACGCGTAGAGCACGGAAACCACCAGGAGGCGGCGCAGCGTCCTCTCCTGAGCGTGAAGCCGGTCTTGGCGTCGCTTCACTGCAACTGCCATTTGCAATCGAAGACCGCCCTTCTCTTCCTTTGGGAGAGGGAGAGGGAGAGGACAGTCTGGGATGTTCCTTTGAAAAAAGGGAAAAAAAAAAAAAAGCAGCCAGTCTCAAAAAGTTACACACTGCATGCTTCCGTTTCCATGACATCCTCAAAAATACAAAACTGTAGCGACAGAGAACAGATGAGCAGGTGCCAGAGGGTAGGGCGAGGGTGTGACCACAAAGCGGTAGTAGCATAAAGGAGCTGTTCTGATCCTGACTGCAGTGCTGGTTGTGCAAACTTATGCATGTGTTAAAATCCACACAATTTTACAGCAAAAAATAAAGTCAGTTATCCTGTATTTTAATTCAAAAAAATAACGTTTAAAAATGTGAAACCCGAAAAATGTCAGCATAGAATAGTAAGAGCTACCGATATATATTGATAGTTCTGAAAAGAACTTAATATATGTTTTTAAATAAAAATATTTTTTATCATAAAAACAAAACATGTTCATTACAGTAAATTATAAAAATCAATATTCTTTAAAACAATTTCCCGGGGATAACCACTGTTATTACCTTGGTATTTATGGCTTTTGCTACATATTATAAATTGCCCTTTATAAATCAGTACCAATGTATCTTTCTAGCTGCAGTGAGTGGAAGTCTTTATTTCCCTACATTTTCCCAAATATTGACTATTACTTTTGAAGCTTTACCAGTATGGTATATGAAAATGGTTTATATTTATTTTCATGTAATCTCTTGGTTTACTAATGAAGTTGAGTGTTCTCAACTTGCTTACTGGCCATGAAAATGGAGTTTTCTTAAAAAGCTTTAATAAATCTATCAAGAGTCCAGGTGTAATGTTAACACCCATTACTCAGCCACTCTGCGCCTCCATTTTCTCATCTGTGAAATGGGAACAATGACATTTCCCAGGCTGTTGCATTGAATTCCCCGGGGTCACCTCCCAAATGAACGCTGCCCTTGAATCCTCCACTCAGGATCTGCTTCTGAGGGCTCTGAAATGAAGCCTGCGATGTAGGCGAACATGAGCAGCGACCACCCCACACTCCAGGGAGAGAAAACTTCATTCCTGGGCCCTGCAGGCAGCTGTCCCTAAGATGGGACTTCGGCCTTTCGTCCTTAGCCCTGACCAAGTGCAGGCCCCTTCTGACTACAGTGGGGCTTTCAGCAGACATCACCTGGGGGAGACACGGCCCTGGGAATCGCGGTATCGCTTGCTGAGTGTTTTCTACGTATCCCACCGTGTGAGTCCCACACTAACCTGGCAGACAGGTCCTACTGTGATCCCCACTTTTTGGATGAGCAGATGGAAGAGTGCCTACCTGCGGACGGTGCGGCCGTCTGATGGAAACCTCCCTCTCACCTGCTCCCTCCTGGCCATCTGGGTGCCCACGGAGCCACCTGCAGAGTCTGTCCTCAGTGAAACCCAAACCCGCTGTGCAGAGGAGCCTCCTCCCTCCTGCCGGGTCTGCATAGTCTTGGCCACCCCCATTTTAAAGATTAGGGAGCACATGCAAAGGCAGGAAGTCCTGACCATGCTACCACATGGACTCACCTCGCAAACATCGCCAAGTGAAAGACACCAGACACAAAAGGCCGCATAGCGCAGGGTTCCGTGTGTATGAAATACCCAGAATGGACAAACCCATGGCGACGGGAAGCTGTCTAGTGGTTGCCGAGGATGTGGGACTGGAGGGAATGGGAAGTGACCATTTAAGGGGAGCAGGATTTCTTTTTAGGGTGACACAAATGATGGAGGTGGTGACTGCACAAAGGTGGGGTTGTACTAAATGCTTCAGAATCGTGTGCTTTAAAATGGTTAATGATTAACTTCCTGTTATATAAATTTTACCTCGACTTAAAAAGTGAACTGTAAGCGGGACAACTAACTATGTTGCCAAATGTCCAAATCAATTTATCAGAGTTTACATTCTCGCTTAATTACTGCTCGTTGTGGCAGTAACATCCAGCATCAGGAAGTGTCTTGGCCCATACTCTGCTGTGTAACAGAGTACCACTGGCTGGGTAATTTATAAACAAAAGAAATTCAGTTCTCACAGTTCTGAAGGCTGGGAAGTCCAGCATCAAGGTGTGGCATCCGGCGAGGGCCTTCATGCGTGTCATCCCAGGAGGAAGGCGGAAGGGCACGAGTATGAGAGAAAGAGAGCCCACTCCTAAAGGCCCCTTTCCTTTTTAAAAGGCGTTAAGCTACCCATAAAGACAGAGCCCTCACTGGCCTAATCACCTCTTAAAGGCCCCACCTGGTAATACTGTTAGACTAGCAATCAAATTTCAGCATGCGTTTGGGGGGAACATTCAAACCACAGCAGGAATAACACTCCAGCTTGTTGGAATAAAAAATCTTTTCTCCTTTGTTTTTGGTATTGATTTGCTAAATATTCCAAGCCCATTCCATTGGATATCATTTAGCTTTGTTTTTCATATTTGTAGAGCACTCATAGCACTCAGGTGCAAAATATTATTGTTTTCAATTATCAAACCACACACAAAAGACTGGGGAGACAGAAGCTGCTCAGAGGCACCAGCTGGCTCTTCTGCTGGGTTTGAGCCTGGTCTTGCTGCAGCCAGCGCAGGTGCTGGCGATGTGCTACTGTGACGGATGGCAGGGACAGGGGCTCTGGATGGCTGAGCGTCCTTCAGGCTGCTACTTCCTGCAGAAGCTGCACCCACTCGTAAGGCAATAGAGGGACACGTTACAAATCATGTCCTTTCACTTTATGGGAATCATCATTTATCATCCTTCTCTGTCCCCTGCAACTTTCTAACCTCTCAATCTTCCACTGGCACTGAGCAAAGCTCAGCCCCGCCTCGTGCTGGGCATCGATCTGGGGAATTTCCAAGTCTCGACTGTAGTGACAAAGACTGTGCAGAGCAGGGCTGGGCTGTTTTTAAAAAAATAGAAACGGGGTCACACTCTTGCTCAGGCTGGTCTTGAACTCCTGAGCTCAAGTGATCCTCCCACCTTAGCCTCCCAGAGTGCGAGGATTACAGGCGTGAGCCACCACGCCCAGGCTGTTGCCTGTTCATCTTGCTGGATCCAGAAAAGGAGCGTTGGGGGAGGGGCAAGGCTCAGGCCAATTCTACACGCCCACCACTGCCCAGACTCTTAGCTGCTTTGCCTATGAGGACAAAGACCATGAACTCCCTGGACCACGCTGAGCAGAAGGCAGGGCCCTTCACCTTGTTGTCTCACAAAGTGTCCTTTTTGCATCTCCAGGATTTTAGGGGTTCTGGATGCTTCAGAGACAGCTCCCAGGGAGGTTGCAGGGGGCACCCAGGGACTGGCAGGGCACAAGCCATGCTGCACAGGGGACCCTTCCTTGGCTATCAGCCGGTTCAGGAAAGGCTCCTGATTCCACATATTTTCCTCTCCAGAATTTTGGACTTGGACCAGGATCTTGAGTGCAGCTGTGCCAGTGGCCCAGTGTAAGAAGTAAAAGCTGAGAGCAAAATCTGACAGCAAATCTGGATGGATGGAGATAATGGTGGAGAGAATTGGATGATAATAACAACATTCACTGCATCCATGTATGAAAGGCCTTCAGACATATGGTTCATGGACGCTCACCAACAACCCTGGGAGAAATGTGCTTCTATCATCCCCACTTTACAGATCAGGAAACTGAGGCTCAGAGAGGTTCATATTCAGTATTACCCCAGATTGGATTGCTGTTCGGGGTGGGGCAGGACTGGAACCCATGGCGGGAACATTAACTACCAGTTATGTTGTGAGATGAGAGACTTTGGGAGAAGAGGGAATCCCCTCGCCTCACCCATACTGAATTTACAGTCAGATGGCACAGCAAGTGCGGTGGCTTTGAGACATTTTAAAACCAGCCAAGACAGCCAGCTTTCCCAGGCCCCACCTGCCCTGGGTCTCCCAGGCCTCCCCAGGCCTCCCCAGGCCAGGTGGTCGATCCGAGTCCCTCCTTGCGGAGGGAACCCCTTCTCCTGTCCTGTCACAAGACTGGCCAGGAGGGTGAGGATGGGGGCTGTGGCCTCATGGGTCTGGGAGTAGCTGTGGGCTGTGGGAGTAGCTGGCTGTCGCCTTCCTTTGCTTCTTGGAGAGCCCAGGTCAGGGAGAGGCCGGAAGCCAGCCAAGGACACCCGGCGGCCCTGCAGCCACCAGGGCCACACAGTTCCCGGGAGCCACGGGTCTGACTTGCGTTTCCATCAGCAGGGTTGCATTTCTTCACATGTGGGCCTGTGGCCTGGTGGAAAATTCCAGACTCTGGGAAGTGCTGGTTCTATGCGGCCGAGGGAGAAAACATCAGGCCAAAGGTGATGAATCACAGTGGTGGCCACGGCTTCGTGTCTAGTAGGCCTGGCCTCAAATCCCCACTCTGCCATTCATCAGCTGGGTGACCCCAGGCAAGTCACTGAACCTTCCTGGGACTGTTTTCTCATCTGAAACTGGGGACGATGACAGTGGCTACCTCACAGGACAGAAAAGGACAGCACACAGTGCAGTGGTGGCAGAGCCACGGGCCAGGAGGACCAGAGAGCCAGCCGTGAGCACCCGCAGGGAATCTGTGGTCAGCACTAGTTGCAGTCCCAGGAGGTGTGCTGGGACCTTGCCCACCCAGGCGTGCTACTTCCATGCCTGTGCCCTGAGGTCCCCTCTCTGGAGCACACCCCATCCTGCCCGCAGCCCACAGTTCATGCCTGAGTGGCTGCCTGGCTGGGAACGGCCTGGGCACTCCTGGGACCCAGTGCCCAAGTGTCCGGCAGCTTGTGAGCGGGACCCTCCTCCCTGGGCCCAGCTTCTGTCCCACCCCTGTCTCCCCCAACCCAGCTCTGAACTCCTCCTCCCTCCAGAGATGATGGGCCCCCGCTGGGCTCCCCCCGCCCCCCCACTCCCCACACGACAGGCATCTGGGAGAGACCAGGGGCACCCGCTGCTGCCCAGATCTGGACTTAACAGAAGCCGTCTCCCCCAAGCCCCTGCCTCTAACCAAAGGCAACGTGCTCGTCCCTCCGCCGACAGCCCCGCCTGTAAACGTGTGTGATGCCAGCGCCGGCCTCGAGGGGGCGCCGCTGGGGATTGATGGGAAAGCGCGAGCGAGGCCAGCGCACCGCGAGCGTTCAGCGTTAGCTGTTGTCACGACCGTGCTCCTTATTGCTGTTACTTTGCTAGTTGCTAGCGTGGGCCGAGAGCTGTCCTGCCGGGCTGCCAGGACGCCGAGAAGAGAGCCCAGGCCGTGCCAGCGATGGGCCTGAAGGTGACCTTGTGTCTCTTCCTTCTGTGTGGATTCATCCGCCGGAAAAACTGATGTTTCATTGCCATGGGGGCACCCACTTCCATCTGCAGACCTCCCTTCCCCATCTGTTTCCTGCACCCCCACCTCTGCACCTGCTGCCCCCTTCCCGCTCCCCCTCACCTGTCCAGATCTCGCCATCCTTCGAGGGCAGCTCGGGTCTCCCCTTGTCCAGGAAGGCCCCTGGGGGCAGAGGTGGGGAGCACAGCCCGAGCCCCGGCCGTGGTGGAGCACGCGCGGGCACTGCCCGTCTGTGGTGGCGGCATAACCTTTCCCTGTGTGCGCTGCTTCGTGAGCCAGGCTCAGCGTCCGTCCCGGACAGTGGCCAAAGCGCGGCCTTGTGCCTGCCCAGCTGCACATCCCAGGCTCTCGCTGCCGCTGCGGAAAGCGGTGAGGGGCTCTGGGTGCAAATCACCCGAACAGCATCCAGCGTTGTGTTAACTGATTTGATGCCTGCGCTTCGGGGTAGAACCTGGGTCTCAGGGTGGGCCCCAGGTTCTCCCTGAGGGCGACTCCCTTCCTGGGCCGGAGAGTCCCTCCCCACCTCCTCCCAGGAGCAGCACCTTCCCCCACAGCGCCACCTCTGGCCTTTGACATTGCAAGAACCTGCTCCTTCTAATGCAAGAAGGCCATTTGACACAAAACATACTAATTGGGTCGTCAGAATCCTCAAAGCCTAGAGTGGGCCCCACAATATCACAAAGACCTCTCGTTGCCTCTGGGGCAACCAGCAGTCCAGTGACTAAGCTAGGACCTGCCCTCCAGCCGTGTGACAATGGTACCAAAGTGACTATTCTCCACCCCTCCTCCTGACTCTGAAAAAAGCTGTTTTACGCATCACATTTTAAACCTCCAAGATCTGCTTATGGGATGGCTCGTTTCAGGCCTCTGGGGAAAGGGGGCAATTTCTGAGGCAGGAAGTTGAAGAGACCATGAGAAGTTCTGGTCCCCAAGTCTTGAGGCCCCTGGCAGGGTCCTTCCTGAGCCCACCATGAGGCCAGCCTGCCCAGTCCCCTTCCTGTGGTTCCCAGTGAAAACCCAACTGGCCTAGTCTTGGGTGGCCTCCCTGGGCTGCCAGATAATCCAGGGCCTCTAGGCCCCCAGGAACCCCCAAGAGTCCCTCAGGTGGGGACCCTCCGTGCCCTGCACATTTGGAGGAGGGGGACACAGTGGGAAAGGAAGAGGGGATGGGAAGACATGGGCAAGAAGTAGTGACGCCAGCACACTGCACCGTGCAGTTGTTTATTAAATCACTTTGGCAAACATTCAGAGTTTAGATGCAAACATCTGCAGGTGGCATGAGATCATTTAAGGTGACCCAGCGATCACTCGGTATATTCAAGAGAATATAAATTGGGCTGTTGACACGGAGACCCAGGATAGCTTAATCGAGGTAGAGGTGTGTCTCTCTTCCTCCTAACAGTCCCAGTGTAAAAGGCCTGGGCTGGTGTGGTGGCTCCATGGGGTGGGGGCCCAGTCCCAGGAAGGCTTGTTTCGGAGTCCTTGGTGCAGCCAGCAGGAAGGGGGAGAGGGGCGGGAAGTTGTGCTCATCTCTCTCATCCATTGGTCAGAACTGAGTCACTTGGCCACCCTCAGCTAAAGGGAGGCTGGGAAATGTAGTCCTTTATTCCACACGGCCCTGTGCCCAGCTAAAAAAAGACAGGAGACAAGCAGAAGGTGCTGCCATACCCAGCAAGCTCACTTTGCCTAAGCCCAGCAGGCTTTCAAAGCCACTGTCCATGCCCACTGCCCTCCCCTGGCTCCTCCAGACCAAGCAACCTGGAGGATAAACCTTTTGCCCCTGAACTTCCCGGGCAGGAAGATGGCAGGGAGGAGGTGGCCACAGCAGGGCAGAGATCTGCGTGGCATTCCTACCCTGCTTCCCAATTGTCTCCTTCCCTGCGTCATCTCCTCTGTATGCCTGGTGATGCCTAAGCCAGGCGGGGGGCGGGGAGGGTGGTTAAGATTTAGGGAGATACTTTCTAACACGTGGATGTGAGTTTGGGGTTTGGGAGGCCAGGTGAGGAGGAGGCCCTGTGCTACCACACCCAAGGAATGGCAGCCAGTCTGAGCCGTCCTGGCAGAGCAGGTGTCGGGGCCAGGGAGGAGGAGCCGGCTCTGTGCGACTGCTGGGCCTCAACCCACAGCGCAGGCTGGGCCATGGGCGAGTCAGCGCAGGTCCTAGCCTGCCCCGGAGCAGAGCACTGTGACCCACTGTGTGCCTTTGGCAGAGCCATGGTCCCTGTAGACACCCAAGGCTGCCTGGAAAAGACCAGATCTACCTCCAGCACAGCTGACGCGCACTGCCAGCTCACCATGCATGCGATGGACGCATGGCCCCCGCCGGCCTCACAACGGCCCTTGGAGCCAGATCCCGGCACTCCCAGAGGAAGGCGCCCGTGCAGGTTTACTGTCAGTGCTTCAGCCGAAACGGGGCATCAGGTGGGCACGTAAATTACCTCCAATCTCCACCTCAGGGACAGTCCCCCAGTACATGAAACACCCTAGTCAGGAATCAGCGCTCCAAAGGGCATCACATTAGCATGTTAAATATGCACCGTTATTAAATCTATGCCGCAGTGTTTGTTAGCACAAGGATGTTAGAAATCCCTTTTCATAGAGGAAGTGTAATGTGAGGAGGATAAAGGTTGGCTGGAAGGATTCCGGGAGCTCAGCAGCTTTGCACCGTGAGGGAAGAGCCCAGCAGCCTGCTGCCTCCAGACTCATGCTCTGGGGCAGGGCTCCTGGGGCCCGAGGCCCCCGCCCCGGACGGACAGGTACAGGTGTAAGACCGTCTTCATGCCTGCTTGCTAGTACCATTTGGACATTTGGCAGAATTTTATCTGCTTTGGGGCGAGGTTGCAGAGGAGGGCTGTCCAGCCCGCACCTGCCTCTCCGTGGGGGAGTCCATATTTTCACCAGAAGCCCTGTCAGTTAGAACACATGCCCAATGTCAAGGTCTGATTCCACAACCTGTGGCCCTAACCGCTGTCCCACAATGCCTTTCTGTGTCCCCTTTGAGTCCCTCTCACAGCTCTGGATGTGTTCTGGCATCTTCACTCCAGGCCCTGCCAGAGCCAGACACAGAGGGTGACATCACCACACCCGCTTCTCAGTGGCTGCTCCAGCCCACAGTGGAAGCAGCACCAGCCCTCCAGCTGCGTCTCGAAGGTGGTGTCGGTCTGATGACTCCGATCACAAATCCAACTCTGAACCGTGGCTCATTCTAATGTCGCCGGCTTGATCTCATCAACCTACACGCTTCACGCGTCCTTCAAGGGCCTTCGGCCAAGAGCGATATATTTCCAACCAGCAGCTCCGCTCCCGACTCCACACCTCCTCTTACTGCTCTCTGAATTCATGTTTCTCAACCAGCTCTGGAAAGCAAGAACCACCACCACCCCCGACACCCCCCTCCCCGGCGTGGCAGGGCCTGTGCGCGTCGAACGAGCACGGGGCTTTTGACCAGAGCGGGAAGAGGAGGGCTCTCCGCCACCCCAGGTCTGAGGCTGAGGGGGACCACGTGGAGGGCAGCCACACAAGGGTGCCCGAGAGCTCATCTCCCCACCTCCCCGCAACACAGCCCCCCATGTGATCAGCAGCCAATGTCTGGACCCTTAGTGCCTGGCACCTCACAGGTACAAAAGTCCCATCTGGGTGAGTGAATGATTAGCCTATGGAGGCAGGACCCAACCGGACACCCAGCAGTGCACACGTCTCACCAGGGTTCTCGAAGTTCAGTCCCCAGACCAGCAACACAGCATAGCCTGGGAACTTACCAGAAATGCAAATTCTCAGGCCCCAGCCCAGACCTGCTGGGCGGGGCAGGCACCCCAGGTTTTAACAGCCTCGGGGTGATTCTGACACATGCTGGACTTTGAGAACTCCTGGTCGAGGCCAGTTGTTTTCAGACATGTTTTGAGCAGTGGACTCCCTTTTGAGATCCCCCAACAGAAGCAGCAGGCAGGAAAGGACTGCTGTGGCTGCTACCTGGGGCAGGTTCACCTGCCAAATTCTCGGCCTCCCAGAACATTCCTTGAGCTTTTCTGGTTTAATCATTACGCCGCCCAAGGTTCTCACTTTGCACATTCCTTCTCTTGGGGAAACTGGGCAGACAACACCCAAAGCAAGAGAAAGGGTGTCACAGGAGGAAGAAGAAACCTAAAACAAAATGGAAAAGAACAGAAACAGACAAAGCAACAGGCCCACACAAGGGAGGCGAGGACAAGTCCAGGAAGCGTGTTTAATCGGCATGACATGGACAACATACAGCAGGAGCACGGGAAGGCCTGGGCGTGCCACACGGTCCCGTCCACTGGCCAGGGCCTACCCCTCCCCCAGAAACACACACCAGAGGAGTCAGACAAGACAGCACCCCAAACAGAGGCTCAGAGGGGCTAGGAAGGGAAGCAGGAAAGGAAATAAACAACCACGCCAGAAAACAGTGCCTTTTTTGGTTTGTTTTTGCAAGAGTCACTCAAATTCCTTTCCCAAGCTGCAGGCTCCAGGTGAGGCGCCAACAATTCAAACCACCACTCTAGGGCACGGGCTTCCGCCTCTGCAGAAGGCTTGGGTCGCTACGCTCATGTCCAGGCTGCGCCAGGCCCTGGGAGGCGCCCGAGCAGAGACTCTCGCTCCCATCGAAGGGAGGGGGAAACTGAGACCCCATGAGCAGAAGTGATTTACCCAGAGTCCCAAGGACGCGGCCCACTGAATCAGACTGAGAGTGAGGTGGGCCTCCCTGGGGCCACCAGCCACTGCAGTGACACGGCAAGACAGGGCCACGTGCAGCAGGGGGCCAGGGGGAATTCTGCGTTTATCTCAGTCCTGGAGAGCAGATAGAGCCTGAGTCTAGATGCCAAGATGCCAAGACAGAAGATGGGACCAGCTGTTTATTCAACAAAAGCCTTTTATTCATTCAAAATTAACCATTGGGTTTATTCTGCAGATATTAAAAAAAAAAAAGGGCGGGGGGTGGGGCAAGGCTTCCCAGCACAGCGCCCTTTTGCTAATCCCCCTGCTCTCTCGGTGGCCCGGCAGGGGGCATCTGGGAACACACTGCAAAGAATGTGGAGGCCCAGGGCCTCCTGGCCGCCCACCTCCCTCTCAACCACCTGGCGAGACTGGCGCCCCCAGATGCCTTCGAGGCTCTCCAGCACCAGGGGGCGCCCCACGCCTCCTTGAATCCCTTGCATGCTGAAATCCCTCCCGTGCTGGGAATGGCTGGCTTTCCGCTGGGCGGGTGGGCAGTGGGGGCTTTCTCTCCCGAGAGGGACCCCCAGGCATCCCGACCTCCCCTACTCCTCTTCCCACGAGAGACAGCGTCCCCGAAAGCCCAGGTGCATTGTTGTAGGAAATCAGCTGTCAGACTGGGAAGCATTTTAGAGGAAGAGATGTACAGAGGGCGACACCTATGCTTGCCTTGATGTCATTTTAAACGCTACCTGTTAAATAATGGAAAATGGTAACGTTCTCCGAAGTCACCATCAACACAAAGTGAGGCGCAGACACTGAGGAAGAGGCCAGGCCGTAGCACACTGGCCGCCGAAGTCTGGCCCCAGCCCTGCCCTGGCGTGAGGCTCTGCAGAGGCGCTGAGGGCCTGGCCTCTGGGACGGACGCCCCAGAGAGGGCGGCACACAGCAGGGCAGGGCCTCAGGTGGAAAAAAAAAGTAGGGGAAAGGCCTGAGGGCTATGCAGGAGGGATCTGGCCTAAGGCTCTGAGGGTGCCACCACAGAACCTCAGTGGTGAGAAGAGGGGACAGAAATCGGTCCCTGCCTGGCAACCTTGAGCAAAAATGACCAGTGTCCAGCACCCCACTAGGAAGAAGTGTGGCCCATCTGGCAGCTCTGGGCTGTCTCAGGGCTTGGGACACAGGTGTGCCCGAGGCATGGGCCCACAGGTCCCCAGGACACCGCCTGCTAAGGCCAAAAGCCACACTGTGGCTCCAAACCAGAAGGCCAAAGGGCAGGGTGACAGGAGCAAGGCCAGGCTCAGGGCTCAGTGGATGTCTAGGAATCGGACGCCTCGCTTAACCCTGGCAATCCTCAGCCACAAGTCGCTTTGCCGCGATGCCTCCAGGACAGGAGGCACAACACAGCATTCCCACTTGACCAGACAGGCAAGTCGAGGCTCAGGCAGAGGCCAAAGAAAAGGAAACCAACATGGGAAAGACCCCATTCTCATTCTCTCAACCCCAAGTCACCAAGTCCATCCCCTGGCCTGGGACCCCAGCTCAGAGCCGGCTGAGGAACCGCAGCGACTGGTGGTGAGTCCTGGGCCCCCCGGGCCAGTGGCTGGGTGGGAAGCCGGCCAGCAGGGTGCTCAAAGAGTCCACTCTTCCAAGTTGCCTGTGAAGGTAGAACCACCGCTCCCCAGCCCTGCAGGATCTGGGGGGCTGACAGTGGGGCCAGAGCGCAGCCAAAGGGGCTGCCGATGCCAGGGGGAGACTGCTGGAGCTGGCCAAGTGCCCAGCCAGGGGGAGTGGACACGGCAAAGCCGCTCCGGCAGAGGCTTCGTCTGCCTGGAGGCCTCCGTGCTGAGGGCTGAGCAGCAGGCGGGTTCCGGCCTCCTGGGTGTGCAAAGCGGAGAGCAAGGACGACTCAGGGGGAGCTGAGGGCCAGACTTGCCCCTCTCAGGAGGGAATGATAGGATGTGGGCTTTGCAAAGCAGCAGCAAGAATTCTAGCCCCAGGCCTGGCCCTAAACAGTTGGGAGGCTGCTTCTCACCCCAGAAGCCTTCCCTCGGTGAGGACTAGTTCTGAGCCAAAAAGGGAGATCAAGGGTCCAGGCGGGACCCAAATTGCGGCTGGGAGGGACAGGGTGTGCCACCTGACACATTTGGCTGCTGGGACAGACCCCACACAGAAGCGACCAAAGCCAAGAGACACAGTAGGGGCTGTGCTGTGACTCAGATAGTGCCCGTGTCTGCTGAGGTCTGGCACACGCAGCCACAGGCCACAGAACCACACACTGTAGGAAACTGAATCCCAGGCTTAGAATTATACACTGTCAGCATGGAAAGGGCCTTCAGGACCAACCAGCCCAGGCCGCAGCTCTGCACACTGGGAAGCTGAGGCCCAGAGAGCAAGGGCCAGACCTCAGGCTCCTGACCTCTGGTCCAGGGTCACCTGACATTCCTGGTGACGGTTCTGGGGCCACCCCTACCTCAGTGGCAGGCAGAGCTAGAAGCCTCCTGTGGGGGCATGCGGGCCACAGCCCCGAGCAGCAGAGACTATCTCAATGGGATTGACTGGAACTCTGCTCTCGTCCCCACCCTGCCAACCTTTGAGCTAAGAGAGGGACAGGAAAGAACACCGTGTGCTCTACTCGGAAAAGCAGACAGGGAGGTGGGAAGGCCGAGCGGAGAGTCCTGGACTATTTTCAAAGCCCCGTCCCACCCAAGGAGGTGGAGGCATCCCTTACTTCTGCCAACGTCTTGTAGAGACCGCCCCTCCCTGCCCAGCTGATATACCCCATCCCCCTCTTCCTGTGTGAGCACAAGGCTCTCCGTTCTCCATGCTGCAGCAAACACCAAAGTAAGAGTTAAGAAACCTAAAGATGTTCCCTGTTCGTCCTCGGAAAAAATGTTACAGACCCAGAGGAGAACAAGGTTGGCAGGGGGTGGGGGACAGCAGGGAAAGGGGACGTGTGGGGACATCTGGCTGGAGGGAACAGTGCATTTGCCAGGCAGGAAATCCTACCTCTCCCCTCTCCACACATCAAGCACAGTATCTGAAAAAAAAAAAAAAAAAAAAAAAAAAAAATTTTTTTTGGCATCTTGGCCTGCTGCAGGCCACCAGCCTCCCGAGCGAGCATGGCGGGCGGGCGGGGCGTGCACATGTAAACGGTGGCCCCGCAGTCCTGGGAGCTGCGGACCCGTGAGGCAGCAGCAACGGTTAACAACCAATAAATAAAAGATATCAATTATATATGTCCATAAAAAAAACCTCACTTTCCCCACAAAGAGCACAATACTGTTATCACAAAAAATCGTCATCCTCATAATTAATGATCCTGGCCACGCAGGTGGTTTTGCTGCTAAAAGGGACGACAGATAATGCTAACCGGGCAGGCCCCCCGTCACCCCGGCCCGCCTCGGCCTCTCGGCCACCAGGGGATCCGGGATGTGGCGGAGGCGGAGGTCCCCGAGGTCCCGGAGGCCTTCTCCCCATCTGTCAGTCTATATCTTCTAGGACAGAAGGTAGTTTTTTTCTTTTAGAACGTCTGTTTGAAATAAAAAACAAAAGCACACGCGCAGGAGAGCAGGAGGAACCGAGAGGCTGCCTGCAAAGCGGCCCGAGTCCTTGGTTTTGCAGAGGGCTGTAGCCTTTTCCGTTTTGTTTTGTCGTTTTTCGAGCAGAGGTTGTTGGCAATTGGAGCCGGTGGCTTCAGGTGGCGGGTGGGTGCAGGGCAGGGGCGGGGAGAGCCGGGGCCTCGCGGTTCAAGGGCAGCCGGCTGGCCTGTGTGGATGCGGAGGAAGGCTGGGGGACACGTGGGGTGGTGTCGGGGCGGAGGTGGCCTCGTGGCACAGGAGGAGGCAAGTGGTTCCCAGGCATCTGGAAGATACAAGGGGCGAGGCAGGTTAGGAGCTGGCTGCCAGGGACAAGCGCCCAGTGCTGGCAGGAAGGCTGGCTGGAGGCAGGGAGGCATTCTACGTCAGAAAGCCTAAAAATGTTCATAACCTCCGACCCGCCCACGGGGTTCTTGGTACTTATCCTTAATAAATAAATAAGACGTCCAGCACAGTATCATCTGTAACAGCAAAAACCGAAACAAAACCAAACAAAAAATTGGAAGTGACGGGGGAATAACCTAAGTGTCCAATATCAGGGGATTAGGTAAATGAATTAGGACACACCCGCAGGATAAACTGGTTTACAACCATTAAAAACAGGGCATGGAATGGCCAGTAAGGACATGAAAAATGCTCAGTATCGCTAGGCATTGTGTTATTCTCCTCCCGAGGTGATCCGTGAACCTTTGTGACTTGCCCCACTCTCCTAGAGACAGCTTAAGGAGGTCTTTGTCCCTTGCAGTTGAAGGAGCTTTGACTGAGAGCCTACATAAAAGAATGTTCAGGCTGGGTACGGTGGCTCATGCCTGTAATCCTAGCACTCTGGGAGGCCGAGGCGGGAGGATCCTTTGAGCTCATGAGTTCGAGACCAGCCTGAGCAAGAGCAAGACCCCCATCTCTACTAAAAATAGAAAGAAATTATCTGGACAACTAAAAATATATATAGGAAAAATTAGCCAGGCATGGTGGCGCATGCCTGTAGTCCCAGCTACTTGGGAGGCTGAGGCAGGAGGATCGCTTGAGCCCAGGAGTTTGAGGTTGCTGTGAGCTAGGCTGATGCCATGTCACTCTAGCCCAGGCAGAGTGACTCTGTCTCAAAAAAAAGAATGTTCAACTTAGTATCTCCCGGTCAAAAACTGCAAACATGAAGCTCATCAAATATATCTAAATTCATAATGATAGTTTTTAAAAAAGTCATTGGTCACCTCTAGAGGATATCAGAAAACCAACTCATTTTGAAAACTGGTAGATACAGAGAAAGAATCAGGCATCTACCCTGTCTTTCCTGTTAAAAACCAGGCCTAGAGGTAGAAATAAATAAATAAATAAATAAAGTTTGAAGAACTTTAAAAAATGGACCAAAGTCAATCCCACGCGAGCCTGCAGATCTAGCCGCCGTGCGCAGGCAGAGCTGAGGAACACAGGCACGTGTGACCAGCACCACGGGATGCGATCAGCAAACTCCCCGACTGGGAAACTACAGTATGTTTATCAACAAATACTAAGAAAACAAAAGGAAGGGGAGAACATAAACATACAGAGTTAAATACATTTAAGAGACCTATCAACCAACCGTAGTAAGTGTACTTTATTCAGATTCTGATTTCAGTAAACAAAGAAGAAAAAAATGGTGAGATGGGAAACCAGAACAGTTTGCAGTTTAGAGGGTATTGAGAAATTATTGATTTTTATCTTTTAGAAATACATTTTGAAATGTGTTATGTATGAAATGCTATCTTGAATTTGCTTCGGAATGACCCCGTGTGGGGGAACGAGAGGGAGGCTGGCCGTGAACTGGGGACGCGCTGAGCGGCGGGTACCTGGCATTGCGCCACTCTCCACCGCTGCACGGACGTTTCCATACCAACGGGTTTTCATTCCTCCCCCAAATCATCAACAACCCAAGCGTCCAACACCATGGGACTAGTTCAATTACGGCCCAGCCGTATAATGGAATACTAGGCAGCTATTAAAAATGATGGTCTCAAACAATATTTAATGATGTGGAAAATAAGCATAATCACAGTATAATTCATGGACTGAAAAAGCCAATGGATTATGTAACAGCAAGTTATCTAGGGATTCAGAGACACCCGGAACCTGAGGAGGCAAACCAATTGCAAAGATGATGGAGCACAGTGAGATGTCATTACTGCAGAGCCTTCTCCGGGAAAAGCTGCGGAGAAGGAAGAAGGCCACTTCCCGGCAGAGCTATAGAAAGGTGGGTCACCTCGTGGGAGGGCGCGTGTCACTAGGAAAGGCTTCTCATGGAAATCGCATGACACAGGGATTTGCAAAAGAGGACTGTGAAAAAGCAGACAAGAGATCAGCGTTCACCGTGGGACATGCCAAGCATTTCTATGACAGAAACAACGAGAGTTCCTTTACAAACTGGTTTTAATTATCTGTTCCCATGTGACTCAGTTACTGAGCATTCAGTGTGTAAATGCTCAGTGCTTTTTAGATCCCTCTGGACACTGACATGTTCACTGTGATTATATCTGGGTCACATAGGGGGATTTTTAAAACAAACTTTTTAACTGAGGTTTTCTTTCTACACATTTTCCAATGTCTCTTCAATGAAAAAGGATTTCCTGTGTAAAATAATAATCACAGAAGCTTCAAAATGGGGTAGGCCTCCTAAACAAAATACCAGCAAATCAAATTTGATGATAAATAAAAAGGATAACACGCCCGGCTCAGCAGAGTTTCTTCTAAGAATGCGAGGTGGCTTACCATTCAGAAACAATCTGTATGATTTATGATATGAACAACGAAAAAGGAGGAAAGTTATATAAGCACCCTGATAGAAAAATCACTCGCTAAAACTCAACACCATCCATGATTATTTTTAACAAACACATCCTAGCACGCTACAGAAGATGGAAACTTCCTAAATCTACCTATCTACAAAAGTCTGTCTACAGAAGAGCAACGGCAAACATCGTCACTAACGGTAAATGACCGGAAGCTTCTCCCCACGCCTGTGCAACACCGCACAGGTGGTCCCATCCGGCACAAAGAGGCAGGAAAAAGAAACAAAGGGCAGAGGGTAGGAAAGGAAAAGTGTAGACCATCCAGAAGAATCTAAAGCAGACTCTCAGATTTCATAAATGAATTTAAGCAGGTGCCTGGATATATGGTCGATAAACAAAAACTGAATTTCTATAAACCAGAAACAAACAGAAAATACGATTTTAAAATTACTATTATAATACAGCAAATATCTAGGAATAAATCTATCGAAAGATGTGAAAGATTTTTTTAGCTGAAAACAATAAAATGGTATAGAGAAAAAATATTAAAGACCTAAATAAATAGAGAGATATACCATTTTCATGGATTGGAAGACTCAACATTATAAAGATGCCAATTCCCCTCAAATTGAACTGCAGATGCAACTCAATACAATCAAAATCTCAGCCTGTGTGTGTGTGTGTGTAGAAATTTATAAGTTGATTCTAAAATTTATATAGAAGTGCCTAAAGTAGTCAAGGTATTCCTGAAAAAGTGATGGAGTATTGTTTCTAAGATTAGGTTATAAAAAGACTGTGGCTTTCACCCTGGGCTCTCTTTCTGCCTCCCTCTTGGAAAGCCCACCCTGAGGGAGGCCAGCAGCCATGTCACAAGGCAGCCTGTGCAGATGCCACATGGCTAGGGATCGAGGCTGCCAGACCACACGAGGAGCCTGGAAGCAGGTCACTCCCAGCTGAGTCTTCAGATGAGGCTGCAGCCCTGGCCAACAGCTGACGATTATCCCGACTGGCTGGGGACTAATGGGTTTCCTAGGACATGAGACTTGCAGTGCTAACCCATGACAGACCTGGGCAAATGAGTCACCCCATTGACGGCTGGACTGCACACTCATGAGGGTCCTTGAGCCAGAAGCACTCAGCTCAGCTGTGCCCAAATTCCTGATGTTTGTTCTGTTAAGCTGCTATTTTGTGGTAATGTAATATGTAGCAATGGGTAACTAATATAGCCTTCACAAAAGAGAATATTAAGATGAATGATACACATATGACAAAGTGCTCAACTGCACTGCTCATCAGAGAAATGCAAATTAAAATTACAAGTAACAAATTATTACACACCCACCACAATGGCTAAAATGTAAAAGATAGAAAATATCCAATGTTGACAAGGATGTAGAACAACTGGAACCCTCATGTAATACTGGCGGGAGAGTAAAACAGTAAAACACGTTGGAAAACCGTTGGGTAATATCTATGAAAGCTAAATAGTGAACATATCCTATGTCCCAGCAATTTCTACCCTTAGATATACACTAACGGAATGTACACATCTGTTCAGCACGTACGAGAGTGTTTATAGCTGGACAGGCCAGGACCGGGGTGGGGGGGGAGGGGCCGTTCACTCCCGATCCCATCAGCCAACGTACAGGGCACAGCAGAGATGAGCCGGGAAAGGAGGTGAGAGGTGAGAAAGAAAAAAGGAAGATGGTTGTCTACCAGCACTCTGCTGGGGCACACGCTCATCCCACACTCACAACAAATCCAACTGGATAAAAAGAACACGCACACGTTTGAGTGATTGCTCAAGAGAGCCAGGAGCTGAGATCTTCCAGAGGGGATGAGAAATTTCTGCTCTCCCCAGGGTCCTGGCCCTCGCTGAGTACTGACTTTCAAAGTGTCTTCAATGCAGGCAAACTTCTATTCAAGCAAACTCACAGGCTGAATCCAGGTATATAAAAATGATAAAAACAGGCCGGGGCGGTGGCTCACGCCTATAATCCTAGCCTGTAATCCTTGCACTCTCGGAGGCCAAGAGGGGAGGATCACTTGAGCTCAGGAGTTCAACACCAGGCTGAGCAACAGCAAGACCCCGTCTCTACTAAAAAATAAAAAACAAAAAAAACAGAAACAGAGGGGCTCTGGCTGATTTGCCTCCCAGGCCCCCACTCCTGGCCGTGCCCCTTCTGGGCAGACCCCAACTACCCCTGCAAACCTTACCCGCCAGCCCAAGGCGTCCTGTGGTGGGGTTTGCACCCCTGCCCCCACCCCCAGCCCTGGGTGCCCCCACTCACCGCAGCTCTGGTTCCTGGACTATACCAGCCCGTCGTAGAGGGACAGCGCCTGCACAATGGAGGGGTCTGCCTTGGACCCTTCCTGGAACTCCTGCAGCGTCAGCTTCCCGTCAGCGTTCTGCAAGCAGGGAGAGGCCGCTGGGGTGGAGCCCGCCTGCCTCCTTGGAGCGTGGCTCTGGGCAAGGCCTGCCCGTGGCCGGTCCCAAGAGAACCTCCCATGTCAGGGCAGGAGGGAGGCAGCACAGCACAGCAGGTAGGCGGAGTGGCCCCAGACAGACCTCGGCACTCACGGGCTGGGCGACCCTGGATCTGTGGCCCACCTCCCTGGGCCTCTGTCTCCCACCTAAGGACTGAGGATAAATGTGTGGCTTCCTCGGGGCACTGCGGCGAGAGCTCCATGCTTGGCAAACCAAACACCCCATAACTCTGTACTTATCATTGTCACTGCTACTAATTCCCACGAATGGTGGTGGGGTCACTCTTGGGAGGGCATTTAAACCACCCCTGGGGCAGCCCACAAGGGGCCCCAGGAGGCTGGGGGCAGGGGACATGCAGAGCCCAGAGGAACTTCAGCGGGTCTGTTGGGGAGGGGACGGTGGGGCCAGAATCCCTTTCCCTGGGGCGTCTCTGGAGGACACCTGTGAGGTCGGAGGAAAAAGGCCACGGAGGGCAGCACCTGCTCGACCTGGGCTACCCAGAGAGGGCGACCGACGGCGGCGGTCCTGGCAGGCACCGTGTGGCCGTGCTCGGGGGCCGCTCACTGCGTAGCCAAGTACACGCGAGCACAAGTACAAGCCTGATCTCATGGGATCCTCACGGCCACCCCGAGAAGAGGGTGCTGCCCTCGTCTCCACCTTGGTGGTAGGGAAACTGAGGCTCAGTCGCCTCCCCAGGGTCCCATGGCTGGTACTCCAGGGCCTGAGCTGTTTCCCAAAATAAGGGAGGTGCAAATGGGGGGTTCGGGGAGTGCAGGGCCTTGGCGTCACCTAGCGCGGACTCACGCTGTAAGACGCTTTACTATTCCTCGTGCCACACTCTGTGGATAAATCTCATTATTACCAAGAGGCCAGCCCAGCGGGAGGCTAGCGATCTTTGGCGCCCTTCTCACATGTGCTAATCCCCACTTTTTTAATCAAGGAAGTGCAGGCCTCAGGCTCAAAGCTTCCGGGGCAGGCAGTATACCCAGCGGGATGTAACGAGAAGCCCACGTCGCAGTGATTTGTGTTCTCGTACTAAAAGCGAGCAATACCGATTTCCTTACCACTGTGGCTTCAAATTTCCATTGAAAACAAAGTTATTTTAGTTTGAAATGAGTTTGGAGGACGGTGTTCATTATTCGGGTGATACAGACACTAAAGGCCCAGACGTCACTACTGCACAATACATCCGGGTAACAAAACTTACACAAGTAAAGAAAGTCTGGCTTAAAGAAAGGTTTCCTAACCTGGGGTCTGTGGATGGGGCGCAGCGGGTCTGCAAACCTGGGGGGGACGTCAGCCTTTCTTTCCACTAACCTCTAAGGGAAACGTAGCTTTCCCTCAGTGTGGGCCTAGGTGACCAGCCCCGGCAGAACCAGCCATACCCGCGACGGAGTCGACAGCGGGGATCACGCGTGTTCTCAGAGCATGTCACGGTCGCTGCAGACGTCAAGCTTCAGAGTTATGGGGCTCATCAGACCCACCCCACATCTTACTAGTCCATGTGTGCACAGAGAGGCCCATGAGATACCACACTACAAACTCTCTTTTAAGAAATACTTTGATAGCTATGTTCCAAAATAACTGGCTTCTGTTTTGATCTTATGGATTTTATTTTATGTGCTTAAAGCCATTATTCTGAGAAGCCCGTAGACTTCTCTAGAATGCCAAAGGGATCCATGGCAAACAAACAAACAGAAGAGTTAAGGACCTTGGCTGATTAAGGAAAACAAGTTGGACAAACTTACTTAAAACCCTGGACATCTCACGGGGATGGCCGCCGACTGTGGACGGGACACCAGGCCACGCCTGCCTTGGTGGTCAGCGGCAAAGCCAGGCCCGGGCTCCAGGGCTCCCCTCCTGCCCCCACACCTTGCATCCCTGGTCAAGGGCCAACCCCCCACCCCCGCCTCACCTTGTCCATCATGGCAAAGATCCGGTCCACTCTCTTCTCAGGAGTGTTCTCCTCCTCGGGGAGCTCCACGGTGTTCCCCTGCCAGGCACAGACGAGGCGGGGGCTGGGCCCTGGCACTCTGGGCTTTGGGCTCTTGGCCGAACATTTGCGCCCCAGGCCTGGCTGGTTCCAGACGGGGGCCACCTCCGCCTCCCACTCCCGTCTCGGCCATTCTGCTCTGGAGCACCCTCCCAGCCCCACCACCCAGCCCGCCCAGGTGGAGACAGACGGAGTGACCCGGCCAGCGGCCCCCACTCTGACACTGGGCAAGGAGCAGCTGCAGGGGCGCCCCTCCCGCCAGGCCCACCTGCTAACCCAGATGCCCTCCTGCCCTCCCCGCCGCACGGGAGCAGCCTCTCACCACCATCTGGTAGATGGCGTCCACGATGTCCAGCATCTCGCTCCTGGTGATGTAGCCGTCGTTGTCCAAGTCGTAGAGCTTGAAGGCCCCTGGGAGCAACCAGACAGGGCTGACTGACCCTGGCCCAGGCGGGGGGCTCTTCACCCCACCCTCCTCTCTGCATCTCAATAGGAAGTTGGGGATCGGGTCACCCGGTACTGATCAAGACCAATGAATATACCAGGATAGACACACACGCACACACACACATGCCATGGCAACCAGGATTGAAATAAAATAAAAATAAAGCGGGGTCATGAGGGCTGCCAGGGCTGGGGCCTCAGCAGCTGGAGCAGAGCGAGGGGCGCGTGGCACCTGGGATGTGGCCCAGAGAGGAGTCCCAGCGCCGCCCCTCCCCCCCCACAATGGTGATGTGCCTGCCAGGGTTGACGTTAGAAAATAAAATGATCCATTGGGAGGGGGAGATTTGCATAAATAAAATTCTCTTTTATTTCTAAAAAAAGAAAAAGAAACTGCAGGGTTTTCTCATGGCCCACGGAATGAAGTGCAGGAGTCTCAGCGAGCAGGGAGTTCTGGCCAGACCGTTTCCAGCTCCTCCCCCTCAGAGCCCCCCTCACGCACCCCGAGTTCCAGCTCAGAGCTGCCAGGGGCCTGCAGAGCCCCCTCCCGTCTCCCTCTCGGCCTCCCTCCAGGGCCCTGCACACAGGGCCCCCTCCCAGCTCAGCGCCCACCTCTACCCAGGCCAGCTCCTCTCCCGCAGCTCGCATACGGTTTCTCGGCGTGTTTGAACCCTGCCGCCGACCTAGACTGACATCCCTGGAAGCAGGGACCTGTCTGTCTCGCCCCCCAGTCCCAGCCTCCAGCCGGTTCTGACAAGTCGCTGCATTCAGTCAATATTTACTGAATGAACATGTGAGTACATGAGTGAGTGAAGTCAGTCGTCAAAGCAGTGGCCTCTGAGGAGGGGCGTCTGGCACTGGCCCTGGGTCTCTGGTTCTGCCCCACCCTGCCCACTGCCCAGATCTGCACCTGCAGGGACGTGACCGTGGCCCCCGCCAGCCTCCTGGCCCCCGCTGTCCACCCTGCCTAAGCCTCATTCCCGCTGCACAGCCACCTCCAGGCAACCTCCTCTGACCTGGAAGGGCAGATGTCTGCGCCACTCTCAGCCCTGGACAGATGGCCTGGCCTGGTTTCTTGGCCACGTGTGCCCCACCTGCCCAGGGCTCACCGCTCTGGCCTCTGCAGATGGAGCAGGGATGTCATCTGCGGTCACTACCTGTGTTTCTAGCGCCCCCACCACTGAGGGCCACAGGCTATTTCCCTCTGGCCTAGGACCACCAGTGGCTGCCCCAAAGGGTCGAGGGGGTCAGGACTCACACCGCAGCTTCTCGTCCAGGGTTCCCCGCGAGGTCACCGACAGCGCCTGGATGAACTCAGAGAACTCGATCCGCCCGTCCTGACAGGAGAGAGGGGGGATGGGCCTCAGTCAGCGCCAGGCCACCCGGTCAGGCCAGAGCTTAAGTGACGGGTAGAAAAGGGACCGGCCGGGCAGGAGGTACAGGAGGAAGGGCTGAGGCTGAGGGAGAGGCCACTCCACTTCTGCCTGGAAAAGGAGCCAGATGCAGCAACACACCCCCTTTCTTGGCAGGAGCTGCCCGGAAACCCCTTCAGCCTAGAACTCTTGGCCCAGGGGCTTTTGAAGCAGAAAGGGCTCTACAGATTGTTTGATCCTACCTGTTTGTGTTGCAAATGAGGAAACTGAGGCCCAGAGAGGGCAGAGCCCTTCCCAGGGTCAGGGAGTCTGACTCCCAGCCTGGGGGCACCTGGGAGAGAGTTGGGGTGTGACAGAATGGAAACCACCCTAGTGCCAACAGCAGGAGTGTGGACACAGGTGACAGCAAACCCCCCCGTGAGTGCTGTGGGGGGGATGCCACTGCGGGACGGGGTCTGGAAGGCTGTGGACACCCCGACAGTGGGCACGCCAGCTGTCAGCGTGGCCAGCGCCAGGATTGGACACATGCTGCAACATGCATACGTCTTGCAAACATGATGCTCAGTGAAAGGAGCCAGGCACAAAAGATTCCATTTTGTGTGATTCTCAAAGCCTCAGTTTCCTCATCTGCAAAATGGGGATATTAGTAATACCTACCCCACATAGTAAATGTTGGTTATGATTATTAATTCTATTACTATCCCCAGAAGCATTTGCATTTTGTGCTTGTAAGAGAAAAATTGGGTGTACATGTTCATACATGTGTGTATACATGCATATGCATGCACATGTGTACATGTGTCACTCTGTACATGTGTGTGCATGTGAAAGTTTGTGCATTATATGCATGTGCATGCACTGTATGCATGGTATGGACGTGCATGTGTGCATAACACATGCATGTGTGGTACACGTATGTGCACATGCATGTGAGTTCATATGTGTGGGGTGTGTGTATTTTGTATGCATCTGTGTTTATTGCATGTGTACAAGTCTGTGCATGTGTACATGTGTGTGCATTTGCGTGCAACCATGTAGATGTGTTTGTGAGTGTGCACTGTGTGTGCATTCCTTCTCGAGAAGGGAACGTGAGCAGGAGAGAGTGGGTGTGAAGACGCTGCGGGCACCCGCGGGAGCTGAGCGGGCCGCTGCAGGAGGAAGGAGACTCCGGGCTGGCGCAGGCCCCATCGATCCCCAGCTCACCTTATTTTCATCAAAGACATTGAAAACAAACGTGGCAAACTTGGTGGGGTCTCCGAATGGGAAGAACTGCTTGTAGATCTTCTGGAAGCCTGCCGCATCCAGCTGCCCACTGGGGCAGTCTTTGATGAAGCCCTTGTACCTGGAGGCAGCAGACCAGGCAAGAGAGGGTAAGAGATGCTGACATCACCCGCCCACCAGGTGCTCCCGCCCAGGGTCCAGGAAAGCCGTGAATCGCTGTTCAAAGAAAAGGTGCCACGTGGGGTCATGAGCAAGGACCTGGACATCATAGGCACCCCACGCCTCTGCCTCTCACTAGTTGTGTGACCTTGGACAAGTGACTTCCCCTCTCTGAGCCTCGTCTGCATATGGAGGATAAGAGTTGATGTAGGAATTAATCCAGATACCACACACAGCACTTGGCCACCCGGCCCTATGATCCACACCAGGGGCTAAAACAAGACTCAGCAGAATCACCTCCCTGAAGCTGAGCTCTCACCCAAGGCCTCCTGCCTCCCCTACCTTCTGCGCTGAGCCTCTCCTGGCACCGCCAAGCTGGGCGGGCGGCTGGTGGTGCTGGTGGGTAGAGCCACCATATGGAGCCAGCAGGTGGCTCCTCCCACACACTGCACCCCCTGTATGCACACCCACTGCCCCACCCCCAGGCTCTGTTCCCAGGGAACGGGGTAAACAGACACTGAAGCAGCACAGGGATCTCAGGGACCCTGGCTTGTTCCAACTGGACTTGTCCACCCGGCATCCAGCGCCCAGAACAGGACCCTCCAGATACCCAGGCAGTCGATGGTGGCATGGCTTTGTGGTCCAAACTCTGGTCCAAACCTCTGCCATTCACTAGCTGTGCAACCTCAGGCAAATGCCCTCACCTCTCTGAGTCTCAATTTCCTGATCTCTGAAAAGGGATGGTTATCACACCCATCTTGTTGGGATCAAGTGAGATGGAGCATGTAACCACAGGGCTGGACATAAAAGTAGTCAGTAGTGTGATTCTTAGTACTGTGAACTTAAATTTTTGTCGTGCTAGGCTGGGCATGGTGGCTCATGCCTATAATCCCAGCACTTTGGGAGGTCAAGGCAGGAAGATGTTTGAGATCAGACTAGGCAACATAGCAAGACCTCATCTCTAAAAAAATTAACATAATTAGCTGGGTGTGGTGATGCATGCCTGTAGTCCCAGCTACTCAGGAGGCTGAGGCAGGAGGATGATTTGAGCCCAGAAGTTTGAGGTTACAATGAGTTATGATTGGGCCACTACACTCCAGCCTGGGTGACAGAGTGAGACTGTCTCTAGAAACAAACAAAGAAACAAACAAACGCTGTGCTTAAGCAATTCACAAGTCGTCTGTGTATAGCTTAGTCTACCCCCCACGGAGCTGCCGACCACAGCAGGAGGCCAGGGAGCCGGGCTGGCTGCTGTCAGCGCAGGCGGACTGGACCGGGAGCTTTGCCAGCCTGTTCTCAAATGCCCACGGCAGCCCCGTGAGCGAAGAACTAAGGCGAAGCCCATTTCAAAGACAAGGAGACTAAGTCTCAGAGGGGGGAGTCACTTCCAGTCCTCGAGCTCCAGACTGGAGCTGAGGTGGGGGAGCAGCAGATGGCAGGGACTCTCACGCCGCCCCACCGCTCTCTTCGAGAGGGTCCCGTCCTCCCCTGGGAGCGAAGGTAGGGGCTGCGGGAGGACTGCGAGTGAAGTCGCCTGGCGCTGAGTGGGGTCCCTGTGCAGAGGAGGCACACGGAGAAGCCACAGTTGCCCTGCCTGTCAGAGAGCAAGCTAAGGGACGGATGGACACACGAGGGCACACGAGGACGTGTAGGGACACACTGGGCACTCGGAGGTGGCACCCTCGGAAGTTCTGTGGCCCGAATAGTGAAGTCAACACCAAGCGTAAGCAGGCCAGACGGCCGCCTGAGGAGTCACCGCTCTGGGGGACAAGGGCTGCGGCAGGCGGGGCCGGCGGGGATCTGAGAAGACGGAGCGGGAGAGCTTCCTCCCTGAGTCAGACCAGAGTGGCACGCGACTGTCGCAAAAGTGCCCACAGCACGCAGGGGGTCCCCCCAGGACACCTTGAGGGGACAGAGGCCCAGGGAGGCAGGTGCTTCGTCACAGCCATGGGCCTTTGAAACAGCCCACGACAACCACCCAATGCCAGGCGCTGTGTTGCGCCTTCATGGATGGTTCCCCCGTTCGATCATGGTCTCGGCCTCGGCGGTGGGCTCGGTGGTCCCATTCCACAGATGAAGCCACGGGGCCACAGAGAGGTCACAGGATTTGTCCACAGCAACACGTGCGACTCAGAGCCTCCGCTCTAACCCTCAGCCTGCCCTGCCTCTGCTGTCCACCGCCCTGCCGGGCAGCCTGTGACCCCAGCGTCACTGCCTCTCTCGCAGGTGCTGCCCGCGGGCCTGCCTGGAACCCTGCACCCTGTCCCGGCAGGGCCCTCAGGGTCAGTGGCCTCCGCTCAGCCCCTGGCTGTGCTCTGAGCCCTTGCTCGGACTGGCCAAGCCAGAAGGAAGCAGAGCAGGACAGAGTCAGGGACACGGACATCAAGTCCCTCCCGCAGCAGGAGGAAGGGACACGGCCCCCTGGATCTCCCTCCCCTTAAGGCTGCCTTCTCCCTGCTTCCTTCATGTTTTGGGGACAAGATGTGGCCAATGACCCCAGGCCCCTAGGCCAGGACAGCTCTCTGGGCGAGGGAGGGGACACGCCTGGCACCAGGACTTAATCATCCATGTGGGGACACAGTGGCTGTCACCAGGCCTCTCTGGATGCCAGGGTGGCGGGTTACTTCCTTTGTGCAGACCTTCTAACTTCTCCACAGTGGGTTTGTGCCACTTGAGTGATTCTGAAAGGTCACTAAAGATGATAAGGACGAGACACAAGGCACCCGAAAGGCGTCTCCTCGGCGGTCCCTGCAGATGGCTCACCAGGAGATGGCGCTCGGGAGGGGAGGCCTGCGCGCAGCGTCAGCGCTGGGAACGGCTGTGGGGGGCTGGCAGCAGGGTCTGCATGGAGGGGAAGCGGCCTCGGGGGGAGCCCTCGGGGCCCTGCCCAGTTGCCTCTGCAGAGGTGGCCACCGTGGGGTCCCTAGCAAGGCCCCCCACAAGGCCGTGCCCATCGGGGGTGCTCAGCTGATGCCCCAGCTTCCGCTTGCCAGCCCCCCATTCCACACCCGGACTCGAGTCAGGCTCCTCTGGACCTGCCCCCCAGTCTCCAGCCTGCCTCGCCCAGCGGTGGCACGAACCCTGGTCAGCCTGGCCAGGGCCCCTGCCCTCCCGTCCGATAGAGTCCCTTATCCCCTTGATGTGAGCCCCTGTCCTGCCTCCAGCAAGCGGCCTCGAAGGCAGTTTACCAAATTCCACCTCCCTGGACGTCTCCTCTTAGTCGTTTTCCACCCAACAGCCCCTCACTCTGCCCGTGGCTGCCAACCGCCACCTGCCCCGCTGTCTGGCAGTTCAGCCCAGTCTCCCTCCCCCTCTGTAAGAGCCCTGACACCCTGCAACTGTCCTGAACAAAGTCTTCTTTCCGTTTTAACAGGTGTCAGAACAATGTTTCCTCTAACAGGGGCTGATCCACCCCTCACTCCCGCCAGGTCCCAGCCTCGATGCTGCTTCCTTCAGGCACTCGCCCAGGCCCCAGGTCTGAGGCTGCGGGTCTACCCTGCTGCCATGCCCTGTCCGTCCCCAGCACGCACGGGGACGCCAGATCACACTTGAATGCAAGCTTCCTGACACCGCTGTGCCCGCTGACCTGCCCGTGGCCCGGCGCACAGCATGGGCCCAGGACACGTCTGTCTGCTGAATGAGCACACGCGGCAACATCTGGAGCCCCTCCGGGCTGCCATAACTTGGGGAGCGGGTGCTACTGACGCCTGTCTGAGAGAGGCCAGGGATACTGCAAGATATCCCATGTGCAGGACAGGCCCTCATGACAAACAATGACAAGAGTGCCAGGGTAGGGAAAACCTGATCTACTTCGAACCACTTCTTTTACCCTCAGGGAAGCCGAGGGGCATTGTGGGGAAGGGGTTTGCTCAGGGTCCCTCCCACGGTGACAGGTCAGGGCTAGGACTGGAGCACAGGCCTGTCCCAGGACTAGAGCAGGTCCCCTGGCGGCAGCGAGTCTGAGGGAGGAGGCCCAGGCCTGTCAGAACCTGACCCTGGACCCAGGGGTGGGGGCTGGAGTCACGTCTCTCAGTCGTCCTGGGGATGAAATTCTGGGCACGATCTTTGTCCCAAACCAGCAGCTCACTCAGGTGCCCACCGTGGGGAGGGAGTGCACACCTGGTCTTGGGTGTCCCGTCTCAGCCGGCCAGTGGCGGATGGGCTGCACCTCCGGGTTCGACGGTGGCACGACACCCTGGCCTCAGAGCCGTGACGACTGATTTGCAGGGTGAATTAGAGGCCTGGGGGCGGCTGGAGTGCGGAGAAGGCTCAGACCTCCCCTCCCCCTCTGCTCCAGTCGAGGCAGTTTCCTCCTCCCCCTCCGGCGATGAGCAGGCTTACGTAATGTTTGGGTAGCAGCCTCTACACCATGCTTTTGCGGGGGCGCAGCCTGGCTTGCGGGAGGGGCAGGTGAGGTGGGAGCCTGGGAGGCAGAGCCCTGGGTCTGATCCCTGTTTCTGCTGCTCACTTGCTGTGTGACCTCGGGCCAGTCTCCCGCCCTCTCTGGGCCCCTCTCCATACACAGAGGGGTGGAAGCCCTCAGTGGATTGCTAACTATGCCCACGGCCAGTGTCTCTGGAGATTCTCGTTCCAGGGGCTCGGGAAGAAGCAGCCAGAGCCCTGGGCTCCTGCCCTCTCTGCAACCTGAGGGCAGTACTGTGCAGGCTGACAATAGGACGGTCTGTGGGGACCCCCAAGAGCTCAGGGGTTCTGCCGCAAGTGCCTGCCTTTCTAGTGGTCCAGCGGCCGTCGCTGGGAAGCCCGACTGAGAGCTGGGTGCTGGGCTCTGTGCTCTCCAGGCATGATTTTGCCAATCGTCCCAACAAGCCTAGGAGATGGACAATTCTGCCCACTTTACAGGTGGAGAAGGTGAGGTGTACGAAGGTTGAGTCCCCAGCCTGGCCGAGGGTCTTTACACAGACTTCCACATGGCCCACCCTCCCCGCTCCGACCCGCTGGCTCCCACCACCCTTCTGTCCTCAGCTTCCGTGCATCCCTGAGAGCCCCTGTGACACCCAGCCGGGGCACCAGGACACACACTCACAGCACCCTGTGCCCCGCTGGGCCTCAGAGGCACCTCAACAGTGACTTGCGGGCCCGTGTGGGCCCTTGAGGCAGGGACCCTGTCTTCTAGTTCATTCTGAATGTGTGCTGCCCGCCACCGTGCCTGTCACATAATAGATGTTCAGTTCATGTCATGCAAGTGGGGTGGCCAGAACCCAAGTCTGCAGCTGCCACCTCTGCACTCGGCACCAGGACGGGGAGAGAGGGCGGGTGGGCTGTCCTCACGTCCTATCTGCCCTCCAGCAGCCCTCCGGGGGTCTGCTGTCCTCACACTTTCTCTCCGTCTGGACCAGGTGGAGGGACGGGCGTCACTGAGCCTGTCATCGGGAGTCCCACTACGGGCTGGCGCCTCTCGGTGCCCAGCACGGTCGGGGTCTCAGGCGGGGGCTCCAGAGGATGGACAGCCCTGGGGTGCACCTCGCAGGCCCCCCTGCAGAGGTGCTCGGGGAATGCAGATGGGGAGGGCCTCTGAGCCTGTGACCGTGACCGGTCTCTGTGCTCACCGCTGCACCAATGCGCTGAGCGCGAGGGATCCTGTCATGTGAGGAAGGAGTTCAATTTTTTTGAAGTTTAGAGAATTAAAAAAGAAAGATCAGGCTTCTGAATCAGACCTGGTTTGACATTGGCCCCACCCTTGACCTGTGTGTGACCCTGGACAGGTGACTTTCTTTCTCTGAGCCTCAGTTTCCCCATCTGTGAGGTGGGACCAATCTAGCGCATGCGTTTCAGTGCCCTTAGGGAACCTGGTCAGTCAGGACTGATGCTGTGCACACAGGACGTCCCGAGCCCGGGACCCAGGACCCCCCCAGATGCCAGAGCTGCCCCGTCCTGCCAGCTGTCCTGAGAAGAGGGTCCCAGCACCCCCTCAGGAGGCCCCAGTCCCGGCCCCAGGGCGTCCTTCTACGACCTGCCCTCCCAGCACGCAGCAAGGGAAGGGCCAAGACCCCTCGTGCCCCTCCCCACGAATAACCCAGCCTGAGCCATTCACACGGGGGCCACACCTCACACAACCTTGCTCACGAGGGGGCTTCACTCTTTGGGGGCCAGACACCGTTTGGGGATCAGAGGGGAATCTCCGAGCAGGGGCTCAGGGCCGGGCTCGGTCCACGAGGTGCCGTGCACGCAGTGCCGGGCCACGTGAGGCGGAGATTTCTGAAACGGGTGACTGTGTTCGGGAACCAGCTCTTCAAGACAGGGTGGAGACGAGCAATGAAAATCCCGGATTCAACCACTGCGTTCTTACGCTTCTTTAAAAGGGAAGGGAAAAGAAATCTGTCACTGCATAAAAATACTGAAGGCTGCCTGCCACCCGCAACACGCTTCCCACCTCGGCGCTGGGCTCCTCCCACCCCTCCCCCGGCTCCACCCCGCAGCGCCAGCCTGGGCGAGTGCCCACGTCCCCCAAGCACCTTGTCCCCCTCAGTCCCTGACGCCTCCAGCAACTGGCACCGGCCTGGCACACGACAGGTGCTCAGTAAAGACGTACTGGATGTATGAATGAATGAATGTTCACCAGGACGCAGGGTCCGATTCCAGCTTGGCCTCCAGTTCTCTGAGGGCCCCAAGCAAACCCCAACGCTGCCAGGGCCTCGGTTTCCCCAGCCTGCCAGGTCTGCCCAGAGCCTGCTACCCTCGGTTCCCGCAGAACCGCATCCTCCAGGGCCCTGCTGGTCGGCGAGGCCCTCGTCGCCTCTGTGCCAAGGATGTCACAGCAGCTGCTTTCCGCAGAGCAAAAGGTGGGAAATAAATAGATGGATGGGTAAATAATAAAGCATAACCCCAAGCCGCAATCAGCCAAGCGCAGCTGGGAGGGCGCGTGGCAGCCTCAGCAAATTATCCTCCCATTATCTTTTCAAACGACTCCCTTCCTGTGGCGGCGTCCCCCTCCCGAGCTCCCTGGAGGCTTGGAAGACAGTCCCAAACACGTCCACGAGGATGGCTCCTCTTCCTCTCCCTCCCACCACAGGCTGTGCTTTTGTGGGGTTCCCAGAGCAAGAAAGCAGCAGGTCTGAGCCCCAGAAGGCTGGGCCACGGGGTGGTGTGAGCTGGACCCAGAGCCTCCCACACACACACACACACACACACACACACACAGCCGTGAGACCTGGGCAAGTGTCTCCACCCCTCTGAGCCTCAGTTTGTTCACTTGTAAAATGGGGCTACTCCTCTGACTTACCCCACAGCACTGTCCTAAATGCCAGCACAGCGACTCGGCCGTGGGGCGCAGTGGATGTTGACAAGAGGTGGCCTCCCCCTCGCACCCGCTTGGGACAGTCCAGGCCCGACAGTGGCCCTGCTGAGGCGACTTCAGCATTCGTCCTGCTTCCACCCACTGTTTTTCTTACAATACTGCTGGGATATTTGGTTATTACAAAAATATAAAACCATTACAGAAAATTGGGAAAATATAAGAGAAAAAAGTACCTGTAATCCATGACCCCACCCCGCACGCTCCCACGCCAGCCTCTGACCTTCCCATCTTTCTTCTCTACCTGCGTTTTTTCCATCACAGAATTTTGTTGGACGTACCGGGTATGCCCTGTTATTTCCACTCAGGATGACGTCCTCGTCACTCACCAGGTGATTAGGGGCCTGGGACCTGCTGCCATTCCTTAACCAGTTCCCACCATGGCCCCTGATCTTCCACAGCAGTGAGCCAGTTCAGGTGAGTGGGACCTGGGTGGGTCGAGGCAGCCAGAGGTCCGGGCAGCGGGCACCGTGCTGGCTCCACCCCGTGAAGTTCCAGCCTCCTCCCTCTGCCAAACACAGACAACCGCACCAGCAGCCAGAGCTGGGGGCAGCCCAGGAGCTGGCGCCGTGGCGCACCCAGCGTGCAGCCTAATGCAGGGTGAGCGTGGCCCGGACAGCCCATCACTGTGGCCTGTGCTCCTGATGGCCTGGGCTGTCCTGGGGGACCTGGGTTCTAGTCTGGGCTCTTCTGCTCACTGCATAGCCCGGGACAAATCACAGAATCCACAAGAGCCCTACATGGCCGCTGCTGAAAGTCAGCACAAAACCAGTGAGGGTTAGGTCAATCGAGGGATAAGAGATAGGTTTGTTTTGTGTGGCAGCAACAAGACTGATCCAGAGCGACCTATTCTGTGATCTATTACCAATGTCTGCCAGGGGCACTGGAGGGGAGAGGGTCACTGTCTAATTGCGAGGGTCTAGTGTGCCCTGGGAGGCGGTGGCCATTCTATTAATAGAATACCATAGGGCAGAGGGGCTGCTGACCCAAGAGGGCCAGAGAAAGGCATTGGTTCAACTATCTCCTACCCTTGAGGGTGCCACCAAAATAAACCAAAGGGCATTTACTTGAGGTCCACAGAACTTTCTGGCAAAGGAAAGAGTTTCTTTATAAGCTCTTGAGAGAAAGTGCTGCTGCAGTAAGGATGGGGCACCCCAGGGCCTCGGCGCTCGGTTGTGCTGTGGGCGCCTTAGCACTGCCCTGCGCAGGCCAGGGAGTCTCCTCGGCTCCCTGCTGGTCCTCAAACACGCCAGGCTTGTCCCTGCCCCTGGGTTGCGACACCCAGGTTCTGCGGCCGAGTCGGGGTCTGGGTTGCAGCGCCCACGTCAGCATCTCCGAGGAGCCTCACCGACCCTGCGTCTTACACGGGCCACGCCCATCGTGACCACATCGTCCTGCCCCAAAGCACTCTTCTCCGCCCGCAGGGGTCTCCCTTGGCATTTATGTGCATGTCAGGCCTGGGGCGCTGTCCAGTGCATGACGTGTCCCCAGCGTGTGGGACAGCACCCGACACAGCCTGTGCTCCACGGATGCTTGAGGAGTAAACGAAAGTCGCCTCGCCCGTCCGGGCCTCGTGCGCCTACTGAGCGGGGACCTTGCGATGTCAAGTGTCCGCAGGTCGCACGGAGGGGACCAGGCTGTGACTGTCACAGTGTTAAAGCCCGCGGAGAACACTTGCTAGGCTCCGCTGCAAATGTTTTATAGGAATTAGCACATTTATTCTTCACACTGTTCCTATAACATTTGACTGTTACTAACGTCACTTTCCAGGTGGGGAAACTGAGGCCCCAAGAAGTCTAGTCACTTGTCCAAGGCCGCTCAGCCAGGAGGCGGGCAAGTCAGGATCCAAGCCCAGCTCTGGCGCCCACGCTCCCAGCCACGCTGCCACCTTTCTCTCCAGGAGAAGGCCCGGGCGTGGGTAGGAGCTCGGGCAGCGCTCAGCACCCTCCTCCAAGAGACGCTGCAATGAGCTCTGCCCCCGAGAGCGATCGCGAGGGGAAGCGAGGCTGTACCTGCGAGCCTGCCTGGCCCACGGTGGTGCTCGGGAAGGGCCCCCAGCTCTCCAGCACACACCTCCCCCTCTCCCTGCCCTGGGCCAGCCCCAGGCAGACAGCTCCTGGTGCCCCTCCCCAGGTGGCTGCTCCCCCACCTCCACTCCCCTGCCAGGCCTCAGCCAGCTCACCATCCAGGTCCTGACCCCCGGCTGGTGTATCCAGCAAGGGACCAACAGTGCAGGGCAGGTCAACCAGAGCTCTGCACCTCTGCAGCTTAGACTCGAAACATGGAGGAGTGGCCCTGCGAGGGCCTGGCCCTGCTCCCCAGACTTTACTGGAAGGTCTTCAAACTCACCCCTCGCTCCCCCACCTGCCGCAAGCATGGTGTGATTCTCCTGGTCACCATGCCAGACATGCTGCTGTCCTCCGCGCTTGCCCAGGACAGGCATCACTAATCCATCACAGACCTCACTATGCTCACCGCTATGCTTTCCATTCACTCCATGACGTACAGCCTCAGAATCCTTCTTTTTTTTTTTTTTGTTGAGACAGAGTCTCACTTTGTTGCCCAGGCTAGAGTGAGTGCCGTGGCGTCAGCTTAGCTCACAGCAACCTCAGACTCCTGGGCTTAAGCGATCCTACTGCCTCAGCCTCCCAAGTAGCTGGGACTACAGGCATGCGCCACTATGCCTGGCTAATTTTTTCTATATAGATTTTTAGTTGTCCATATAATGTCTTTCTATTTTTAGTAGAGACGGGGTCTCGCTCAGGCTGGTCTCGAACTCCTGACCTTGAGCAATCCACCCGCCTCGGCCTCCCAGAGTGCTAGGATTACAGGCGTGAGCCACCGCGCCCGGCCCAGAATCCTTCTTAACACGACACTCAGGCAGCCACTACAGATCAAGTAGAGCTGGCATCCAAGAGAAAACCTATTTGCCATCCAGTCTAATCAATCATTTTGTAGAAGGAGCCACGGAGCCCCAGAGAGAGGAAGAGGTTTCTCAAGGCCACAGAGTCATTGACTGGGCTAGGGCCCCAGCCCCCTGACTTCCCACCCAAAGCCCTCCCTTTGGTGAGCAGGGCCTGGTGGTCCTTAGAGATGCTACACAAGGCAAGGACTCACCAGCAGCCCCGCACCACACCCCAACCCAGTTCAACTGAAACTGCGTCCACCCATGTGAACCAAAGATACTGAACAAAGGTGCCTGAATTGGCAGGTGGATGAACCATTCCCAGAGTCCCCTCCACACGCCCCGTCCCCGGCAGCTGCACTGCTGTCCCCATCAGCACAAAGCCAACACTTCCAGCCCCCCAAAAGTTTGGGAAAGAGCAGCTACTCACCACTGCTGGACTTCCTTCTCGGTAACTGCAAGAGAAAACAGAAAAGTGGCCTTTTAGCTCAGGGTGGCGTCCCCAGGGCTGGGCTGACATTCCCTGGGAGGGGGGGGGGCCTCCCTTCCCGCCCTCCCCAGCCCACAGCCCGCCTGGCCGTGTCAGGGCACCGGCCTGCTCTGAACACGAACATGATGTCTTGGTAAACAGTCCCAGTCAGGGGCGCTGTGCCCGGCCACCCCACAGGGGACAACCCCGGCCCCACCCGCTCCCAGTGCCCACTGTGCTGCTGCTGCTGTGAGGACCCCCAGGGACGCCCCCTTATGCTCAAGGGTCCGCCTCTCCCTGCCGTCCCGGGAGTGGCCGGGCGGGACTGTCGCTCCCAGGCCAGCGTTTAAGACACGTTCTTTCCCATCTCAGTCCTGGGGACAGACAGGCAGGGAAGGCCCAGCTTCCCTGGTGCTGTCCCCGCAGCGCCCCCTCCCAGCCCCCCTCAGTCCTCAGTCCAGTTCTTTCACTGGTGAGACACGAACGGAGCCACCAACCAAAGGCTGGAACGAGCCACGTAAAGTGGCTGAACCTCAAGCTGAGCCGAACAGTCCTTCACCGAACCACGAACCAAACAAAAAATCGCCGAAGCAGTTCAAGTTAGAACCGAACCATGTTCTCACTAAAGTCACCGAACAAGAGCATCGAACCACCTCCAAGGCCACAGTCACTCCCTGCCTGTGTGACCGCGGTAGAGTTCCTCGCATCCCCGTGCCTCAGTTTCTTCATTTGCAGCAGTAACGGCACCTGCCACGCGGCGCTGTCTGGGGATTCCGCTGTGACGGGTGTGGTCCCGGCACAGCTGGGCACTGGAACATGCTCACTGCGCATTTATGGAACGAACGAATGCAGGAAGGGAAAGGAAGGCGATGTTAGGTGGGGGTCAGGTGAGTAAAGGGACCGGAATCTCTTCCCAGGGGACTGGCAAGGAAGGCCCGAGGGGGCGTCTCTGAATTGCTTGTGCCTGAACACCCCTGAGGAAGCCACTTTTCAAAAACCACTCAAAGCAAATTCAACAACTGCCAAATGCAAGAGCTCACTCTGAGCCGGATCCACGGCCGGGGGCCTCCGTGCCGCCCTGCAGCAGCACCAAGGGGAGATAGCGTTACTCTGCCTTGGCTCCACATGTGGAAACTGAGGCACAAAGGGGCCAGGGAGCGAGGGTCTGAACTCATGTGTGCGGCAGAGAGCCCGGCAGTCAGACTCCAGGGTGAGCCAGAAGCCTCTACCCTGTCCTGCCGGCACTCTCCCCCGCAAGCCCAAACTGGAGACTGGGAAGAGACCTGTCCCCAGCAGGCTGTTGACAAAAAGTGATCGGGAGACGCCAGGTACCTGGAAAGGCCAGCCTGGCATCACAGAGTGCAATTCTCCAAGAGAAAGTTCCAGCAAGGGTATGGTGGGGAAGGGGGATGCCTGGGGGAGGAGAAGGAAAGCAACCACAGCCTAACCAGGACTGGCTGCCCCAGACCTTGCCACCCACAGCTGCCACGAGGGACTGCTGGGGCCCAGGGGCTGGTGCGGAAAGCAAGAACCTGGAGACGCGGGGGACGTGTCACAGCACAGCCAAGAGCTCGGCCCCAGGCCCTGGAGCCAGACTGGACCACCTGGGTTCACACCCAACCCCACAACTTACTCACTGTGTGTCCTTAGGCAAACTGCTGCCCCTCTCTGAGCCTGTTTCTTCATCTATAAAATGGGATTGTTGGGAAGACTAAAGTGCCCACCACTCTCCACCTTCACACGGGTCCCAGAAGCAGGCATGATCCCATCATCCCAACGAGGGAACAGAGGTTCAGATGGGCCTGCTTCCTCGTCCAGGATCACCCGAGGTCACCCTGCTAGGGGAAGCAGGGCCAGACCGTGCCTCCAGGGGACAGGATGGACGCCACACTGGTGCACCCTCATCTCCAGTGTGCTACTGAGCTGCATGGCCTGTGTCACCTTGGCAAGGGGTGGCCCCACACAACAGAAACAGCAGGAGCTGCGTGGCAGGGCCACTGCTGACCACAGGTGGGCTTCACAGGGCCAGAGAGGGGCTTCCCTGGGATCCACCAGCCCAGAAGTCCCAGCTTTCCCTTGACCGCCCCCCATCTCGACAGTGCCCCCAAGGCCCTCTGCACCAGCTTTCTGTCCTCCCTCCACCCCCACCAGCCCCCGGGGCGCAGCAGTGGTCAGAGGAGGGACGTGGCTGGCTGCCCCCATTAGAATGGTCCTCCCTATAGAGCGCAGGAGGCCTGAGCTGGTGAGGGTGTGAGCCTACCCGGTGCCCTAAGCAGCTAACTGACCTTTAGGAAACAGTAGAGGCTGTCAGGTGTCCCCTAGCACGAGGCCAGCGCCGGCAATCCTAAGGGCTTCACTGCCTGGGGCCTTGGAGGGTCTTGAAGGGCAACAGGCAGGGGCACATTTCTGGGGGCCTGGCCACCTGCCCCCACCCCCTGCCAGCCAGCATGGGCCAGGCAGGCGCACGCCCAAGCCCCAGCCCCTGCTTAGCCACCACCCCAGCATGGGGAGGAACGTGCCTAAGGCCACTGCCAGAAGGTGGCCCCTCAGCCTGGGCCTGCCCAGCCCCGAGGCCTGCGCTCCTAACCCTTCCGTCTGGGTTTCCACAGCCCAGCCAGCCCAGACCACCTTCAAGATTCTTCCCTGCCCACCTGTCTGATGGTGCACTCTGGATTTTTCTCTAAATCATGTTTTTATGTACTTGCTTAATCTAGTCTAAGCAGTAATGTCCACAAAATTAGCAGTGACTTGTGCTGGTTGTATATTTTCTAATACACAATAAAAGTATAACTTAAAATACGAAGCGACTGTCCCTGATCAAACCCGGCCTCGTCCGTCGTGAAAGAACCTGACGTCACGTGCGCTCTAACTCCGCGGCCAAAGGATGCCTTAAGCACGGAGTTCTCCTGCCAGAAATAATACAGCCTGAGTCTAACCACGGCGACACGGTCGGACAGATCCAGAATGTGGGACTTTCTACAAGACAATTGGCCAGGACACTTCAAGTCAGTGCCACGAAACGCAAAGCAAGTCAGAGGATTGTTCCGGAAAAAGAGACTAAAGACATGAGGCAACCAAACGTAACTCGCGACGCCTGGATCGGGTCCTGGCTCGGGAGGAAGGAGCCTCTAACGGCTGCCACCCGACATCTGGGAAGCCGAGCTGTGGGCGGGCGACTGGGCGCTGTGACGGGCTCCCTGCGGATCCTCCCAAGGGTGGTGAGAGCACTGGGGCTAAGTCGGGTTGGGGGGTGCCCTGGAGTATTTAGGGTGAGGGTCAGGGTGCGGCAGCCCCTTGTGAGATGGTTCAGCGACGTACACACATACGTAGAAAGGGAGGGATCCGGAAGGACACATTGCACTATTATTTCAATGTTCCTCTTGATGCTTCAAAATAAAAAGCTGGGGGAAACGTTTGTCCTCTTCACCCCACAAACTGTGTCCCCCCACACAACGCCAGGAGGGCTGGAGGTCCCGCCCAAGGTCCTGCTCCAGCAGCACTGACCTCCGCAGGCACTGAGAAGGAGGGACATGGGGACAATTTAGGGTCATGCTTCCCTCTGCCTCCGTTCCACCCAGACACCGAACGACCTTCCCAAGCTCTGCGCCCAGCCCATCCCCTCCCCCTCCGCCCGGTGCCTCCAGCCAAGTGTGAAATTGACAGGGCCTCGGCTTCCCCGGTGGGTCCAAGCTCAGGACTCAGGCAGGGCAGGAACGCCAGCTGTCCTTGCGCCACCATCCACGCGGATGCCCCGCCCACACCCCCACCTGGAGACTCCACTTAAGCTCCTGACTGTTCCGGCCTCCAGGCCTCCGCACTGCATCGGCCACTGTTCCCTCTGCCCCAAACTCTCATCTCTCCTCCCTGTCGCCTGGGTAGCCCTGCCCAGCTGCCGAAGCCCTGCTGGGGTACCCCTCTCCTGGGAAGCCCTCCTGCCCCTGCCATGCCCTCTCTGGAAGCCCCTTTCCCTGTAGTCTAATGTCCTACCATAGGCTCCATGACAGAGGGTCCGACAGGGGTTCGACCAAGAGGGGACAGGCTGGGGTAGGGACAGGGTGGAGTGGTGTGGTCTAGAAAGAGGGCTCAGGCCAGGCCGGGGCTCCCTGCCCTTTCTGGTCTGTGTCCTTGGACGAGTGACCTCACATCTCTGAGCCTCGGTCTGCTCATCTGTAAAAAGGGACGAATTACAGTCTGTATCTTCAGGGCTGTCACGGGAAGAGGACATAGTTAAAGGCGTGGCCCAGTCGGTGCCCCGGCAAGTGCTCCACGGAAGCAGGTTTTCTTTCCCACGTTCCCAGCTGGACGCCAAGCCCCCGAGGCGGAGGCCACACGCTCCTCCTAGCTGGTGGCGGCACCAACCCCCCCCCCCACCGGGTCCTGCACACAGCAGGCGGAGACTACCCACCCCCCCTCACCCTCCCCCTGCCCGCCATCCTCAGGAGGCTGGGCTGGCTTTAGGGCACGTCCTAAAAGGTCTCTCACGACATGTTTACCTTCACGGTTACATTTGGTTTGGGCCAATTTTTAAAACGAGCTGCTTTTCTCCGGTAGGCTCTGCCTCCAGGCCTGCGGGCCCAGGCTCCGTAATAAAACCAGGATTTAAAACCGGATGTGAGCAACCATCCAGCGATGGACCAGCTCACCTCGTGGCAGGACAGTGGAAGGCTTTGGGTTGTCATCCCGTTGGGGCCACTGGTAGGCTGTGTCACTTTGAACAAGTTACCTAACCTCTCTGAACCTCAGAGCCTTCACCTATACATGGGGCATAAATGGCAGAGCTGTCAGAAGCGGCTCCTGGGAAGTGGAAGAATTCCTAGTCCAGAGCTGGTGCAGGGCCCTGCGGGGCTCCCCGGAGAGGTGCTGTGGAGGGGCAGGGCCAGCTGGTGGCCCAGAGTGGGTAGGGGGCCACCCACCCCAGCCTCTCCCCACTCTCGGACTCCAGGCCCCTACCCACCCAGCCCAGGGGGCGCCTGCGGTGCCCACGGACCCTCCCGACCCGAGCAGCGCTCCTGGGCTCCCGCCCCGGCTCCTCCTCCCTTCCACGCAGCTCTTGTCTGCCAGGAATGAGCATGAGAGCCGGTCCCAGGAGCCCAGGATAAATGTTGAGTCTGATTTTGATTTCCCTAAAGCAAAATACCTTTCTCCTGATGGAGGCTCAGCTCAAACATGGTGGGAACAGACAGCAGGGGCTGGCGGCCCACGAGGCGGGATCGGGGCAGAGGGAGCCGCTCCGGCCTCCCCAGCCACCCATCCTGGGGCCGAACCAGGCCTCCCCCACCCACCGCAGCTGAAGGAAACCCCATCAGCAAGGGGCATGCAGGTTTGAGAAGCAGAAAGGAGAAAGCGGGGCCTTTGGGCCCAGCCACGAGTGACCCCTCTTACTAAACCAGACAGTCCCCTTGATCCCAACACCTATGACTGCTGGCTATCTCCTTCCAGAAGCACAGCTGGCCTCCCAGGCCCAGGCCTCCCAGGCCCAGGCCTCTCCCCTGCTCACATGCCCCGTGCCCCCCTAAAGGGACCGCCTCAACCTCATCCCAGGCCCCCATCCCCAGAACGTCCTGGCCCTGCCCTGTGGGCAGTCCTGCGCCAACTGCAAGCGAGTCCCACCCACATCCATCCTGTTGGCCTTGAAAACACAACAACACTGTCCAGGGCCTCCGGGTGTGACCCCCGACACCACCCCAGCCTCTGCACAGCCCCTTCTCGGCCCCCCACCTCCATCCTGCTCTCCCATCGAGCCCCACCCTGCAACTGCCACACCCCTAATGTGGTCCTGTCCCTCCCTTTCTGGAACCCTCCTCCTATGTCCTTGGGCTACAGTTCAAAGGTCAGCATCCACCCAGCCTCTCCAGCCTGGCCTGCCCCCACAGCTGTGTCTGCACCTGCGGCACCCAACAGCCCTTCCGGTGCTGTCCCCTCAGAACAGAAGGCTCTGCCCTAACCCCTCTCCAGGCAGCCACAGCGAAGCTATGTCAGAGGAGGGAGCACGTCGGTGGGCCACACGCACCCTCCTGCCCCCCGCCCAGGCCCGGCCCTCCCTGCATCCAAGGGACAGGTACCCCCAGAGCAGGGGCCGTTCCCCGGCATGGAAAACAGCTGTAGCTCCCGTGGCACCTGGACTCTGGGGATCTGTCACTCCCTAGCTGTGCGGCCTGTCCCTTCCGCTGTCTGGGCCTGTTTCCCCATCTGTGAAAGGGGAATGGCTTCTGCTCCCAGCAGACATTAACTGGCCGTGCCGCCACGGAGAGCCACACGCTGGGAGGTGCAGGCGACAGGAAAGGGAGTCAAACACCTGTGGGGGTGGCCCCCTGAGTCCTGCCGCATAAGGACTGGGGGAGCAGCCACCCGCACACACCAGCCTCAAGGCACAAGCCCCCCACATCGCTCCCTCCCTCCAGCTGCAGTGCAGACTCCTCCCTGGGGCTGGCGGCAGCACTGGGCGGTTTCCAGAAGGCCTTGTGGAAATGAACGGGTGTTTTGGGGAGAGGCAGGGCACCCCCAGCCGCCCCCCTCGGCTCCTGGCCTGACCCGTGACCTTGGCCACACACCTTCTCCCTCTGTCCCACGAAGGAGCCCACCTCCCGAGACCTCCAGGATCCCCAGCTCCCACGCTCCTCAAAGTGACCTTCGGCCAGCAAGTAAATGAAGGCCCGGAGCACAAAGTCCCCCACGGCGGAGCCCAGCTGGGAGGGGCAGTGTGGACACAGGCTCTGTGCCAGACGACCCGGGCTGGGTCCCAGGCCCACTGACCCACCAGGTGACCTTGGGCAAGCGTGGCAGCCATGTCTCTAAAATGCAGCCCTTGGTAGTGCTGTCTCCAAGCCCAGAGCCAGCATGACCACACACGCCGAAGCCGGCTGGCATAGGTAGGTAGTATGGTCGTCGCTGTTGTTAAGTATCATTCGGTGCCTCTGCCAGGGCGAGGAGAGACAGCCCACCCCCCACCCGCCCCGTCCCATGTTCCATGAAGGCCCAGCTGGAGGAGGGCTGGGCTCCGTCATCAGAAAGGAGGCCTGGCCGCCACCCAGAACTCCCGGCACTCACTGTGGGAGCCCCTCACCCTGACCTAGAAAAGCAGCAGCAAGTTCCCAGCCCCTCGGCCCTCCCCCCTCCCCCCTGCCCCCCTCCCCTCCCCTCTGGGTCCAGGCCCCTCCTCCCACTGTGAGGTGGCATCGGCCCAGCCTCCTTGGCGGTCACTATTTCCACCAGCCCAGTGCTGGGCACAGGACAGAGGGGCCGGCCCTGCCCACTCCGCTCTCAGGCCGCCCTCTGCGCAGGCGTCGAGGTCATCAGGCTGCCACCTGCAGCGAGGAGCTATGGGGTGGGCTGTGGCCTGCCCCGCCTGGCCCTGCACCCTCAGGATTCCACGGGAGCCACATGGAGCCCAGGGGTCACGGGCTGCTGTGCCGGTCTCAGGATGAGGCATCGGGCACGGTGGGGGAGCCCCGTGCCCACGTCCAGCCAGCCGACCAGGCTCTGACGCAGACCCCACCTCCTCTCCTGACCCTCCCCACAGCCTCCCGAAGCTGGCTCTCTCCCACCAAGGCCTGCACTCTGAGCCCTGGCCGACAAGGGGATGCAGGCCACACGCATCTGGCCCAGCACGCGGCAAGCGCCACGCAGAGATGGCCTGGCGCTATGAGAAGGGGTGGTGCACCTTAGAATAAGACGTCAGGGGGCCAGGCTACGGGGGAGGTGTCTAGATGGGAAGTTTCCTGCCACTGCCATCCCTTGCAGGAGCACAGGTGACAGAGACCACTAGGGCCACGCGAACCCAGCATCAAACCCCCGTTTCCCTCTTAGTCCCTCAGGACCCTCCTGAGCCCCGGACGATGCTGATGGCTGAGCCCTCAAGCCACACCAGGCCCTGCGCCGAGGGGTCAGGGTTCCCACCAGCCTACTTTGCTGATGAAGAAACTGAGGCTTCACAGAGAGGCAAAGGGCCTTGACCGAGATCACACAGTCAGTGGTGGAGGTCAAAGTTCAGGGCCTTCTGACCTGGAGCCTGGGACCAAGAAGGCTTAGCCTGGAGATGGTCGTGCCCCAGGACAGGTTGCCCACCGAGGCGCCCCCAGCCCACAACAAGCGCTTATCAGCACCTGCCGTGTGCCTGGCACTGGGGTGGTTGAGACTTGGGCACACAGTCAAGCAGGGAGCACCCAGCTCCCGCCATCCATCACAGTGCCTCTCCACGGTGCTCCCTGGCAGAGCCAGGCCCGGCCCCGTCCTCCTCCTGGATGCTCCATACTTCTCACTTTGTCAAAATAAAGCCCGAATCTTTGTGACTCATTTCTCCACTCTAGGCCTCAATTTCCTCATCTGACAAATGGGGTAAGAACGTTCCCTCCAACTAGCTCACAGAAGGTGAACGCGCTTCCTCCCTGAGGCAGGGCTGCATGGTCAAGGCAGTCCTGGGGCTCCTCAAAGGTGCCCCCCACAGAGCCCCTGGTGGGGAGAGGGCTGGTGCTCCCCGAGGGGTGGGGGGCAGCAGGGTCCCAGGCAGCCACAGAAAGCAAAGTCTGGTTCCAGTCTTGTGTTCTACTCAAATATGGCTGCAAATCTGCATTCTGCCTCATCATTTATGGGTGCTTATTTTACTGTAAAAATAAAGTTAAAAATATATTGATTTTAATTTCTATGTAAGTTAAATAACTTTCTCCCCAAAAGTCACAAGTGAAACTGCAGGAAGATGTGCTCTGGCTTGTGGCTTCCAGGAACAAGAAGAAAAAGCTGCCAGTGACAAGGTGCTTATCACGCGCCTGTCCCGGACTAAGCAGTTCACCTGCGCTAATGCCCCTCGGTGACGGAACAACGCTGGGAGGCAAAGGGCCCCAATATCTGCTGACCTACAACTTGCTTTGACTGGCTAAGTGACCCAGATCAAGTCACGCTGACATCGGTTCAAATCCCAGCTCTACCACATTCTAGCTGTGTGATCTTGGACAAATCAGTTAACCTCTCTGAACCTCAGTTTCCTCATCAGAAAACTGAGGGTGGTAAAAGCTATCACAGTGACATACATAGAAAAAAGACTGGGGTGACAATGTTACCACCAGTGGCCTTAGAGAAGCGGCATGAGGAATGGTTTTATTCTGGTCTTTGGGATAGCCTGTGTTTCCAAATTTGCCCTTCCCCAGTGGCCGGGAGTTCCATGGAGCAGGATCTGTGTCTGCCTAAGTTTCAACAGAATTGCAGCGTATGGCACATAGTAGGTGCTCAGTGTGTGTGTGTTCTTGTAGAAAGCATGAGTCATCGTTTCAAGTGGGTAAGTTGGAAAGTAGACATGGCTACTTTTATTTTCTAGAATTCAAAGTTATTCCTGGCTAACAAACAGACTTGCTCCAGTGACCCCACTCTCTCTCTCAGACACACACACACACACACACACACACACACACACGACAAGGCAGAGCACCAGGAGCTGCCCCCTGGTTCAGGTCCCCTCTACCGTCAGCCTCAGACTCTTCCAAAGAGTGGGTCTGGAAGGGAGTAAACCACATCTGCTGCCTCCTTGGGCCCTCAAGACCCTGGGAAAATGTTCACATGTGCAGTTTTCTCAAGACTCCCGGTGAGAAATTCTCAAACATTTCAGAGCCGAGCCCCATTCCACAGGCATTTTCCAAATACTGCCAAGGTCAGACGTTGTAGGAGGCACTGCAGGAATGCACCTGCTCAACAGGAAGGGGCTTTCTCTAGAGTGAGTCATTCTTTAGCCCCTTGGGCAACAGAATTCACCTCTCTGAGCCTCAGTTTCCTTATTTGTAAAACAGGGATGGTGGTGGTGACAATACCTGCCTTATAGGGTAAGGAACAAATGAGACTTTTCACCCCTTCATTTACCCCACAATTAATTCCTGAGCATGTTCAAGGGGCCAGACCCTCAGCTGGGGTCCAGGGATACAGACAGCGGGACCCAGATACAGGTCCTTGTCCTCTGAGTCCCTGATCTAACAGGGGAGATGGGCCTTAAGCACATGACCACACTGCTGTCTAATCTGTCATGGCAAGAAGGGAGCTTTGGGGGTGATGGGCATGTAAAGCGGGGGATCGGGGCACGCTCCCGGGGAAGGGGGCGCACAGGCTGCGCAGGGAGGACAGCAGGCCTCAGCCGGGCAAAGAGAAAGAGGGAGGGTTTCCAGGAGGGGCTGTGCCGCAAGCTCAGCGAGCACGCAGGGCATGGTGAGTTCAAGGGACCGCGGGAAGCCGCATCTTACTTGAACAAAGCGTTATCCGGAGGAAGCGTGGCATGGTCCAGGCAGAGGGAACACAGCGCCCCAAAATGCTAACAATTGCTACTATAATTAATAGGTGTCACAGCACCCACAGACGAGGCAGGATGACCAGGGCCAGTAATATGGGCACCTAGGAGGGGGTGCGCTGCAAGGAGCCGTGGGCAGGCGACCGCCCCCTGCCACCCCATATCACAGCATATGGCATCTGCCTCCCCTCCCGGCCCCACAGTTCTGCCTCAGCCCTCGTCCCCCAGGGCGCCCTTCCCCAGCCCTGGGCGTGGGTGGGAGACATTGAGCTGGTCTCCAACGTAGCTCAGGCAGAAGTCAAACTGGTCAGTCCCGCATGTCACGACCAGTAGAGCAAGGAACCCCCCAAATGCAAGTGCCGAGAGACTCCCAAGACAGAGCAGAGGCCAGGGCTGAAGAGAGGCCCCAGGGAAGAGTGCAAAGCCCCCCACACAGGGAGGGACCAAGACAAAACTGACAGGGACACAGAGACTAAGTGGGGACGGCACCTGGAGTGGGAACCAGCTGCCACCCCGACCACCAGCACCTCCTCTCCCCCCTCCTGCACAGGGCACTGCAAATCCGCTTGTCCCTGAACTGCACTAGGGCAGAACAGCTCCTGCAGGGGCCCTGGAAGGTTCTGGACCAGGAATTCCAGGGCGTCTGGCCAGGAGGGTGGAGTGGGGGCCCTAGCACAGGCGGCAGTGCCGGCCCTTTAAGAGCTGAGGGTGGAGGCTTGGCCCTGACCTGCCCTCCTGGAGGAGGCAGTGACTCATCACAGCCCTCGTCCTGGTGCTCTGGGAGCAGAGGACCAGGCAATGGCAGTAGTGGCGGGGAGAGGCACAGGCACAGACCCACCAGCCTGGCCAGAGCTCCCTGAAGGCCAGACCGTGGCCTTGACGCCTGCTGCTGCCTCTGTCGGCGGAGGCCCATTTCCCCAAGTGTGCCCCAGGCCTCACGTGGCTCACCTGTGTTCCAGGATGCCCCCGCGGAGCCCCCTTCCCCGCCAGGGCAGCCAGCAGCTCTGAGGGGCTAACCCATTGCATCTCCCACTCACCAGACACCCCTGCGGCAGGGCCGCCAGTACCCCGCATTGCAGACGAGGAAACCGCAGCTCAGCCAGGGGACTTGCCTACAGTCACATGGAGACAAGACTTAAGCCGCTCTGTTTCTGGCCACAGAAGCTCATCTCCGGGCTGCTCAACTGCTCATCCGTCCCCCTCACTCGTGCAGCTGGGGGTAGGCACTGCGCAGGCCTCCCACCATCAGCACCTGCCTCGTCCCCACCCGCTCCAGCCACTACACAAGTTCCAGGTCCTGCGAGTCGCCATACTTTGATGCCTCCAGACCTAGGACATGCCATTCCTCCTCCTGGAAACACTCCCATCATTCCCCACAAAAACCCTCTCCTTGAAACCTCTATGTGCCTTCTCAACTCAGGTAGGGCTGCTGAATTAGCAAACGAAAATATAGACGCCCAGTTAAATTCAAATTTCAGATAAACAACAGATAACTTTTTAGTATGTCTGGCAACCCTACCCTCAGGTCTCAACTGAAATATCACCTCCTCCAGGAAACCCTTCTGGCTGCACCGCAGACTACATAGATTCCCATGGCATTGTGCAGTGCCCTGTCTTGATGCCTGTCCTGGCCTGACATCTGCTTCCCACCAAACTGTGAGCGCCAGCAGGGCTAGAAATCCATCTGTCCAACCTGCCCTGTGTCCCCAGCATCTGCAGAGCCTGGCTCGAGGAAGCTGTTCCATAAAGTCTTTTCGAATCAGGGCATGAGGGGCAGCGAGGCAGCCTGGGGATCCCCTCGGCCAGCCTGGCCTCGCACAGGACCCAGGGCCTCCAGCCGGTCTCCACGGCCAGCTGGGCCTCCTACCCTGAGGTGCACCTAGATCCCTTCTCTCAGCTGCCCGCAGCTCCACGGAGCTGGAGCAAAGAGCTGAGACTCACGGGGCATCTCGGCAGGCTCCTCTTGTTTATTTTGACGGCTGCTGTTAGTTTTAATCGAGATCATGTTCCGCTCAGGCCCAGCAAGGGCCTCCTCAGAGGCAGTCTGGAGACAAAAGTGGCCCGGCGTGGCGTGCGGGACCTCGGGCCGAGGGCAGGAGCCCAGAGAGCACAGGCTTTGAGCTCTCCCGAGCGCCATCTGCCCATCACATACACCATATATTTTTGAACAGAAGGAAAGCATTCGCTTTTTCCCCCACAGTGCCAAAAATAGCCCCATCTCCTGCCTTTGAACAGGGATCTGTTGGTTCCTACAAAAAGGCAGGAGCAGGAGGGCCTGGAAGGAGGGGCCTTGCTGGCTGGCTGGGGGCTTGGACCCCTCCTTGTCTCCCCAGCCCCAGAAGGTGAGGGGGGCCAGGGGTCCTCACTGGGCCCGGCCTGTGGAGGCTCAGCCTCCCCCTGCCCCAGACACACGGGAAACCCCACACCCAGCCCCGCAGGAACAAAAAGCAAAGCTCAAGATAGATGAGAAGAAACTTCATTCATTAGCTTGTTCATTTCTGTATTTGTTTTTTCATTCATGCAGCAACGTGCGCAGCCTCTGTTCCAGGAGCTGGGACACAACCGCGAACCAGGCCACGAGACCGGTCCGTCTTCACGGCTCACAGCTGACGAACAGGGAGAGTTAAACACGGCGTCACCACCACGTCCGAGGAGGACGCTGGCCAGGCCCAGGGACGCCTCCCCTGGAAGTGGCCATGGGGCTCTGGGGCAGCTGAGCGTGGGCGAGGGCGGGCAGGAGGGTCCGTGGGAGGAGGAAGGGGAAGGTCAGAGGAAGAGCTGCCTGAGTGGCCCTGAGTACAGCTCCTCGGTCACCACCAACCTGGGGCAAGCTCAGTGTCCCCACTTCACACGTGAAGGCGCCGGACACAGAAGGAGGGATTGAAAGGCCTGGATGAGCCCGGCCTCTTCACCGCCATTTCCACTTTAATCCCCCGACGACCCTGGAGGCAGGGTTACCTTCACCCCGTTCACAGAGGAAGTAAGGAGGTGGGGGGGGGGCCAAGGTCCCCGAGCTAATGAGGAGAGGGGCTGGGATTTGAACCCAGGCCTGGCAGGTCCCTGGGAGCAGTCCCTGACACCAGACCCCCAGAAAAGCCATCCCAGCGCAGCGTCCCCCGTGCTGCCAGTTCCGCAGAGGAGGAAGCACTGGGCAGTGCAGACGGAGGGATTTGAACCCAGCTCTGCTTGGCACCAAGTCCAAGGCTCTTTCTGCTTTTCACAGCAGCTTCTTGATTAAAAAAAAAAAAATAGCAAAAAAAGAGGCCACTTTCTGTTCCCAAAAGGCCAGAGCTGTGGCGGAGCTGGGTGGCGGTGGCCCCAAGGCCGGAGGGAGAGAAGGGCATCCTGAGCCCACTTCCCTGCTGAAAACCCAACCCTGAAATGAACAAGCAGAAAGCTATTTCTGCCCTGGGTCAAACATTCCTCAAAGCCACATTCCTCCGGCCCTCCCCCACTCCCTGCCAGGGGATCCAGGGCACAGTGGCCCGGATGCCCCACCAGCCCAGAAGAGCCAGCAGCTGCCTTGCACCCCTCCGGGGTACCCCCAACCTGGGCTCGCCCGGCAGGGGCACCTCCCCGGGCGGCATGGTCAGGGCACCCGGGGGCTGAGATGGCGATACCCCATCTCACAGGCAGCAGGACAGATGGGGAGACTGAGGCCCTGAGAGGGCAGCCAGAGGCCACAGCAAGTCAGGATGGAACTAGGACCTGACTCTGGACACGCTGGCAAGCCCCGCCCCGGGACTGGAGGCCAGGAGCACAGGCGACCCTCCCTGGGCAGGGAGAGGAAGTGAACCACAGCAGCACAGGACAGCTCTTGGAAAGTGCAAAGCGTCACACAGAGGCCACATTCCCAGGCCTGCCCGGGGGCAGCTCCGGGCTGCGCACTGCAGAGACACCAAAGGCCACGAGATGTGGCCCAGCCTTCAAGGAACTTAAGATCACGGGGCTCCCCTCTGTCACCGTGCCCCCCAGCCCATACTGCACCCAGGAGGACTCAGTCTCCTCTTCGTTCAACAGATACTTCCCGAGGCACCTGGGCCTGCCCCGCCTGGGGCAGGGCAGGCTGGCCGGGCTCAGTCTCCAAACCTCATCCCAGCTGCGCCCGGCTTCCCAGCCCCAACCGCAGCTTCCCCAGAAGCAAGGATGGTGCCAACACCAAACGCCGGGGGGTGCACTGCTCCTGAGCTCGCAGTCGGGAGGATTCCATGAGACCAGCACAGCTCTGGGCATGCGGTCAGCTCCCGAGCCCCTACCAGGATGGGCGAGGTGCAGCCGCCTGCCTGCCGCACGCTCCTCTCCACGCTCCCAGCACAGCTCCCAGCACCTCCTGCGTGCGGCCTTCTCCCAAGGCCTCAGCTCTGCCTCCTTCCTGGAGGCAGCAAGGCAGGCACTGCCCCAAGTCTCCTGCAGGAGGCAGGACATCGGGCCAGCAGGACCCTGTGTTCACAGCTGGAAGGATCCTACCCACCAGCCAGCCTCACACCCGGAATCCGGGACACCTGGCCAGTGGTGGGGCGCTCCCTGTCCTCAGCAGGCAGCTCTAAGGTTCCGAGGCTCATAGGGATGGTGGGAGGTGGGTGCCTGGTGGGAAGGGCTTGGCATTGGCAGCACAGAGATCTGAGCCTGAGCCCCAGATTGGCCACTTCCTGACTAGGGGACCTTGGGCAGGTCCCTGAGCCTGCCTGGGCCTCCTTTTCTCCATCTGTATAATGGGCGTAAGTATCTTTACTCCTAGGGCTTTGGGGAGTGTACTCAGCACACCTGGCACCGAGTGCTACATGGTAAACAGTAGTTGTCATTGCTGTCATTCCTCCGGATGACACTCCCCAGCCACCTGCAGAGACCGCCACGGCCAGGGCAGAAGGGGACTGAGAAGTGGCAGCCTGTTGCCTGGCCCCAGAGCCAGCAGCTGAGCTCCCAGCCTCTGATGCGGTTCCTGGCCTGTGAGTGCCTCCCCCCAGGTGCCCCCACCCCCAGGTTCCCTCATCCCCAGCCCCCCCACCCCAGGTGCATCTCCATTTACAATCCGCACAGAGCAGCCCTCACACACCGACGCTCGTGCACGCAGACGTGCCGGCTCACCCACTCCTGACACATGCCACGACCCCGTCACTCTCACTCAGCGTGTGCCCACGTGAAGCAGGACCTGCCCACACGCCCCGGGGCGCCCACCCTGCCTGCAACACCCATACCAGGCCCCCATACCTGCTCACACTCACCCGCACACCTTCACGGCAGCTTCCTGGCACCTCCCACGGCAGAGGCCCCCATCACGGCCCAGGGGTTAAGGGTGAGGGCTCCAGCGTCAGATAATCGGGGAGCCAAACCCCCGCTGCACCACGTGCTGGCCTGTGCCATGGGCCAGCTTTCGACCCCTCTGGAGCCTGTTTCCTCATCTGTAAAACAGGGACTATGCAGGGCTCCTGGGGGAGGTCATGACAAACACCCGTGAATACCGAGCATAGGCTTGGGCCACACCGCACATGCTCACTACCAGACTCCAGATTCTCCGCACCCGCATGACGTCGGAGACGAGCCACGGAGTCCGTTGCCTGCCCTCTCTAACCCCACACACAGCCCTATGCTGTAGAGGGATTATCATCCCCCAGTCACAGATGAGAAACTGAGGCGTCAAGAGGCTAAAAACCACGCCTGAGGCAGAGATAATCCAAAGGCCAAGGCATCAGACACCAGAGCCCAGGCACACTCCACCCTGGGGCCCCGGTGTACCTTCCCCACCGGGTCTCACCACTCAGCAGTCTGAACATTGCACAGAAAGAGAAACTGAGTCCCACAAGGGACCAGTGACTCCAAAGTCACTGTCCAGGCCATGATGGTTCCGGGACTGAAGCCCAGGCAGGCTGCTCTGTGCCCTCCAAGCCCCTGTGCCACAGGAGCCTAAAACCCAGCCTGCCACAGCCGAGCCTCCCTCTGCAACTCGCCAAGCCAGGAGCCTGATGCAGAACGAGCTGGCCACCAACGCAGCCAGACCCGGCAGAGGCCGTCCACATCTGCCACTCACTTCCAATCGAGCTGAGGGCCTGTGACAGCTCGCTGCCAGGAACCACTGTCTCCTGACACAGCTGGGCAAGCGGCCTCCTTCCTGGGAGAGTGTTTACCAAGCACTTAGCACACACAGACCTCTTAGTCTCACACACACGGGACCCGGGGCTCAGAGAGGGACGAGGCTCTCCAGGGCAACACAGCCAGAAAATGGCAGGACTGACCTTCAAGGCCTCAGCACTCTGCGGCCCTGCCCCTCAGCCAGGATATGACCCTGACTGCAAGTTACCTAGAAACGCTGCAAGTTAATCTGACGTTCTCTGCCCTGGTAAATAGATCACATAAGGAATGTGAAAATTGTTTCATCTTGTAATGACAGTAACAAGGATGTGCTTTTTTAAATTTATACTGGTTTTTTTTTTTTTCCTTACCAGAGTGCTGGAGATATTTAGGGCAAGATGAACCGGATCAGAAGACTTCAGTGAAGAAAGCAAGACATCCCTCTCTCTACCCAACAGCCAACCCACTGGCACAGCATGAGGTGCCCTGGCAGGAACAAATCGGTACTTGCTGTGTGACCTTGGGGGCCATACCTCACCTCCCTGGCACTCAATTTGTCCATTTGTGAAATGAGGGCATTGGACTACATGACCCGAAGAGTCTCCTCCAGCTCAGAGATTCTAGGATTCTATTTAATAGCAATCAAAGAAATGAACACTGAAACAGGAAGCTATCTCTTTTCTTCCCCATAAAATTGGCAATGATTAAGAAAAACAATAATACCCAGTGCTGGCACAAATGCAGGGAAAATAGGCACTCTCTCATCCACTTTTGCTGAAAATGTAAATTCAAACATCCTTTCTGGAGAGCAATTTAGCAGTTCTTAATCAAAAGCCTTTTAAAATGTCCCCAGCCTTTAACTCCATAACCCCATTTTTGGTTATTTCGGCTCCAAAAAAAGATATGTGCAAAGATTTAGTAAAAAGATGTTCGTAGTGGCATCATTTAAATTGGGGGATAGGGAGGAACCTAACTGTCTAACGACAGGGGATTAAATAAAATGTGTTGCATTCATATGACACAACATTAAAAGTCATGCTTTAAAAGAATAGTTAACGATGTGGGCATTCAGAACTGTCAGGTTTCAAAAAATTAGAAAATAAAAAGTAGATAATCCCAAATTTACAAGGCAACAAAAACAATGTACCAAGTCCATGGAGCGTCCCTCCTAAATATACCTGGAGTCTGTTTCCCCGTCATCCCCCGACGCCCAGGGCAGCACCACGCTCAGCTGGGTCTCCACTGCTGCCCGCCCTGCTGATCCAATCTTCACACTGTACCCAAGACCGATCTTGCCAAACGCGAATCTCACGCGTCTCCACCACCTCCCCTCCATGGCTGCCCACTCATCTCGGAGAATCCCCCGCCATGGCCTTCCAGGGCTGACATGGGCCCGGCCCCTTCGCCAGCAAGTCCCCACTGCCTACGCCCTGCCCCAAAAGAGCTCAAGCCTGGGAGCAGAGGAAGCTGGTCCAACCCAGGGCCTGGCAAGGAGAAAGGAGGAGAAAGGACGTCTGTGGCTGGGGAGAAGTGAGAACCCTCTGGGGCTGGGTGGGGGGAAGGGGCGGGAGGAGCCGGGCTCCATTTAACATGGAGCCAGGGGAGGCAGGAAGGGCAGGGACAGGCTGTGCAGAGGAGCTGGGCTCGGGTGACCCTGGGTGAGTCCCTGCCATTCGCCAGCCTCCCCGTCCGTCTCTGCTCCGCAAGGCGGAGGCCACAGGCCCTCTCACCTGTCCCACCGTGGAAGATGGGAGACTCGCACCCCTGGCACCAGCCGCTGCCAGGGGAGGCCTGAAAGGTGTCCCCAGAACCAGGTACCATGTTAAACCCTTCACGTGCCCTGAGCCCTTCCCCACCCCAGGGTCTGCATGGCGCCCATCTGCAGGGAAAGGAAAGCTCCGTGAGACAAGCCTTGCCCAGGGAAAGGGCCTGAGCCCCGAACTGGCCCCTGGGCCCTCCCTGCCTCCCAGAGGCCCTGCTGCCAAACAGCCCCATTCCCTTTCCGGCCCACTCTCTGGACCACAAAGCGTCCTCCCACTTGGACCCATGGAGTCGTGTGGGCAGGTCACACAGGTGAGCAAACCAGTGCTCAGAGGGGGTCCGGGCCCTGCCCAAGGGCACCGAGCCCCAGTGATACCCAGCGCCGTTCTCCAGGGTATCAAGTATTTTCCTAATAATGCAGGTGATGTCCCCTACCCAGATGCCCACCCCATGTCAAGAGTCTAACCTCAGTCTCTCTTGCTGCTGCTTTGTTCAGCCTCCAGGGGGACAGGAAGGGCCACCTTGTCCTACCCACACACTAGCAGGATGCATAGAGACTGCAGAAGCCCCCTGCCTCCTGCTCTTTGTGGCTCACCCCTAGCCTGGCTGTGGGGCCCCACATTCTCATACGGCCATCACTCCAACTCCCACGTTTGTCCCAAGATGGGTGCCAGTTACTGCCTCCCCCAAGGCAATGTCCTGCCCACTCTGGTTGGGCAGAGTTGGGTGGGGGAGCAACAATCAGAGAATATTCCTTATCCTACAGGAAGGGACCTCCACGGGTCTCAGGATCACCCCAAACTAGAGGGACCCAAGAGCCCAACTGGCAACCCCAACCCAGAGTCAGGGACCATTCTGTGCCCTGGGTCACAGAGGCATCAGCTGTGCCCAGACCAGCTCCTCCCCCCACAGCTGCTGTGTGCCAGGCACCGTTCTGGGCGTCCAGGAAAAGGCAGAAGAGACTCAAGCTTGGCAGACAAGGTCAAGGCAGAGCCTGGGCTGACCAGGAGTAACAAGGAGGAGGTGGCCACCCTGAGTCCTGGACCGGGGCGGGGTGGGGGTCCCTGGGGAGTGCCTACAAGCATCACAGAGAGAGCACCAGAGACAGGAGAGGGAGGCGGGTAGAGGCTCTGCCTCTTGGGCCTGGTGTGGCCCCCAGAAGCCTTTAAACTTCTGTAGCTCAGACCATGACAAATGCCTTGCACCCCAATGCGTGATCTTTCAGACTGGCTGGCTGGTTTCCACCTGAGGGCAGGAATGTCGTCTCTCTCCTTCACTCTATCTCCGGGCCTGGCCCGGAGTGAACACGCATGAGCAGCAGCCTCACAGTTAACAAGCGGGGCTGGGGGAGGCTGCCGGGCGTGGTAGCAAGCCCCTGCTAGGATTCGGGCAAACCAGGCCAAGAGCCTGCCTCCCTATGCCTTCTGCGTGCCAGGCACAAAGACCGGGGTCGTAGGATTCCTCTGTGGAGACAGGAAATTTTGCCCACAAAATATATTTAAGACCAGTTCAAGATGAAGCTATATCATATGGTCAAAACGACAATTTTTTTTTTTTAAGGCAGAGTGTCACTGTGTTGCCCAAGCTAAAATGCCGTGGCGTCATCAGAGCTCACAGCAACCTCAAACTCCTGGGCTCAAGCGATCCTTGCATCAGCCTCCCTAGTAGCTGGGACTACAGGCACGCACCACCGTGTGTGGCTGATTTTTCTATTTTGTGTAGAGATGGGGTCTCGCTCTTGCTCAGGCTGGTCTCCAACTCCTGGCCTCCCAAAGTGCTAGGATTACAGGCATGAGCCACCATACCTGGCCAAAACAATATTAATAATGATCACTGACATTTACTGGCCACTTACTGCATGCCACACATTAGGCCCAATGCTGTGCGTGAGTTATCCTGTCTCACATCTGCTCGCCGACAGGTACCATGAGCACACCCAGTTTACAGATGAGGAAACTGAGGTTCAGTTAGGTGATGGCACTGGCCTGTTCCACAGCCTTGGCATCCGGGGATGCCAACAGCCTCACTAGCAAGCTGGAAGAGAGTGGGCCAGACCTCAAAGGACCTGGGCCACTGGCAGTGCTGACCACTCCTCTGTAAGTCCCAGCTGGACGGGACTCGTCCACCCCTCACTAATCTGGTGCTCCAGGACATGAACTGTGCCCGGAAGGCTGAGGACTAGGTTAGCGTTTTAGCCAGGCTGAATCCAGATGTGTCCAGCGAGGGCCACACAGCTGGGGCCTTTAGGCCATCTGCTTCCCACACACATACAGATCACCACGGACAGAGCAGGAGAGTCACCACCAAGGACAGTGCCCGACACCGACCCAGGCTAGGGCCCCCAGCATACACCAGAACTGTGGCCTCCAGCCCGGGCTCCCCAGCACCAAGATCTGGATGGAAATTCCTGGGCCCCAGCCCAGACCTACAGAATCGCAGTGTGGGAGGGCGGCCGAGCACCTCGTGTTTAACCAAGCTCTCCGGGAGATCCTGACCTTGCAAGTCCTTCCTAGCAGGTGCTCCTCTTGACCCCACGCACGGAATCCCCCAGAACAAAGAACAGACGCTCCCCTCCCCAGCAGAAGGAAGCCCATCTGCAGGCCTGAGAACAAGCCGGAGCTTTCTCTGCTTTTCCTCTTGGGAGACTTTTCATTCAACAAATATTTGTGGACCTACTAAGGGCCAGCACACGGGGGGGATACAGTTGTTAGCCACAGAGACATGGGCCTGCACTGAGGCTCAAGTCAGCAAGGAAGGCAGACAGGGGCAAACGAACCCACCACCACCTCTCCGGCCCACCCCTAATAAGGGCTTCTACAGAGGAAAAGTACCCAGGCTAACTCTCTCCCCGACCAAAACTGTTCCATGTCTCCAAAGGCCTTTAAAAATAGCGCAGCCCAGCACCAGACGGGCTAGTTCCTTACAAAGCCTTGTTGTCTCAACTTCTCTCCAAGTTGACAGATCTGCCCAAGGGAGGGAGGATTGGGAAAAACGACCACCCCAGGCCCCTTCCCACCTGGAGTCCACCATCACCGGCTTCTAGCAGAAACCAGAAAGGGACACACAGAAGAGCTCTTGGCCTTAGCTCTGAGGTCTCTCGCTGGGCACAGTTTAAGAGCAAGACAGACCTGAGTTCGAGTCCTGGCACTGCCCAGTGACTAGCCGTGGGATCCTGGGCATAGCATTTCACCTCCCTGAGCCTTAGTTTCCCTGTCTGTAAATGGAAATGGTAGCGGTACCACAGCACCGTGGGGAGGGCGGCTGCTGGGAATTGATGTGCTAACGATGCAAAGAGCTCTGCACATGGTAAGACCGGTCTTCCCTCAGCTCACTGGTGGCTCCTCTGTCCAACGATGATGGAGACACCCTGGTGCAGCCTATGCCTACCACTCCTGGCGAAGCCCGTGGTGCCCTCAGCCTCTCCAGGCACGGGGGCCCAGGAAGTCCCACCTGCACCTGCCGGCTGACAGCTGTGGGCCATATCTGGACTAAGCTTGGAGGAGGGCCCTTCAAATCTCACTGAACAGCAGATGGACTGGGAAGGGCATCGCCCACCTTGGAAAGAGGGCGAGAGCAGCCCCTGGGCCTCACCCCCTGCTTCCGGGAGCAGCTGGTGGGGCGTGAGCTCCTTGCCGCACAATTCCACCAGAGAAGCGCCTGCACCTTCCGGCGGACTAGCGCCCACTCAGGAAAGCCCCTTTGTTCCCAGCACACGGGGCGAGGGGCACCGAGCTGAAGCGTGGGCTTGGACAGACCTGCAAATGTGCCCAGAAGATGGATGGAGTGGGGGGAAGGGGGGCAGAGGTTGTGCAATGCACCACCAGAAGCCGCCTCCCGGCCTCCACCAACACACGGGCTGGCGGGCAATCGGCTGCCTCCACGGGCGCTGCAGAGGGGCCGGGCCCACGCAGCTGCCCAGGTGTGGGTGCTGAATTCCAACCCAAGCACAGGGCCGCTGCCCCCTTCCAGGTCAAACACCCGGGCAGAGGCCCTTCCAGACCACGCAGCCTTCCCTCTCCCCATCCCCAAAGACAGACAGGGTGGTGAGGGCCCAGTTCCATTAACCCCTGGCCCGCCAGGCACCTCCAGAGAGGCTGCAGGGAAGGGGGAAACCTGGTATGGAGAAATTGGAGATGCGAGGGGACTGCAGAGTTGTGAAGTTGGGCAAGTGGAGACAGCCACGCTGGGGCTGAGCTAGCGAAGACCACAATGGACAGGCCCTCCTCTTCCGGGTTGCTCGGGACAGTTAAATGATCAGACCCACCAGATCACCCATGGTTGCAGAAACCCATTTCCCGGAGTGGCAGATGGAGGAGGGAGGTAAAATGGGGCAAGAGGAAAATTCAGCCTATAAATGCTGCAACCAACAGGGCCTCCAGGACCCTTCACCGTCGCCGCCAGGAGCTCTCTGCCAAGTCTCGCCACCCCCCACAACACAATCCAGGCCAGGGAGGGGGCGACAGGCCAACCTCGCGGCAGCAGCATCGTGATGCATGAATCACCCACCCCTCCGCGCTCGTGCCAGTCGCACCGCGCAGCCGGCGCCCCCTCCCGGGACCACCGCCCCCGCCCCCGCACACCCCTGCCCTCCGGACAGCTGCGGAGAGGGGGTGGCGGGTGGGCTGGGGCTTCCCCTCGCGGCCGGGTGGCCCCGCGCGCGCTGACAGGCGGCACACTTCCAGGGCTGGGGAGGGTGCTAGAACAATAGGGCCAGGTGGGGGGTAGGGGCGCGGCCGGGGAGCCGGCGAGGGGTCGCGCGGAGGCGGGGCAGGGGTGACGGCGCGAAGGCGGCGGCCGCGGCGGAGGGCGGCCGGGAGGGCCGGCGGGGCCGGCGGGGAGGGGCGCGGGCTGCGGCCGGGCGGCGCACTCACAGTAGGTTTTCCTGGTCAGCTCCTCCACAACTTCGGGCTTCAACTTGCTGTTGGATTTCCCCATCCTCGGCGGCCGCGGCCCCCGCCCCCCGGGCCGGACCCGGTCGGGGCGCCCAGCGGGAGCGGCCGGGCCGGGGCGGGCCGGGGCGGGGCGCGGGGGGCAGGCGGGCCGGGCCGGGGCCGCGCCTTTGTCTGGCCGTGCCCGCGCGGCCCGGGCGCGGGGCTCTGCGCGCTGCGCGGCGGGGCTGGCGGCGCCGGGGCGCGGGGCGGCCGCTCGGCAGGCCCGGGCGGTCCGGGCGCCGCGGCGCGGAGCTGCGCTGGGCTGGGCGCCGGCGCCGCGCGCTGCTGCCCGGTCGTCCCTGGTTACTGGGCTCCGCGGCACATGCTCGCTGCTGCGCTCCCCTCGCCGCCGCCCCTGCGCTCTCCGCCTCCCGCCTCCCGCCCGCACCGGCGCGCCAGGGGTGGACCCGGAGCCGCCACTCAGCGCCCGGCGCCACCTCCCGCCCCGCACCCGCCCGGCCGGGCCTCCGCTCGCAGAAGCGGGGCCGCGAGGCGCGGGCCAGGCCCGCCGCAGGGGCGCCCCCTCGCCGCATCGCGTCCGGGGCGGGGAGGTCACCCCTGCCACCCCCTCCTCGGATCGGTCCCCGGCGCTCCAGCCCCCTCCGCGGCGAGCGGGACGGGGAGGGCCCGGAAGATCTGATGTGAATGAGACCAAGTCCCTGCCCCGTGAAATTCATTCATTCGACATAGATTTCTCGACATAGATTTCTCGGGCGCTGGGGACACGGAGACCGGCAGGACCGGCGCTGTCCCAGCCCTCACAGGGCGGGCACTGCTGGGCAGGATGTCCCATGTGGCGGTGGGGGGCACCTACCCGAGGCCCGGAGGAAGGTGACCTCCAAGCCCAGGGTGAGGAAGGGAGGGTGTTGGGAAAGTGCTGGGGCCCAGACACCCTGGAGGAAGCGAGGAGGCCTGAACGCCAGAGGGAGAGCTCCGTTCCAGGCGCAGGGCCCCGGGGCAGGCGGCTGGGATGGGCTGAGGCCAGAGAGAAGGGCGCAGGCCAGTGGGGGCAGGGCTGTGCGCCCCCTCTGCCCAAGGGCCCGGCCTCTGCCCACCGGCGCCCATGAAGGGGTTTCCGCAGGGAAGTGTTAGATCTGCCTTCTCGGTTTCCCAGAGTGTCCGCCAGGATGGACTCTGTCCATGCAGTGTCCACCTGGATGGACAGAGGGAAGTGGATTGGCCTGTGGGGCGGCATCTAGACAAAGAGTCCAGTGTGGCCTTCCCTGGCCATCCCATCTAAAATGTCAGCACATTTTAGGCCTTTCCTGTCGTCCTTCCCAGCCAGATTTTTCTCTCCTAGGCTCTGTTGCAAGCTTGACCTAGGGTTTATTCCTGTGCTTTTGCGTCTCCACTGGAGTACAATGTCCCCGAGGGCAGAGGTACTGGCAGCACCCAGAAGGCCGCCTGAGGTGCAGTAGCCACTCAGCAAACCTCTGTGAATAAGCCAGGGACTGAAGCAGGAATGACACCCACGCTGGGAGTCCTGGTGGGGGAGCAGGGGAGGGTGAGGCAGCAGTCCCTCTGGGCCAGCAGGGGTGAGGCGGTGCTCAGGGTCTCTTTTTCTCTACTTTGCACAGTGGTCAGACCTCAGGAGGGCCAGGAAGCTCAGAGGAACTCTGGCCAGGGCTGAGAGTGCCTGTCAGCCCCCCACAAACATACCCTCTTCCTTCCCGCTTTTCCCCCGAAGGCTTTGCCAGGCCCAGCCCTGGGCCCGAGGAAGTCTTCGGATGGGACATACTCTCTGGCCTGAGGGGGCCCATTCTGTAGGGATGTGGGGAGGGCATGGGTCCCAAGGACTTGGGCTGGGCCCACAGCCTAGGGGTCTGGTTTGGACTTGGGAGCAGGATGCTGCAACCTTGAGGACCAATTCAGAATGGACACCAGCGAAGGACCCACAGAGAGGGGCTCAGAGTTGACCAAACTGGCCTGAGCGGTCTGGGAGGGGAGAGCCAGCACAGGGACCAGGACCCCGGCCGGGAAGACAGTGACAGCTTGGGACCAGCCAGCCCCTCTTTCTTGACCTGGTTTTCAGCCTAAAGGGTCCCCACCCACATCAGTGGAAAATGCCTAAGCTGGAGCCACCTGGGACAAAGGGCCTGATCCATTCTCTGATGTCCTGGTCGCTCTCCGAGAGCAGAGGTCAGTTCCTTCTGCCACAGGACTTTGGGTTTTGAGTGAAAAAAAGTGTGCAGCCTATGTTTAGGTTGGAGAGTCATGACCAGATGCACAGGTTACAAGGATCCTCCTGGCTGCTGTGCGAACTGGAGGGCAGGGTGAAAGGCAGGGACGCCGTTGAGGAGCCTGGAGCCGGGCAGGTTGGATTGCAGTGGGGGTGGTGCAGAAGGAGAGGGGAAGGCAGGAGAGTGTATCCTGGGGTCACATGGCTCCCTGGTGGCAGCCTGGAGCACCTGATGGAGGGACGCATTCTCAAGGTGGGGTGACCTGAGGAGGACCAAGTTTGGAGAAGGGTCGCAGTTCAGATGTTGGATCTGAGATGTCTGTGATACATCCAAGGGAGGATGTCAAGTTCTATGTTCAAAAAGAAGCGAGTTATATCAGTCATCAGTAAAGGTGAGATTATATGTCATTTTTTTTTTTTTTTTTTTGAGACAGTCTGGCTCTGTTGCCTGGGCCAGAGTGCCGTGGCATCAGCCTAGCTCACTACAGCCTCAAACTCCTGGGCTCAAGCGATCCTCCTGCCTCAGCCTCCTCAGGAGCTGGGACTACAGGTGCACCACCATGCCCTGCTAATTTTTTCTATTTATAGTTGTCTGGCTAATTTTTGTTTTCTATTTTTAGTAGAGACGGGGTCTCGCTCTTGCTCAGACTGGTCTTAAACTCCTAACCTCAAGCCATCCTCCCACCTTGGCCTCCCAGAGTGCTGGGATTACAGACGCAAGCCTCCGAGCCACAACGTTAAGTCATTTTTATTTTCTTCTCTCATCTGCATTTTTATTGAGATAGCTAATAATTCACATAAAATCCATCAGTCAGCAGTTTTAGTATATTTGCTATGATATACAGCCATTACCACAGTCTAATTCAAGAATGTCCTCTGTATTTTATTCAGACTGTTTTCTACAATTAGACGGGTGGCTTGTGAACGCAGACAGCCTGAGGGACAGGCCTTCCGGAATCACTGAGAGGTCCCCGGGAGCTTGTGACGACCCAGATCCCCAGGCCCCGATGGGTGGCTGAGGGTGAAGGCAGCGGCAGCCGCCTGGCCATGTGCATTCCACCCAGCCTGTCCCGTCTCTTGTTCGTAAGCTCCCCCGAAAAATGACCCCAGAAGCTTGCTCAGTAGTTCTTCCAGAAAGCCCATGGAGGAAAAACTACACACACAGGGTGGGCAGAGTCTGGGTAAGTGTTCCCCCAAATTGCAGCACCCTGAGCTGCAATTACTGGCCCGGCCAGATGAACAGCCTGGCCCCCTCCCTCTTCCAAGGCTTAGCCCGTGTGCCCATCCAGTGCCTACTGGTGCGTCCGCTTGGGTGTCCCATAGGCACCTCACACCCAACAGCCCGAAACATAACTCTTCACAGTTCCCCCAACCAAAGAACCTTCCCCTAACAAACGGCCCCTCCCGCAACCCAAGGCTCCAGCCAGAAGTCTGACGCTTCCGGCCTGTCCTCTTCTCCGATCAACCACACGGAGTCTGGGGCATTTCACTCCCTAAATATCCCCACCGTCACCTCTCGGGCCCGACCACCAACCCCTGCAAGGTCTCCCCAGAGTCTCTCTTGCCCCTTCTCGAATCCCCAAAGCACAGCCAGGGGGAGAGTTTCCAGTGCAAACCCCCCGTAAGGATCCCCCAGCTCCGCTTCTCTTTGCTCTCAGGTGGAGGCCTGTGTCAAGGGCTGCAGCGGCCCTGTGAGGTCGGGGGCAGCCCAGGGCACCCCACCCCACTGACAGCTGAGGCAACCGAGGCCCGGAGGCCACACGCCAGGGCTGGCACTCAGACTCCTGGTGCAGGGGCCTTTCCATACAAAGTCTAATTAAATGATTTGTTTATCTTTTAACAATAATAATTATATATATATATATTTTTTAAAGAGATGAGGTCTCACTCTGTCACCCAGGCTGGACTGCCATGGCATAATCACAGCTCACTGCAACCTTGAACTCTGGCCTCAAATGATCCTCCTGCCTTGGCCTCCCAAAGTCCTGGGATTACAGGTGTGAGCCACCATGTCCAGCCTATATTTTCATTTTGATTACATATTGAACTGAGAATGTTTGGGATATAATGAGTTAAATAAAATATGTTATTAAAATTAATTTCACCTGTTTTTTGGGTTCTGTTTTTTTTTTTTTTTTTTTTTTTTTTTTGCTAATGCACGAACTAGGAAATTGAAAATTACAGATGTGGTCATACTCTGCCTCCACTGGACAGAGCTGCCTTGGCTCCCTTCGAGCCTCCGTTTAAACACCGCCTCCCCCACAGAGCCTTCCTGAACTCCCCAGGTGAACTCAACCCCCTGCCTCCATTTTACACCTGCCCACACAGCACCTGGCCCTTCAGTTTTGCAGTACTTCATGTGACTTAAGGAGGAGGGTGCCGCAGAAGTCTTCCTGTCCCCGGGTCTGGGTGTGTACAGGGAGGCAGGTAGAGCGAGCCCAGGGGAGTCAGCCACCAGGGCTGGGGCAAGGGGTTGTTGCAGTTTGGCCCAGTGGAGGGGGAGCAGGAGGGGTCCCGCCAAAGCCCCAGCATGGAGCAAGACACCCTGAGGCCCAGGCCTAGTCCTGGGCCTGTCACTCACGTACTGTGTGGCTTTTGGCAAATCACCTCCCATCTCATAAACAAATCTGATCTTATGGGGGAAGAGTTTATAAAGATCAAAAGTGTTTTGCACGAGCTCATGACAAAGAGTTAATATCTATAACCTACTAAGAGCTTTCTGAGCTAATAAAAAAAAGATGAACCCCTCCACAGAAAGCCCGGGAAAGGACCTGAGGGGGCAACAGACCAGGAGCAGATGCAAGTGGCCAGACACGGGAAAGCTGTCCCCCACAGGTCACCAGAGAGCACAAAACAAACTGGCAAGAAAAAGTTAATGGTCACCCCAATGTTGGCAAAGGAGCCAGAAAGTGGGGTCTGGACACGGCCAGGCCGGGTATGAATCGGTCCAACCTCCCTGAAGAACGTTTGGCGAGAAATACCCGCTTTGACTCAGCAATACCACTTCTAGGAATTTATCCTAAGGCAGAGACCTACACAACTGTTTAGCCTCAGAGACATTATTGCAGCAGCGTTTATAACAGCAACGGAAAAGGAAAAAACCGACATATGCAAATATAAGGGACTGGCCTATCCTTACTGTGGAGTCCCGTGTAATAACATTAAATTATAGCATGGATGGACATTCATTCACATGCTATAGACCTGTTTACAGACACGAAGTACAGGAAGGTTTCAAAAACCTGTAGGATGGTTTCAACGGTGTGAGGAAACACATCCGGGTTCATCATTGCATATTTTGGTTTTAATCATATTCTGTTCTCCAAATTAAAAAAGGAATGTCAGAAGTATAGAATCCCGTATCTCCTGAAGAAAAACCAGTGTCTATGGCATATATGTCCTGTGGGGAAAAGGGTTTCCTGGTCAAATAATGTTAGGGACCGGCCCATACTGTAACTATCCTCTTGATAAGTCCCAGTGCACACTAGCATAGCAAAGGCTAAAGTCCCGCGGGAAATAAAGCTGTTTTATCTAAGTAAGTATTTTACACGCTTACGGCTGTGGAACGTTTTTAAGCTCCTGTTAGCACTCTGAAGGACCAGTGTCCCATGAATCACCATGAGGAGCCCGTTGTGTCACAAGTTCCTGCTACCCTGGGAGAAGATGCTGGGGGGTAAGGACATCAGCCCCTCACAGTGAGTGCGACGACCTTGAACCCCGCCGTGAGGGCCGAATGGATGGAGTGAGCAGCTGGCCTTTGGCAGGTGCTGCGAGAGGTCAGGTATTCACAAGGTGGGCGGTGCTGGAGAGAGCCCACCCGGATGCCAGCTCCTCGCCATCTCAGACGTCACATCCAGCAGGTGCCCACAGGGGGAGCTCAGCAGCCGCGTGCTGGGGCCAGCCGAGCCGATTCTCCCTGTCCCCACAACATGCTTCAGTGGCTGCAGGACCCTTGGGCTCAGCTGGAGAGTGGCATGGTCCGTGACACCGCGGCCACGCTCACGGAGGAGGAGGAGCTGGCCTGGGCTGGGGTGTCAGCGCTCCCTTCGGAAGAATCCCACAGCCTTTCCTACCCGCCTGCCTGCCAGGCAGCAGCTGCAATTCCCCCGGAGTAAATTACTCAGCGCACCAGCAGCTGGCCGTCCCTCCACATCAGAGCTGTCCATCACGGTGGCCACACCCTCCCTGGGCCCTCTGGCCAATCCTTGTTTGTAGGAGGCTGTGTAATGGCCAGTCCCTTCCTCCCTGTGGAGGGAAGCAGGTGGGACAGCGGTTAGCACAGGGCCTGGAGCCTGAGCGCACTTAGTGGTTGTGTGGCCTTGGGTAAGTTGCTTAGAGCCTCAGTTTTCTCATCTGGAAAGTGGGGATAATAAAAATACCCCCTCTTCCTGGGGTGGTTATGGGCATTAAGTGATGTATGTAGAATACTCAGCACAATCACTAAAGGTTGGCAATTATTATTATTACTGATAATATTTGAACAAAATTATTATAATAATTATTGACAAAGGAAAAATAAATCATTTAATTAGGCTTTCTGTGGAAAGGCCCCTGCACCAGGAGTCTGAGTGCCACCAGCATGTGGCCTTTGGGCCTCGGTTTCCTCAGCTGTAAGTGGGGGTGGGGGTGTCCTGGGCTGCCGCCACCTCACCGGGCTGTCTGTGGGCTTGAAGTGGTCCACGCCGTTGCAGGAGGAGCTGTCACCACCCGGAGCAGCAGGGCGAGTGGATCTGTCAACGGACACGCGGCCTGCTTGTCCAGAGACGGAGGCAGAGCCCATCTGGCCCAGGGACCAAGCCCCCCAGCCCTCGTAGGCACCCTGCACACGAGAGGGGACCTCTTTGCTCGCTCCCTTTCCAGGGGGCCATGATCCTCAGCCTGTAGGACAACCATTAGCAGAAGCCTGTTCTGGTCCTCAAGGCCTCTTGGTGCCTGGGGAGGACACACCCTCTGGACTTCACCTTCCCCAGTGGGTATCAGGCTGCAGGGAGGCTCTTCTCACACGTGGACAGCTGCCCCCGAGCCTCCTGGTGTCCCAGCACAGGGCAACGGTGAGCTGAGCGAAAGCCTGTCCTGGAGGCAGAGGCAGAGAGGAGCCGGCTCTGTTCCCCGGCGCTGCCGTTTCCAGCCTCACTTGCAGTTCTCCTCTGTGTTTGGGGGGCAGGAAAGCTGTGCTTACACGCTAGACGCTCCCGAGCTGGGAGCAAAAAGGGGGACTTGTGAGAGGCAGGAGAGCCAGCCTGGGTCCCTGTGGGAGCCAGGTTCTTTCTCTCTCCCACTGCCCCGGTTCCAGCGTTGCCTGCAACAGAGACACAAGGCAGCTCGTGGCAGCAGAATTGGCAATATAGGTATGGAAGCACTCAAGGGACTGAAGGGACAGCTGGGGAAGGGGCTGAGGAGGGCAGGGCCTGGGAATCTCCAGGGTCTGGGTCTACATGGCAGGAGCAAGGGCACTGTGTCTTCAGGCTGCCACTGTGGGACACTTTCCCTCTCTGAAGCCTTTGCTCAAAATTCAGTCCTGGGAGAGACTGTCTGATGGGCCATGTGGGGGTCACAGGCCCACACCGGATGGGGGTGGCAGGGCAGCTTGCTGGATGGTTCCACCAAGGCTCCTCCAGTGGGGGAGGGGGAGTGTCCCTGAAAGTAACTTGGGTGCTTTGGTGCAGGGGAAGTCCCAGGTCCCTGGTTGCCTGGGGCAGTTTCTATCTGCAGACAGCTTCCCCAGCTCCTCTGCCCCAGCCTGGTCTCACCTGCCCACCTACAGACTGGGCAGTCACAAAGCCGAGGCTGGGAGGAGGGATCTGATTGGCCCACAGGAGCCAGGTGTTTGGCACGGTCCCATCAGCTATGGCCAGCGAGGGTGGGATCACATAGTTATGGCTTCAGAAGTCCACCCTCGGCAAAGGGAGCTGGGAAGACGCCTCAAATATCATCTAACCCAGAATTGGAGAAGCCTCCAAGCTGGGAGCCCCAGGGCCATGTGCCCCTCTTACGGATGGGAAACATGAGGAGCGAGGCTCGCTTCCCCTGTGGGGGAGGATGCTCGGGCCTTGTTCCTATAAATAGTTGAGCCTCCAGCAACCAGAGGGTTCTCCGAGGTTCAAGCTCAGAGACGCTCAGAGCAGGAGCTGGGAGGAGAGGCCCAGACCCTGGAGCCCACCAGCAGACTAGGTGCCGGGGAGCTGCCCACCGCCTGGCCTGCCCCCAGCTCGTTATGTGATGCCTGCTGCTTGCCCCAGCCAGGAGAGCCCAAGCCAGGGCTGGGGCACGGACTCCCCTGGGCAGATCCAAGGGACAGGTCCTAGGAGAGCCCTAGGGGAGCTTTCCCAGGGTCTCGGCCGCATATGTCAGGTTCCTCTGAGCCCAGGAGCCCCGCCCCATGAGGGGTGGCTGTGTGTGTCCCGTTGCTGCTGCCTGCCCTTGCCCAGTCGAGAGCAGAGGCCTGGGCAACACTGTTGAGTGGGTGGATGTTGACTCTTCAGCCTCCCACCCCCGACGCCTCCCTGGCTATGACATTAAGTCCATCCTTGAGATCAGCCACACATCAAACCCAATAGTGCCCAGGCCACTGTCTTGGGCTCCAGGCCCACAAACTTCTGGTACCGACTTACACAATCACTCTTGCTCCCTGGGCCTCAGTTTCCCTATCTGTACAATGAGGGGCTTCACGGTTCCTTGAAGCTGAGACGCTGTGTGCTATAACAGTTCTAAGTTGGGGTCCAGTTTTGAGGCAACAGAACAGACCAGGATGAAAGCAGGACCCCCTGCCTTCTCTGGAGTCCTTCAGCTTCCCTTGCTTTCAGACTTGAACTTGGTGTAGACTTGGCAAAGAGTTAGTCCAGTGGCAACAATGGCAGCTACTGCGTATTGCGCCTTACAGTGCACCAGGCAGCGTGAGGCAGTGTGGCAAGTGCTTCCCACGCACCAGTTTGCTGAGCCCTTGCAGGACCCTGTGAGTTGGGCAGCCAGGCCCAGAGAGGTTGAGGAGCTGGGGCCGGGCCACATAGCTGGTAATCGGCCATAAGGGATAAAAGTCAGGCTCGCCTGGCCCCCTAGTCTGTGAGCGCTTGCCACTCGCTGGGCTCACTACAAAAAAAAAAAATCCTGAAATCCAGCTACAAAGAGATGTGTGCCCAGCTGAGACCCCCAGTGTCACTCTGCCCAGTTTTGTGGGCACCTCACCAGGGCTGGCAGAAGGCAGGAGGGGTCCACGTGTCGGGCTACGAAGCACCTGGTGCATGGATAAGTGAGCCTCCCCGTACCTGCCCTCCACCTCATACCCTCTTCCTCGGAGCAGCTCTGGGAGGACCTGGGCCCCCACCAGCTCCTGGAGTTTCCCCGCTGGAGCCTGACAGCCCTTTTCTGGGGTCCAGCAACCAGTGACTATCAGTGGCAGCTGATCTTTAAAACCCTCATTCTCAGTCGCCTCTGAGGCATCATTCATTTGCTGTTGTGCCAGTGGTGATGCCCTGCTCCTGCCAGCCCTGGCCAGGGGACGTCCACGATAGATGGCAGCTGGCCGGCTGGGTGGCCCTGCCCAGGGCTCTGCGCTCAGCCCAGGACTCCTGCCTGGCCTCTGAAGACCCACCCGCTGCAGGCAGTCACGGGGGCAGCATGTGGATTCTGCAGAGCAGAGAGGCACAATATTTTAAATTACGACGTAGGAAAAGCTCCTCAGGTGGGAGGCACAGGGCTGAGAGTGCAGAGGCTGAGGTGGAGTCCTGGAACCTTCTCTTGGACTGGTAGCAGGGCAGGGGGCCTGGGACAGCCTCCCTGGGCTTCATTTGCAAAAGAATGCCATCTGCTCTCTGGGCTTTGAAATGCACCTGGGGCCTCTCCCTATGCCCCCCCTAGTGGCTAAATATGGGGGGTAGGGGAGTGGAGAGGCCCCTCAGCCCCCACCCTTGTCCAGCAAGGCCAGCAATACCTGATTGTGGTTGGGGCAGGAAGGAGGAAGGGGCAGAAATGGGGAGGGGGGGGCAGGCATCAGGGTTGGCCTCTCCCAGCCCTGCTCCACCTGAGGGAAATGTGCTGCGAAGGACTGAGTTTTTGTTGTCCCCCCAGAATTCCTATGTTAAGATCCTAACTCCCAAGATGATGGTTTTAGGAGGCGGGGTCTTTGGGAGATGGTTAGGCCATGAGGGTGGGGCCCTCGTGAAGGGGATTAGAGCCCAGAGAGACCCTGCCACGTGAGGTCACGGCGAGACGACGGCTCTGAGGAACGCACTCTCACCAGACACAGACTCTGCCAGTGCCTTGATCTTGGACTTCCAGCCTCCAGAACTGTGAGCGATACATTTCTGTTGTTTGTTAACCACCCAGTTTGTGGTATTTTGTTACAGCAGCAAACAGACTAAGACACCTGTCGACACCAAGCTGATTGCAGGCACTGCCAGCCACTGGTGCCCTTCAGGGGGCCTGAGGACGGGAGGAAAATAGACTGGAGAGAAGGGGATGTGTAGGTTTGGGCTCCTTTATTTAGGGGAGCTGCAGCTATAAGGAATGATGAAGATACGACATCTCTATGGTTCTCCTGGAGAGAGTTGGAACCCATTATATTAAGTGAAGTATCCCAAGAATGGAAAAACAAGCATCACATGTACTCACCAGAAAATTGGTTTCCCTGATCATCACCTAAATACAAATCTGGGAACGACACCAATTGGACATCAGACTGAGGTGGGGGGTGGGGGAGGGGATGGGGGTATGCCTACACAATGAGTGCATTGCGCACCGTTTGGGGAGTGGTAACACTTGAAGGTGCTGACTCGGGAAAGGGGGGGTGGGGAAAAAATATGAAACTATTGTTTTTAACTTGCACTGTTCACTTAATAATTTATCATGAATATTTCCCATATTATTTCATATCATTGTACAAGAAATAATGTATACATTATGAGGACATACTGTATCTAACAAGATATACTGTTAGAAAAAAAAAATTAGCATGTTATAGGGGAAAAAATAAATAAATAAAAAAAAATTAAAAAATAAAAAATAAAAAAAATATTTAGGGGAGCTGGCTGGTGGCTTGGGGGTGACTTAGGGGCCAGTTGCTCCCAACTTGTCTCTGATAGTCTGCAGGCTGGAGGGCGAGGCCTGGCCTTTGGCCTAAAGGCTGCGGGTGGAGAGGGCCCTGCACTTAGGCCCTTTGCCGCCTCAGCGGCCCTGGACCCCTCTGCCTTGCTGTGGGTCGGGCTCTCAGCAGGCCCCTCGGGAGGGGTAAATACAGCCTTGTTAATAACCGTCTGAACCACCTGGCGCAGGAGCTCCCTCGCTCCGTGTTAAGAGTGGTTCCAAAGGGCCCGGAGAGACTCATCGCACGGGGGTAAAACGTGATTAAAAAGCAACTGGCCACCCGCTGATAGAGTCTACTACGAGGCCTGGACAGCACGGAGGCAGGAGACACAGTCGAACTCACGGAAAAGCAGGGAGGGCAGAGGAGCTGGAGTGGTAACGCTGGATGGGACAAACAAGATTTTCCTCAAAACCAACAAAATCGACCTTATTCCAGGCTCAGTCCTGGGGGGTTTGTGCCTCAAAGCCCAGAGCAGTGGGTGGAGAGCGCTCGGTCAGGAGACAGCACCCCTGGGCTCCGGGCCGGGACTTCTGGGGGTGCCGTCAGGGTGGGGCTGGGGGCAGGGCCCTCTGGGACAGGCTGCTCAAGTCCCCACCCCCCCAGCTCCCGTTTCTGTGGCCACTGACGGTGAAAGAGCATGTTATCCGCAGACTCTCAGGAAGGACACTGGTACCCTTCCTTCGCGGAAGCCCCCGCCCCCTTCAGACGGCCGCCCTGACGTTTTCTGGGGAGCTTCCCGGATGCTCTAGGGACTGGGAAGTCGCCCCAGGTGCCCGGAGGCCTCCTGCATCCTTCTGTCCGAGCAGTTAGCTGCAAAGCACTTCACAGCAGCAGAAAACCTGGCCAGCGCTGGCTAAGGTATGAATAAAAAGGGAACATTTGGAACGCTGGAGTCCGGCAGCATCTGCCTTTAGGGGAGGCTTGACCCAGGGCTCACGGGCTGAGAATTGCTTTCCCTCGCCCCGCTCTGGCTCTGCGTCCTCAGTGCTGGGGCCACTCTGCTGCAGGCAGCCTTCGGGCTTCCTGCTGGGGGTTCACACCTTGCAGAAGGTGACCCACTTCTTCCCCTCCCCCAACCCTGCTCCAGAACTGGGTCTCATTGGCCCAGATTGGCCCGAATGGGGTCATTTGTCTATTCTTGGACCAATCAGTGTAGGGCACGGGGAGACGAGGGGTATGTGGATCAGCTTGAACCAATCAAAGTGCAAGCTTAGAGCTAAGAGGGGGCCAGTCCCACCGAAGCCACAAGCCTGAGGAATCCAAGGTCCAGTTGGGAGTAGGGAAGAGGGGATGAAGACCAGAGAGGCAGCAAAGAGCTGTCCCCCGTGACACTCTCTCACCTGCTGTTCCTCCTGCCTGAACATGATGCACGTTGTCAAGCTGATTCATCCTGCGCAGGAGGGATGGACGGCGCTTCCTCCATGAAGCCCTCCTTGACCACACCCAGCCAGGGCACCTCTCAGCTCAGGTCACTGTGTGTCTTATCTATTTTTTAAAACAGCTTTAGAGAGAGATAATTCATGTACCATACAATTCACCCATTTAAAGTGTACATTTCAATGGTTCTTAGTATATTCACAGGGTTGTGCAACCATCACCACAATTTTAGAACATTTTCATCACCCCCCGAAAAGAAACCTCATAGCCCTTAGCATTTACCCCCCGTAACCCCAGTCCCCCAGCTCTAAGCAACCGCTAATCTGCGTTCTGTCTCTATAACTTGGCTATTCTGGACACGTATAAAATTAGATTGTTTTATGGACGAGTGGAAACTGGACATTGTATGGAATTGGAATCATACGGTATGTGGCCTTTCATGTCTGGCTGCTTTCATTGAGCATCGTGTTTTCTAGTTTCATCCATGCTGTGGTGTGTAAAGAACCTTATTCCTTTTTATTGTGGAGTAATATTCCATGGTATGGCTATGCCACGTTTTATTTAACCGCTTATTAGCTGATGGACAATTGAGTTGTTGCCACTTTTTGACCATTATGAATAACGCTGCCATGGACATTTGCACACCAGCTTTGCGTGGACATATGTTTTTATTTGTCCAGGCTGTACACCTACCAGTGGAACTGCTGGGACACGTGGCAACGTTACACTTAATCTCTCGAGGAACTGCCAAACTTTCCCGAAGCAGAAGCCCCACTTTACATTCTCACCCAGTGGTGTGTGAGGGTTCCAGCGTCTCAACATCCTCACCAACACTTGTCATTATCTGTCATTCTGATTCTAGCCCACCCAGTGGGTGTAAAGGAGCATCTCACTGTGGTTTTGATTTACATTCCCCTGATGGCTAATGGCGTTGAGCCTCTCCTGCGTTTGCTGGCCATCTGCATAACCTCTTTGCAGAAATGCCTACTTAGGGGCTCGGGCCAGTCGGTGGGGAAAGGACAGTTTTTGCAAACAAAGGTTGCTGGGAATAATGGATATCCACATTCGAAAGAATGAAGTTGGACCTTTGCCGTACAAAATGCAAAAATGCCTTACAAATGTAAAAATAACTCAAAATGGACCAAACCCCTAATATGAGAGCTAAAAATAGAAAAATCTTAGAAGAAAACACAGAGGAAAAGTTTCATGACATTGGATTTGGCAATGATTTCTTGGATATAATGCCAAAAGCATAGGAACAAAAGAGAAAAACCAATAAATTGGACTTTGTCAAAATGAAACACCTGTGTGCATCGAGGGACACTAGCAACGGTGTGAAAGGCAACCCACGTAATGGGGGGAAATATTTCTTTTGTTACTCGTGCTTTGGTAACACATCTAAGAAACCGTCACCTGATACAAGGGCATGAAGACGTACCCCTATGTTTCCTTCTAAAAGTTTGGTAGTTTCAGCCCCTACATCTAGGTGGATGATGCATTCTGAGATAATTCTGAATACGGTCTGAGATAGGAGTACACATTGACTTTTCGTATGTGGATGTCAGTTGTCCGAACACCATTGGTGGAAAAGACTGTTCTTTCTCCATTGAATTGTTTTGGCACCTTGGTGGAAACCAACTGACCATAAATGAATGGCTGTATTTTCACACTCTCAATTCTATTTTATTGATCTGTATGTCTGTCCGTCTGCCAGTGCCACACTCTCTTGATTACTGTAGCTTTGTAGTAAGTTTTAAAATTGAGAAGTGAGTTCATCAACTTGGTTCTTTTGCAACATTGTTTTTGATTCATTGTTTTCTGGATCCATAGCATTCACATGCGCATGTTAAGATCAGCTTGTGAATTTATGCAAAGAAGCCAGGTGGGATTTTGATAGGAATTGCATTGAATTTGTAGATCAATTTATATTGCCCTCTTAACAATATTGTCTTCTGATCCATGAATATGGATCTTTCCATTTATTTAGATGGTCTTTGATTTCTTTCAATATTTTATAGTTTTCAGAGTATAAGCTTTGCACTTGTTAAATTTATTCCTAAGAATTTTTTTATGCTATTGTAAATGGAGTTGTTTTCTTAATTTTATTTTTGGACTGTTTGTAAGTGTATAGAAAAACAATTGATTTTGTATACTGATCTTACATCCTTGCTCACGTCTGTATCTCTGTGCTTTACACAGGGGCAGGCACTTTTGAAAAGGTAACACACGGCGAAGAGGCTGGAAGCAGGGTGAGGCTGGGGGCCAGACCACCATCCAGACAAGGGGTGGGGTGGCTGGCCTGGGTGGTAGCAGTGGGAGAGAGAAGTGGGTGGACCTGAACCACGGGCCTGGGATGGGGATGGGGAAAGAGAAACAGCCGGACAAGGGCTGGGTTTTTTCACCAGGATTGGGGAGGAGTGTGGTCATTCCATTTCGAAAGTGGGGCTTTGATGTGCCTTTAACACAGCCCAGGAGGCAGCTGAATGAGCCAACAGGAGCTCAGAGCAGCTCTCGGCGGAAATAAAATCCTGGATGTCAGAGAGACAGAGAATGGGAGAGACTGCCCAGCACCCAGGAACGCAGCAGTGAAGGGAGGGACACAGGAAGCCGAGCAGCTGGAGAGCCAGGAAATCCACAGGAAGTCGGACTGGGCTGGTGCAGAGTGTGAGGAGGGGGTGGAGAGCCTCTCAGAGGGAAAGGATGTCCCGCTGTGTCACAAGCTGCTAAAGTCAAGGAAACCATCAGAGGTGGTAGGTAACTTTAGCCAGACTGGCAGGGCGGAAACCAGACCACAGTGCATTGGGGTTAGCTGGGAGGCACAGAGGCAGACTGGAACGGTTTGGCCTAGAAGTGGGGGGAGGCTGCTGCTGTCCAGGGGGGCTTCTTTTTTTAATGGGAAAAACTTGGACAAGCTTTATTGCCAAGGGAAGGGGCCAGGCAAAGTGGAGAGGGTGAAGACGCAGAGTGGGGGGATCGAGCGACAGCAAGATTCCTGGAAAGGTGGGAGCCGGCCGGTGCGGTGGCTCTTGCTTGTAGTCCCAGCACCTGGGAGGCCAAGGTGGAAGGATCGCTTGAGGCCAGGAGTTCGAGGTTGCAGTGAGCTGTGATCTCACCACTGCACTCCAGCCTGGGCGACAGAGCAAGACCCTGTCTCAGAAGACAAAATAAAACAAGACCCAGAAAGGTGGGAGTGCAGGAGGCAGTGTTACCAGCATGTGATCTCCCTCGGTCCTTGTGTCCAGGAACAAACAACTGAAACCAGATGCCAAAGTAGCGAAGCATGAGCAGAAAGTTTTATTTAGCAAACACACTCCCAAACAGACATGGAAGTGGCTGTTAAAGTGATTGATATCAGCAAAGTTATTTAAGCAAACACGACAGTACAGTCGGAAGGGGTCGGAGCAGGCGCACATCCAAGCGGACAGTGGCCCTGGGGTCTCTTTGGGCTCCCCATGTCTTCCCTCCTTCCTGCACTGCTGTTTCCCTGACCCATGAGGATGCTGCCTCCTCCCCCCGAGCAGGCGGGGGAGGTTTTACTTTACTAGCTCGGGCCTGGGTGTGTCACGGCTTCCAAAGCCCAATCGGGGGGCAATAATTCATAGTAACGATGGTACAATGAAGTCAGAGTTACCTGAGGACACTTCTGCCCTCCATCTGCGCGGGCGCCCCCTGAGGGCCTTCCCCAAACTGGAGTGAACCAGGTGTTTTGCAATGGTTACCATCTCAGCTGACTACAGCTTTTGTTTTCATTTGTCCAAACTTTGTTCCTATCGTTCTGCGCACCTGGGTTCCGTATTCTGAACTCCTGGCTCAGGTGTCGGGGGGAAGTGGAGGAAACGCCCTCGTCCCCAGGCCGCCTCTCCTTCCCACTCTGCACCCTGATACTGTTCTCCCGTCTCCTCATGCATCTGTGGCCCCCCAATAGGCGTGTTGAGAACGATGTTCAACCCTTGGTAGCAGGGCAGGCTGGAACCACTGCCCTGATGACAGTTACCTCTACGGGGACCGGCCAGAATGGCTGACGAGGGGCCACAAGCTCAGTTCCTAAGGACGTGTTTTAATGAGAAGATTCCTCCTTTTTACGGAGATCAGCATTTCCTTGCAAACTGGGAAGGAGCAGTTGAAGGCACAGTCCCCCGGGGTGTCACACCGACCCCCTGACAGCCAGTGCCCAAAGTGCTGAGCAAGCTTCTCTTCACACGCAGGCGCAGGGGCAGTGCTGAGGGGCTGAGGCCGAATTCCCAGAAACGCCGGCCCTGCAGGAGATCCCGGCCAGCGCAGGCCTGGGAAGGCAGTCAGCACTTTTTCTCCTCACAGTAACCACTTCCCAGCCTCCTTGTTGTACTTAGCCTGAGGGAGTGTGCAGCCCTCTATCTGCATCTGACAGATTCCCGGTGATGGGAAGGCCACCCAAAGGCAGGTGTGACAAGGGGCCTGAGGAGGGGCTGGGAAGACTCACCCAGAGTCCTGGCACCCAGGAGGCGGACATCTGCTCCAGACTTAGGCTCACTGCCTGTTTGATCAGAACCACCCAGAACCCCCAGCCTCCTGGTACTCGGGACCCTGTTAGTTAATTCTCTGACTTCAAGATTTTGCCTACCAGACAGTATTTGTTGACAATGATGTTTTTCCATCAATGACAGCTCCTGATCAGAACGGACCAGCCCGAGATAACCCACACTGTGACAGGGCTCCCGTACCACGGAAGAAGTGTCCACCCTCGGAATGTGTGTCCATGGTGGAGCTGGCTTCTAGATCTCCTGTTACAGAACTGCTCTTCCGCGGCTTTGGTGGCGATCTGAGTACCCAGTCAGTATTTCCCAAACACTTATTCTGCCCTGGCCTGGTACTTGTGAATATTACTCAGAGTAAGTGACTCAGTAAACTAGGTTGATGTCACCCCAGTCTTTGGGGCCAGCAGGTCAGGTTGGTCTCCTCGGCCTCACGCTGGAGGTCTGGACGGGTTGGTGTCTATGCAGTCAAGCCCTCAGCGATGGAAACCTCAGCAAACCCCTGCCTAGAGGAAACATTCTGAAACTACCTCTCACCCTCAGAAATGGGCTTGCTGAAGTCCAGCCCAAGGGACAGGCACACGCACTGAAGGGCTCTCATTTGCAGAGTACTCACTTTGTGCCTGGTGGCTCCTCATGACACGAAGCAAATGACGTGAGGCTGAGCGGGTGAAGCTGTGGCCAGACTCACGGACACAGGTTTTTCTAACGCCAAGCGCGGGGGCTCCGAGGCTTCGAAAGCTGATCTTTCTTCAGCCCCGACAGCCGTGGTTCTTACTGGGAAGCTCTGGCTGTGGGGGAGGAAGGAGTCCATGAGACCTGGAACACCAAGGGGCCCCCCATAAAATGGTTCGGGAGAGCAGGCCCTCCCAGCACCCTGCCTGCCATCCCTCACCTGGTTCCCGGCGACCGCAGCCGGCAGGCCTAGGGCCGCTGACTTCAGGTCCAGGAGGGGTTCTGTGCAAGGTGAGCTCATACAGGTGTCAGAGGAAGACTGACCAAAGACTCAACGGAGCTGGGTTGGGCCTGTTTCCACGACAGCATCACCTGGAAGCTTGTTAGCAATTCAAATTCTCAGGCCCCACAGAGGATTCGGATGCTGGCTACAGTCAGGGAATCACAGGGTTAAATGATCCTGAGGTCCTTTCCAAATCTTTTTTAGGCGACATAGGGTCTCGCTGTGTCACCCAGGCTGGAGTACAGTGGTGTGATAATAGCTCATTGCAGCCTCCAACTCCTGGGCTGAAGCCATCCTCTCGCCTCAGCCTTCAGAATAACTGGGACTATAGGCGCGCACCATGACGTCCAGCTAACTTTTCTATCTTCCAAGTCGTCCCTTTGCTGAGCTGCCTCAGCATCCCTCATCCTGGGCGCCCCACTCCTCACGGTTCGTTCCATGGGCGCCCTTGGAAATCCAGGCCTCTGGAGAGCCGGGGCAAGAGCGTGGGCAGGCCACGGAAAACCGTAGCACAGACATGGATTCTAAAGCTCATTTTCATTCTGAGGTTCTGTGACATGGTGACCTGAGGATCATCCTAACACTATTATAAACACAAGAGCAGTAACAGGGCTGTTTTCTGAGCCCTGACTGTGCCAGGCACCTGGCCAAGCCCTTGACTTAATCCTCATCACTCCAACAAGGCCGGGGCCGGGGGCCCTGGGTTCTCATCTCAGCTCTGACACTTATTAGCTGGGAGGCAGTGGTATAACCTTCTTTAGGCCCCAATCTGTGTAGTTTTAAAGGCAGGGCTTTGGGTGGATGAATCACAAAACCAGTATGCTGCATGAAAGACGCCAGACGCAAAAGAGGACATGCTGTACGGTTCCACACATAGAAGTTCTAGAACAGCAAACTAAACGATGGTGCAGTCAGAGCAGTGATTGTGGTAGTTTCAGAAAGTGGGCAAAAGAGAACGTTATGGGATGATGGAAATGTTCTATCTTGACTGTGGCAGAGGCAATAGAACTATATATACATTTTTCAAAACTCACTGAACTACACATTTAAAAAGGATGAATCTTATATGTGAAATATGCCTCCATTTAAACATTTCTAGTAAAATAAGAGGTTGCGACTGAATGAACTTTAAAAATGTTTTGAGTCTGGAATCCTGGATTTCTCTGCTTCCGATGTGGGATAACCCAGAGCTATTGACAACTGATGTCAGCAGGAGGGGCACTAAAGCCTGTCACAGTGTGCACTTTGTCATCTCTCCCTAAGTGGCAGCAGTGCCCAGGGCCTGATTCTGAAGGCACCTGCCTTCCCCCAGGTAGGCAGGACATCAGTAACCTACAATTGGTTTCTGTTGTTTGCGTTTTAATAGTGGCGGCCATGGATCTGCCAGGATGCCTGGGACTTGTCTAGTAGGTGTCACTGTTGCCAGTGGGAGCAGGTGGGAGGCAGTTAACTAATTTAATGAACAAAAATCACAAAGGAAAAAAATCACGAGAGGGCGGGGGAGGAGAGAAAGCACAGGAGTCACCGACTCTGGGATTACAAACATAACTGCCGTCATACAATCTTTATTTTACACATTTGCATCACAGCAAGAGAATTCATCCCATACAACGCCTTGACCTGATCCCCACCCATTATATGTGTACGTAAATACTCTTCAATGATCATTAGTGTTAAAAAACAATACTGAAAACCTGCATCCCAATCTGACCAGGAAAGCAAATGATATTTACAGACCTGCAAGCCTCCCTCCAATGAAACTTCTGGATTAAGTATGTCCGACTTCGAGGTCACATGACTATGCAAATGCAATTTGTCAAAGCTGCTTAAAGAGTCAAGAACCACCTGACTATGTGGACAGGATTTCTGGGTCCTGTAATAGGATCTCAAATGCTAAGGAGGCTGGCCCTGTGGCTCTGATTTGCCTGCCCACAAACATACATCTCTGCCACAGAATCTTTATTTTACACATTTGCGTCATAGCGAAACAAGCTGTCTTGGGGTGAGCTGGCTTTTCTGTTTCATGCTGACCCTTACCGACTTCGCCCAGAACCACCCCCCTCAGGCCTGCAGACTTGCCGCCTTCAGGGCCCCACAGGCCCCCACCCCCAGCACCCACCCTCGCTCCCTCGAGCCCCTCCCCTTGGGGTGCTTTCTTCACAGTATCTCAGGGAAGGGCATGTCCCAGGCCCTAGCAGGGAGCCGTCTAAAAGCATTATCTGTTTTTTAAGCATAAACCACGCAGAGAGGGCGCAAGGGCACCACCAGGCTACAAAAGCAGCCCCTGGGGAATTTGGAGAATGTTCATCTTGCCAACCAATAACTACATTCCAGGTGGTGACAAGTTTTAGCATCAACTCAGGTGGATGTCTTTTAAAGACTCCCTGCCAGAAACACCCTAGGGAAAACTGGAGCAAAGAGCAGATCTTCTAGAACATTTGGTATGTTCCAGATGGATACCTCTTGATACACTGAGAGGTATTGAGTCAAAGTCCAATTTCGTTAGTGGGGAAGCCATTAACTTACTGAATCCCAAGGGGAAAATAAAGCAGTGGGCCGCGGCACCCTGGACTTGGCACACTGTGCGCCTGCGTCCGAGAAGAGCACGGGGGTGAGGCGTGGAGTGTGGGAACAGGGGTGGAGGGGCGGGCGGGGGTCTGCTTCCTTTGAAATTCAGCGGCTTGGCAGTGTGAGGCATGAACCATTCGGCTGCTTTACTGGGTGTATGGAGCTGGGCCAAACACCTCATCAGACTGTCTGATGTTCTAAGAGCCTTCCTCGAAGCGAACGCTTCAGGATGGGGGAGACGGCCAGGATGCCACTGGCAACTACAGCAGCATCTTTCACACTCTCCTCGGCATGTAAGGACTGGTTCCTCATAGCAGACTCTTGCAAGTACTAAAATAAGACGTACATTTTAGTGTGAAGGAAGACCATCACATACAGCCCAAAGCAATATTACACGACATTAGTACGCACTCTCTTAATAAAATCCTCCTTAGTGTAGAAAATATACCCTGCTCACAGCTGCTAGGGGAAAATGCTGCAATGCACCAAAGCCTTCAGCCCCTATTCTGGAGTGAGCCCGGGAGGCCTGGGCAGAAGGGGTGGAGGAGGGATGACGGAGGAGGGGGAGGGAGGCAAGGGAGTGGGGGAGGGAAGATTGCGGGACAAGGCGGGCAGAGGTTCTGATGAGATCACAATGCGGGAGTGGAAATTTCACCACAGCAGTCACATGAGGGGACTTAGGAGGCTGTGTGCTGCCTCCGCTGGCTGGACATGTCTTGGGGGAAGAACCAAGTATTTTATTCAAAAGAGGTTTCTTGAGAGAAAACTGAACTGGCACAGGCTCTACTTGGAGCCTGTGTCTTTAACGCTGGAGCAAGCGCCTCCTTACAAGATAGCAAGCCACCAAGTCACCAGAACCACATTCAACAGCACAAAACGCTTTGCTGCTTACATTTTAAAGCACTGAGAGACCAAGAAACAGGCTGAGCAAGTCCTTGGCCACTGTTAAGAGCCAGGATTAAGAGATCAGTGATTATTCTTGCCCAAGAAATAATTTTCTAGCAAATATGCACCCTTTATTAAATTTCGTAGCCAGCAGCACTTTCAGTCCACAACAGATTTCTCAAAGGAAACATGGATATTCTGTGCAGGCAGGAACAGGGAGTAGGAGTACAAAGTGAAGCTATAAATACCACCAATGGCTCTGTGATGTACACCCGATATTTTCTGCCCAATCCCTGAAACACTGCACGGGCTAAACCGCTCAAACACCATGTTACGATGAGCCCGAGTGCCCTGCGGGAAGCTGCAGGAGGGCAGCTTGTTAGCTGGTGAAGCTACCTGGCTTTGGACCCCTGTAGGTCATCTTTACTGGAGGACAGCCCAATGCTGGTCACAGCTACTAAGTGATGGAGAAAAGACAAATTTATAGAACAGGATGGAGAGCTTAGATAATGTTTCAAAAGCCTGGAACCACCACCCGTATTCCCGGTCCTGGGCTGGGGTTTTGATTTTTCTTATTATCAGCCTGACTTCACACCTTCTACCAGTTGCTAAGACGTGGCCCGACAACCTGCCTATTAGGCAGGCTGTGGCCTTGACTTATAAAAGGCCACCTTGTCTTGTCTGTGCACTGCTGCTCCAGAAGGGTCAGGACAGTAAAGCTGCAGCCGCGTGGCCCTGCTGTGGGTGAGCCCAGAGGCGCCCATGGGATCTGAAGGACACCCAGCACCCAGGCTCACGGGCCAGCAGGATAGCGGGGGCTCCAGTCTTGGCCGCCCAGCCGGACAGTGCCTGTCCACACACATGCTCACCCTCCCTCTACTCCTCCACTCACGGGTTTCCTTGTTTCAAAACCCCGGCATGTGAATTCAGGACACCTCCATGGAGACCCTGTCTAGGAGGGAGGTCCCATCACACCTTTTGTTCTTGCCAAGGAGGCTGTTGCCCAGTCAACAACATCTGCTTGTAGGAGAAACAGCAAACGTGTCCCTCTGAAGGAAGTACCTAGGAGGGTTTCGGTGGTCACGGCATGCGACGCACGCCTGCAGCACTACTGTGTGTGTGCACAGGAAAACAAAGTATTATAAACATTCCCATCCTCCCTCCTTTATGTAGCTCCAAGTTAATTTTTTAAAAAAGAATTCCCTTAAGTGAATCCTTCGGACGTATTTACCCTTCTCCGGAAGATGGGAAGTTACACAAACACTTCCCTAAAATCTCTGCCGAGAGGCAAGCAGTTGGGCCCGGGAAGAGGCCCACTCTGCCACGTGAGCCAGCAGGCGGGACCGGGCAGAGCACGGAGTGCTGAGAAAAGTGCACAGAAAGAACACCTGCTTCCTCACGGGTCGTTCAGGCAGTGAAAATGGCACGAGAGAGGGAAAACAACTGTTTGCTAAGCAGAGACTTTTCAGGTTCCCAACCCTGGGATAGCAAGTGCGACCCCGAATCCCATGGTTTCTGATTGGCCCTTCTGAGTCAGGGGTGATGGGTGACAGTCACCCCACCATGAGGTTCCTGTCTCCTGCAGGAGCAGGCTCACCGACAAGTCCAGGCAGGGGTGGGCTCAAGCTTCTGGAAGCAGCCCTACCCAGCTGGCCCCCCAAGCAGCGTTCCTGACAGGGCCATGCTTGGGTCTGCTGGTAAGCTCGTGGTCACAATGGACCTTCGGAGCTCATCCCATTGATCAAGTGGCTAATCTCTGAGTCGTAACACTGCTCACTTCAGGCAACTGCTTGTGTTCAGCCCCAAGCTCTGAAGGTTTGGAAGGGAACTCCATTGAGTTTCTGTGAAAGATTTCACTCTCCCAAAATCCCTGAGTGTAAACAGTTTAATCACACTCATCTTCTTCACGTGCATACTCTTGGGACATGGGGACCAAGTCTGTTTAATTCCTGTACTCGGAAGTCATACCTAACCTATAGGAACAGCTTTTTAATGAGGATGATTTGCTTGTACTTACATGTTTGCTTAAACGCTGCCTTTCTGCCCCCAGCTGCCCTTAAGGAAAATTCCTTCCCATTTTCCCCAAAATTCTGATCACATAAAATAGACAGAAGCCGCAAGAGGAGAGGGGAAACAAGAGATGGGGGAGCCAGATGTTCAGGGAAGTCCTACAAGGAAAATGCTTTTTGAGCTTAAAAATACATTTCTTTCCACCCACTAGGCAATACAGACTACACGCAATCAAGAAAACCATTTCCCACCCCCTGGTCCCATTTCCCAGGACCATGACCCTGACAGTGACATTGCAACCCTCAAATCTTTTGGAAAGAAGACCACTGGGCCTCTAGAGCTATCGGATCCTGGTCACTTTCAAAATCTGGAATAAAGGTCTGGGCAACCTTCAGGGCCAGTAATGCTGGGGCAGGTGCCACAGACTAAATTGGGTTGGGATTTTGCTTTCTAAAATAACCAATTTCATTCATTTTTGTCCCCCCAAAGATGCAAGGACACTCTTGCTTTCCCTTCTTTGTAAGTCCTCAGTAGACACCTGACCACGTCCCACAGCCGCGCGCCTGTACCGTGATTGGCACCACTCACACTCCCAGCCTCCCTCCCCTCCCACCAACGCTCCTACGCTGCCACGCGTGGGGTCGCAACTGCACACACCCTAGAGCTCCCACCTGAAAAAAGAATTTAAATTAAGAACAAATTCTTCCTATTCTCTTCCTCCCCCCTCTCCCTCTATCCCTCCCACACTCCTTCCTGCAGGAGAACTCTAGCTGCCCGTCACCGGCCACAGACACAGCTTTCATAGAAGAGTACAAAGTTAGGTTTCTGTGGCACTTTGCTCCCAGCCACGTGCTCTGTGGTGTCACTGTCGGAGGTGCCAATAGTTCACTGTCAGGAACTGCTCTTGCTCACCAGTAGGACTATTAATAAATTAAAAGTTCTCTTTGACGGTGCGCCATCCTCAAAGTCAGCCCCATCACACGGCGCCTTCCCAGTCAGCCTGGGGCTCCACAGAGCCGTTGGTCACCTTCTTGACTTTCTTCACGTTCTCCATCACCCCTGACGTCGTCACTCTGAACAAGGAAAGACGAAGAAAACAATTAGGAAAATCTCACAGTCTTATAATAAAAGGCCACCTCCACACAGCACAGTGGTTAGGAGCAGTTACAGGTGTTGGCTCTAGAATCAGACGTACCAACGTTCGAATCCTGGCCTGCACTTGCTAGGAGCTGTGTACCCTTGGCCAAGTCACTTGACCTCTCTGTGCTTAGGTATAATAAATCTCACTTTCCAGAACTGTCATAAGGAAAAAATGAGATTCTCCAAAGTACCTAATCAATAAATACCAGCTGTCATTATGATCATCACCAATCTTCCTGTCAAGACTTCCAGAATTTTTATGTTGCATACATACATGATAGTTATCGTTATGAGATTGACATCTGTACCATAATTAACAATCGCAAAAGAAAGCTAATTAGCTGTACAGACATTTATAATAACCGGCCACAATGGATGATTTCTGAGTCATGGGACAGAACCACAGGTTTAGAGGAATCTTCTGGGCCCCAAAATTCTTTGACCACTACAGACACAGAACTAACAGCTTTCGACAAGTCCAGGCCCTGGTTCCGGCAGGCTGGGGCCTGGCCGTGCTGTCAGCATGTAGCCTCTGTCCCACTCCGAGCTCCCATTCTGTCTGCCAGCGCTTGGCACTACGGAGGTGCCACAGAGCCGCTCGCTGAACACAAGATTTAAACATGGAAGAACCCTGGCCTCACAAGGCACGAGGAGCTAAGTAAGGCAGCCATTTCAGCAGACTGAATCACATCTCTCGAGAGGACACAATCTCCAAGAAGACAACCTCCTCCCTCACAAAAGGTGAGCTGGAAAGATTCTAAGGTGCTCTGCATCTATGAAGCAACTGGCAGCTCTGTAAGTAGCAGGAGAAAGCAGCGGACGTACTGAGTGTGAAAAACCACCTGGCCGGGGCCTGGCAACAATGAAGCACTTATGTTCCCCCACTGTGGACCAATAGGAATTTCCTAATCAGTAAAATAAATTCCATCGATCAACTCAATCATTGGCGTACATGCAGCTGGACCTCACAGTAGATGTTTTTATGGGCTAAGGGAGGAAACTCTTCTCCTTTCCTTCCTCCTGCCACTCCTGCCCACACATTGCTGCTGTGACCAGGCTCAAAAGCCATCCAGCCCTCCCCAGAGTCGGGACCTTTCTCAGACAAGATCTTTCAGACTTGCAGGTTATTTGTATTTGTGGCAAAGTTGGGACAAGATATGTGGCCAGAATGTGGTTCTCGTGGGAACTGAGGGGGTCCCGCAGATGCTGTGAGTGTAAAAACATCCCCCAAGACAAAGGAAAACACCCCAACTGACCACCCAGCATCACTTCCCGCCTGACCTCCCCCAGAGGTGACACTTCCCCCAGGGGGGGCCAAGGCACACAGGGCTGCTCCAGGCTGGGCCATGGAGGCAGGGCCTCGCCAAAGCCCACAGCAGCCCCCAGGTGTCTCCACACCTCTTTATAGCAGAAAGGAAACGCAACCTCAAGCCTTCCAGAAACACTCCTGGTAATAATGCAACTATCCTATGGTTACAGCACCTTGTTAAAAAAGGACAAGCAGTCCATACACATGGGCACTGAAAGGAACGCACACTCACTGCGACCCAGGTACGGCTGACAGTGTGCTTGGCAGAGACATTTTGCACCTTTTTCTCCTCAAGAAAATATTCCTTTCCAGATGGTGGACCAAGTGAGAAAACAGCTTCTATTCTTTCAAGACAGGCCTGGTGCTAGGTCACAGAGGAAAAATGGAATTGTTGCTCTTGGGGGACCACAGCCCAGTAAACGAGACAGTTTTCCCAAGCAATGACACAAAGCCACATACAGCACACACAGCAGAGCCAGGAACCAGGCTCGGCAGTGGCTCAGGATGAGAAGAATCCCCTCGGCCCGGGGAACTGGGGAAGCTGTGCTGCCTGTACTGAAAGGTGAGGAGCAACTGGTGAGGAAGTGGGGGCAAGGGTGGACAGCTTCTGAACAGAAGAAACACAGCAGGCAAGAGGCACGGAGGAAAAAAGCCACCGAGTTTCCCAGAGCAGTTGGAGAATGCTGGGTGGCCGCAGTAGGATCCAGCCAGGCCACGAAGGAAAGGAGCAGAAGAGAGTCGGGGCGGACACAGGCAGGGCTGCGGGAGGCCCTGGCTCAGGGTGCCCTGGGGAGTTAAGCACAGATACTGAGCCCCAGGCACTGAGAATTGGTCTCCAGGGCAGTGGCTGGCAACCTACGTTAAAAACACTCGCCACGTGATCTTGGCAGCCCAGGAGAACAGACAGCAAAGGGAGGCAACCACAGGTAAGGAAACCAGCCCTCACGCTGGAAAGGGGAGAGGGGCTGAGAGACATGATGCTAGGCCCACGAGACGTGGCCACTCACCCACACTGGCTGAGGAAGAGGGAGGCGTTTCAGCCACCACCTGCCTTCTGCTATTGGCAACTGGGTAGATGGTGGTGGCGCTAAGGCCTGTGGGAAGACCAGGGAGAGACACACAGAGGGACCTGCTGCTCAGGAGGGCAACTGGGCCGGAACTGGGGCGTGGCAGCGAGGAGATGGTTGGGGCCACCTTGGGCTTGGGTGAGTACAAGGAACGAGAGGGAGAACAGGAGTAAGGGCGTGTGGGAGCACACGAGGATGTCAGAGGTGGGGCAGGTGACAGTGAGGTTCAGCGTGTGGCCAGGACTGGGAACAGCTGAAGTGAACTTAAATAGATAAAGAAACCTGATGGCAGATGGGGTGGGGAGGAGACTGCATCCCATCCCCCCAGCAAACCTGGGAAGTTAAAGGGCCGCCTGGGGCCCCAGTGCCGCAGGTGAGCCTGGCCAGGCCCTGCAGACATGGCTCCAGCCGTCCCCCCTGCAGCTCAGACACTGCAGCAGTGATAAAGGACACCTAAAGCCTCCCCAGCAGGGACACACAGACGAAGCTTTAACAACTTCGCAGGCAGCTCCCTGGGTGCCCCAGTTTTGGTGCAAACACTTACAGGGCCAAACAGCTGAAGAGCCAACACTCGGCCAGCAACCTGCGCCGCAGATCACCATCTCGAATGCCCGGTGGGGCAGCACAGGAGGGCGCTCTACGAAGCTCAGGTTAAGCAGCGAGCAGGGTGATTCGCAGTGTGAACTCCAACTCTGCAGATCTAGTGACGGGCCTGGAGCAGCTCAGGTCACAGAACCAGAACCACCTCACTCTGCAGATGGAAGTGAGGCCTGCCCTTCTTGCTCTGTGTTCCTTCCTCTCACCCCAGGTGCACACCTGCATCACAGCACGGCGACACGACACTTGGCCACGCTGTTCCCACTCTGGAGAGCTGATGGAGCTGCTCACAGCCAGGTGCAAGCAGACTCAGTGCACGGGGACACGCTGGCCTCTCTACCTGCCAAACCCCACTGCCTGCTTCCGGCAGAAGCTGTTTGTTTCCTCTGGTGCTGCTCAGGTAAGCAGTTCTTTGAGCCATTACTAACTTCAGGAAGGCACCTGCCTCAAGGGCCAGCAGCTCCTAAGCCAGCCAAAGGTGAGAGACCTCAGTGTCTGCGCCAAGCAGAGGCGCTGCCTGAGGGCCCAGCACAGGTGAGTCTGCGGAGGACGCAGGGGAAGCTGAGCAGACAAACCTAGGCTGCCTCCTACTTTCTCTTCACATCTAAACGGTGACACTCCCCCACCCCCAACTTTTCCTTGCAAAGCCCTAGTGTCTGTGCGTATAAGCAAAAGTGCCGAATGGAACACAGGCTCCTTCTGCCACACCAGACTGCCATCAGATGTGGCCTGAGTGGCCCATGGATGCATGTGTTTCAATAAGTAAAAACTATTCTGGACTTGAAATGTGGAGAGACCCAGTTAAGAGAGAATTCTATTAGTCTCCAATTCCTGTTTCCACTTTTGTTCCCACCCACCTGAAAGAAGTAGTGATGGTTAAGCAACCTTTAGGACAGCGTCCTGGAATGGGAATCCCACGGAGACAACTTCCTTGCCTGCGAACCCACAGCAAATATTTCTTCCCACTCTCACTCCTCATGATGACAGAAGTAATTCAGATCACTAAGATCACTAAGGATATGCATAGCAGAGGAGGCAGCTACCAAATCTGATCATTAAAATTGCATCCAGTACCTTTTAACGTGCTGATTATTTTAACAACAAATTCTGTAACCAAAATTGGTACGCCTAAGGAGAGATGTTCAAAGAAACAGAAGGAGAAAGAGACAGAAAGTTAGTCTGACTTCTGCTCGTGCCCTCATTCCCAGGCTCAGAGAGAAGCTTTGCTAGGCCTGGTGGGATATCGGCTGTCGGGGCCTGGGCTGGGGGCAGGGTGGAAGCAGCTAGTCTGGAAGCTCTCTGCCCCCAGGGGGAGCACGGCTCAGTCCTGGGCTCAGCCGGCAAGACACACTTCCCAACGCGCTGCAGTCCCACAGCTCAGCTTCAAATAAAGGTGAGAACAGATGCAAAAGAAACTGCCAGAATCTCAGTCGTAAGGTCAGTGAGTGACCCAGGTCAGAGTTCATGTCCTCCCACTGGCTAAGACTCATTAGGAAGAGCGTGGATTTGTTTGGGGGTGCGTGTTGAGGGAAACAAGAGGGTGGAAGTCCTAAAAAATATTACGTCCCATAAAGAGGTACTTTGTTCGGTGGCAGGGATTGGACCTGGCTTCCCTTTTCAGAAAACACCTACCAGTGTGGATGACACTTTAGAGAGAGCTAATGACCTTCTAGAACACAGAGGCAAGGGCTCTGCTTGCCTCTGGCTTGGGTTATTTCTGGAGGACTGAAGTGGTGCCATCCAGGAACAGCACTTCCAAGCAGAGGAGGGAGACGACAGCGCGGCCGCCCAAGAAGCTGTAATTAGCCTTTGTACTCGCTTATTCGCTGGCAGGTGGACGTGGATGTCGGGTGACGGCAGTGCCTCCATCTCAGGCCCCTTCTGCTCTGTCACATCTTCTGCATCCACAGGACTTCCCTCTTGTTCTTAGCTAGAGAAACTCCAGAAGAACTTCCCCAGAACCATTTCCTTGTTGATTTAAAAGCACTTTGCCTCAATGCTTCCTAAGTGACTTCTGTTTCGTAGGCTAGCCTGAGCTAGTGCTCACTGGAGATACCACCGCCCTCAGGGAGCCCTCCTCTGGGTGGACTCTCTGCAGCTGTTCCACACGCAGCCCCTGCCGCTGAAGAGCTCACCTCACATTTATGGTACGGCTCACTCTGCAGGACCGAGCGCTCTTCCTCTTGTCACAGAGGAGCATAAACCAAGGCATCCCTGACTCCAGCACCCCAAGCTCTCCCAAGTCTTGCCAGAATAAAGAACACGCACTCTAGTTCCCACTAGGCTGGTGGTTGTGCATCTACACCCTCTCCTACCCCTCCCCTGGTTTTACCACCCAGAGACCCTCCCCTGCTAAAATGACTGCCACTAGCATCAAATATCGTCAGAGAGAAACAAACACTAAAACAAAATTTTAAAAAGTTTTGCCATGAGACAAAATGCCTTCACAGTGCATGCAGGCTTCAAGATGCAAGGGCTGAGGGCAAGGACGTGGGGGACGACGGAGAAAAGCAGAGATGCCTCGACCCCACCATTCAGCTTCCAGCCGCCTGCCTGAGAAACTGCAGACCGCTGCTGCGGCTACCGGAAGAGCTAAAGGTCTCCCAGCAGGGGATGGAGAAACACACTGTGTTTAGGTTACTGACACTGCTGTTTGCCAGACTGACTCTCATTTGTGTGTCTTCAACCAACAGTCACTTGCTCAGACCCTGCTACTTCTAGAAAAGGCACGTCTGATGGTCCTCTACTCTCTCCTCCACTGTCTATGAAAAGGTCTTTCTTCTTGTGCACAGGGACATGCTGTTTGGGGCCCACCAGCAGGCCCTGTCTTCTATCATCCCTGCAGTGGAGCTGAGCACAGAGAGCCGCCCCGAGTTGCCTGACACCGAGCAGAGGCAGCAGGGGCTGAACCTCAGCCTCTGAACTGAGAAAAAGCAAAAGGCTGCCAGTGCTGGGGCGAACGCTCCGTACCAGTGACACGAAAAGGGAAGACTCAGCCGTAGGCTAATCACCACACACAACTGACCGGGCTTATCATACTGCAGAGTTCACACGCAAACACACATAATCACTGTTCACATTCCTAGAAAATGATTGCCCTTTCCCAGGAAATAGGGCCCTAGAGTCACTCACCCTTACTCAGAAAAGCCCATATGACAGGGCAAAGTCACTGTACTGGCTGTGAAAAGCCACTTAGCTATCTGATGACAAAGGATGTTTGAGCATCATTAGCAGACTCACACATGACTCAGAAGATTATATTTTCGGAGACAAGCTGAGGGTGAGGCCTGACAGGAAGTGCAGCTGCCTGTTCTCAGCAGTTCTGACCCGGCCGAGTACCTTCCCGAGTCCTTCCCACTGAGTTACTGAAGCGGGTACCAGTGACGCTTAGTAGGATGGCAAGTTCCATCCTCCCCAGCAATACTGAGCAATTGGCAAATACTGTACTTCAAACTGAATACGAGAGCCTGGGGCTTGAGTGTCCATTTCCTGCTGCTAAAAATAGAAGAACCACCTCTGGAGCAACAAAATGCTGAGAACAGCTGGTCCAAGTCACACTGTGCTGCTGTTTGGTTAGGTAAAGGGGTCAGGGCAAAGGAAGAGAGGAAAGAAACGGGATTTCTTACACAGATTCCATTTCCAAGTCATCTTCTTCCTGAGAAAGTTGCAGGTAGGGGTTATCTGATGCTGGACGGAATTTATACCCCGTTAGAACAAAGAATACCAGCGTGGCCATTTCATCCAGGAGCTGCAAGTTTAAAAACCACCCCAAAATAACGAGATTAGCAAGGCTGTTCTTCAGAGAGCAGTGGAACTAAACAAACGGACGTACTCCCCCACAACCCACCCCTGCTGACTCCTCACTCGCATGTCAGAGTTTATGCTAGAGAGCATTTTCCTCAACTTGCTGAAGCCTAACCTAGGAGCATCCTGCTCAGAGACGACAGTCGTGCTTTTCCTTGCTGGAACCAGTCTTCACTGGTAGCTTTTGAGAGCTCTTTATATACCCACATTTTCCTACAGTGCCTAAAGCACCAAGTTCTTCAAGAAAAAAGTCTCTAAATCATGTGGTGGCTTACTCACCAGTTAAACTAGTTCTAAAATATTGCAAAGACACTTTAATACTGAAACTGATAATCAGCAAAGAGGAAGGGAGGCTGACTCTAAACTGTCCTAAGCCCTGTGACTGAAGGCAAAGACCACGCCTCATCTAAATTCTAATTATACAGGGCAAGTCTTACTCCCTCTGCCCGAAGCTTTTCTCTTCAAAGACTTTTAAGATTGAAAACTAAAATCAATAATGCAATTATTTTCAGATTTCTCACATAATCCAGCAGCTTTCCTGGACAAACAGAAAATCCTAATTGTAGACCAGAAGAGACAGATGTCTTAGTGGTCGTTCCCAGATAAATTAATAACAGTAAGTTACAGATCCTCCGGCACTGTCCCCTGTGAACAGCATACCTGGTAGAGCCACTTCCACTGGAATGGAACAGCGAGTTTGAGGAGGAATGCAATGATCCTGGTGAAGTATATGTAACACACAATCTATATGAAGAGGAAAGAAACAGAAAATGGAATCAACATAAAAATCAGGGCACCACTTTTGCTTTCACAAATTAACTACGGAGTAAAAAAGACATCACCCAAAGAAAAGCATCTGACACTTATGGTGCTCAGCAATAAACGCAGTGACGCTGCTCTGCCACTTACACCTGCACGAATTTCTTCACTGTCCCCAGGTGACCGAGACACTGGCGACCGCCACACCCACAGGGAGGATGGGACACTTCACTATGGTTGTTGTTAACCTTTCCTCATCTTAATCACAACCCCTGATTTCAGTCTCCAAAGGGTAGTATTTTTATTCCCAGGCTGTGAGGAATATTTACAGTAGTAACAGCTAAGTAGAGCCACACAGGGCAACATTAACTTCCAGTCTCGTCACCAGCACATGCTGTAAACGTTCGAGGAAGGACAAACACTATCAAGCACTCTAGCAAGGAGGGATGGCCTTCATTTCTTCTCACTGGGACGAGGACTCAACATGCCTGCCACTAGTGCATGGGCTGCTCACAGGGACTAAATTCGAGTGGCCAGTTTGCGGGCCGGGAGGCACACTTGGGTTTCGGGCACGAAGGCTGACTACCCAGGCCTGGCCGTTGAGGACTGCTCTTCATTGTCCCCGAGTGCAACAAGAGAGGCTCTGTGGCAATGCCTACACCCATCACAAAAATCCACAGAAAAAACAAACCAACAAACCCGAGTGGGTGGTCTGGCCCTGCTTCTCTACTGCTGAAGTCTCTAACGTTGGCTCAGGCAAAAGAACTGCCCCAGGTGACAGTCAATGCCAAAACTACAGATGGAAGACATGGAAACTTTCTTTTATGAGTCAGGAAGCAAACTAACTCTGGAAGACCCCTACCTTATATATTCTAAGAAATTATGACGCTAATGATTTACAGCAGGCGCAGTGTTTGGCACTATGCTGATAGGACTTTTCATGTCCCTCATAACCCTGTTTTTAGATTTTACAAAAACTGTCTCAATTTTTCTGTTCTTAAGGTAAATATTATTACCATAACATGCAACTAGTTTTCTACGGGGAAATCTGAAAAAAGAGAGAGGTACATACTCTAATAATTTTTTAAAAGGGGGAAAAAAAAAAGGCTGAAGAGCATGATGATTTGATCCCATTTTTCTAAATGAATAAAAATAGCAAGTCAAATGAGCACCCATGTATGGCATATACCTAAGAAGAAACCTAGAGGAATAACCACTCAACAGCTAACAGTAATTACCTTGGGCAGGGCAGGAAGGGGAAAGTGGAAGACCAGGCTCATACAGGCTCCACTGTGTTTCTGTCATCTCTGCATTTTTTATTGTTTTACATCAAGCTTGTATTACTTTTCTAACTATTTAAGGCCAAATTTAAAATTAAGAGGAAGTAATTCCGATATTTAATTCCCCATCTTAAGAGACACAGCTTGATTTTATGACACGAAATCCACATAGCACCAGGCAGTACAACGTCTTGTGTTCTCACCAATTCTTCAGAAGTTCATTTGCTCTACTCCTTGAATTAATCTTATTTATAGATTTAGTATTTTTTTTTTTTTTTTTTTACTTACCAAGACGTAATAATGTCTGAAAAGTTTCAGCTTTGCTAAGTTAATAGCAGCTAGGGAAAGGAAAGAACAAAATGAAAGGCTCATTAACTTTTCTCATTTTGAAAAGCAAGTCCCACTCAGGCACCCTCTCAGTCAGAGGCCACGTCCAGCGCAGACGAGCACCATGCACAGGCACGTGCCTGTAACTGGACACAAACTCCCTGGGCAGGCTCTCCCCAGTCACCAGCAGGAACAGGGAGTCGTGGGGCAGCACAGCCCCGGTGGTGAGCTGGAGCTGGCTTGCACCGGCGACCCCTGCTCTGGGGTCAGCAGCTTGAACCCGGCCACAGTGGGAGCATATTTTCATCACAGGAATCAGCACACGCTACACATCAGGACCCTTTCCGCCTCCAGAGAACCAACAGTAAACATTTCACCTCTGCACAGAGCTGTGCCCTCCACTAGGACCAGCCTCAGGTTGTTCACACAGTACCATCTGGGGGAGCCTCCCACTAGCTGGGGGTATAAATTCAATAAACCCACAGGTGCATTTTGCAGACTTCACTCTAGTTTTCAGTGACTTGTAATGAGCCCTTTGAATACAACCTCCCTGACTAGTCCTACCTTCACAATTGCTCAAGGTCAACCCCGCCAGGACAGCTGATTTCCTGACACTGCCTCAGGCTATGAAATATTGATGACCAGAGGGCAGCCTGGCTCCCTCCCAACAGCAACCTTTTCATTCACCAGATACCTTCCTGCAGGAGGCAAATTAATTTTGCTTAATAGCATTCAATTACTGACTTAGGTTAAGAATGGGACTGTGGGTGGTGAAGGTTCGAATTTCCTCTTCCTCCTCCTTCTGGCTCATGATTAGTGGCGGGCACTCAAGCTTAGGATGCCAAAAGAAATTCCTGGAATCCTAAATTATCTTCAAGACGATTATCAACTAACAGTATCTGCAAGAACCTCCTCTGACAAACTGAATACATTAATGAGGGGATGTTCAGAAAGTCTTTCAGGGAAATTCTGACTCTCACAGTTGAGAGGCTAGAACACACCCACCCCTAGTGCTGCAGTGGCCCCATCTTCAGATGCACACATCTGAAGCAGCAAAATTACAGCAGGCAGATCACCAATGGCTTTGTTACCTAGCAACCTCTCTGGCAGTCTTGTTATTATTTTTATTATTATTATTATTATTATTAAATCTCTCTGGTTCTCCTCCCTTTTTTAATTCAGTCAATACAAACTTACCGGGCCCCAACCGATCCAAGCCCTGGGATACAGCCGTGAATGTGGCAGCTGCCATCCCGTGGGGAGAGAGGGGCACTGAAGCACACGCTATCCCCTCCCTGAATGACATGCACACAGAGCACGTGCTCCTCCTCGGCTGGGGGGATGGGAAAGGCTTCACTGAGGACAAGATGTGAAAACTGAGAAGTGTTGTTGGATAAAGAAGAGCTCCCAAGGACTTAAAACTTTGCCCATTTGTAGGAACCTTCTGTGTCCTTTTTGGATGCAGCTCTCCTGCTCACACTGGCAGAGGTCAGGGAAACGAGCAGCTCATGCTGCGCCTGCCCCATTAAACCCGCTGTCCGACAAGAACTCCAGCCACCCCAAAATGAGCTAAATACCTCTTGAATGTGAACACTCAATGCTCTTCTTTGTGAATAACTGAGAAAAATGGCACCAATAATTATAAAAATGCTTTAAAACTTTCTTCTAAATTTTGCTTGCTGAAGTAAGTCCTGACAAATGAAACTCCTACCTTGCTTCACTGAGAAGCATCAGCCAGACAGAGAAGTGTCATGTTTTTATTCCTGGATTTCCAAGTGCCATGACAGGGATAAGCCTGGGCTCCCAACCAGACTGGGGGAAGGGCGAGAGAATTTTCCAAAGGGCCTGGACAGAGCTCAAGAGTGAGGCGGAGTCAGAGAATCCAAGTGGAGAGAATGCTTGGGAACAGCAGGTGCAAAGGCTCAGAGGCCAGACAGCTTCATGGATCAGGAAGGGAAAGGTGGCTCCGTGCTGCAACCCCGTGACTACACCACGAATAGGCTAGGAAATGGCCCTGGCTAAGAGCAAAGCCAAAAATTAAGACGCAGAAGACCATGAGCTTGTTCTCCTTGTCGGTTTTGAGGGGCTCCAGGCAGCCTCTAAGTGGTTTTTTTTTTTTTTTTTTTTAGACTAGTCAAGTGAGAAGGTGAGAAAGAAAGAGGAGAACAAGGAGTTCAATCTGTAACTGACTGTGAACCATCAATTGATTCAAGAAGCCAAGTATTGAGTGTTCACATTCAAGAAGTATTAAGTGTTCTATCTTCGGACCATCCTGCAAAGGGTTTTAAGCAGGATAAAGCCATGATCATATCTACATTTTAGAACAATCTCTCTGTGGAGAAAACATGGAGAGAAATAGGAGTGAGAGCCCAACTGAGGTCAAAGAACTTGAATGTGTGGAGTTCCCTCTAGAAGGCAAGGAGATCTCTCTATCTGTGTGGAGCAATTGAGGCTCGGATGTGAACAGGCTGACTGCCCCGGGGGGCTGGCTGGGGAGGAGGACGCACAAGGCAATAAAGTTGAGGATCCCAGAAGGAGTGCCAAGTCCGACGGTCCCTCCCTTTCACAGGGAAGGACACAAGGTGGAGGAGTGAAGGGACTGCAGGTAGAGGGGTAAGGAACGAGTGTGGGGGCTGAGAGCAGGGAGCGGCAGGCAGGCCGGCATCTCCCTGGCATCCTGTGCCACGGTCACAACCTCCAGGCTCCCTCCTGCAGAGAGGCAGGCGAAGAATCGCTCCATGAATGAGCCTGTACGCCCCACATCCGGGCACTGATGAAGAAACATCACCACGTCACAGATGCCAGGCCACCAGGACACATGCTAGGGTTGATGAACAGATCTTGGGAACAACCAGTGCTGTCTCTGAGAAACGTAGCCACAATAAACACAGCTTATGGTTATTTCCAAAACCCACCAGGCACGATGACGTCATTTCCAGTCACACGTCAGACATTCGTTGACGAGACTGCTGCTGGCGGGGCAGGCTCCCGAGTCCCACTCTGGTGTGACTGGTGTTCCAGTTACAGCCGAGCCAGCAAGGGCAGGGAGTGAGCTTACTTAGTGGAAAGCAAACAGGAGAGCAGAGTGGTTAAGAGCACAGGCCCTGCGTATCTGGACATCCTGGGCTCAAATTCCAACTCTGCTGCTTACTGGCTCTGTGACCTCAGAGGAGTCACCTAAACTCTCTGAGCCTCAGTTTCTTCATATCTTAAGGCAGGAATACCAACCCTTAGGGTTGTTGGAGGATGAATGAGACAGTGCACAGAAAGCAAACAGCTCACAGTCAGCAGTCGAGTATCTGGAGTTACAGTATTAGTATTATATACGATTAGCCCAATGCCAAATGAGGCATATACTGTGTCACAGCAGCTGCCACATCTGGCAGGAATCCAATGAGTAAAACTGGAGCAAATGGGGACCTGGGACTGCCAGAGCCCTGGCTCCTGGAAGCAGCGCTGCCATATGCACACGATGAGTAAGGATGCTGAGCAGGGCTGAACCAGCTCTAGGAGGCGAAACCTCACTCGCGTTATGCAAGGAGCGGCAAGGCAGCAGGTCACAGCCTGGACTCCAGGCCTCCCTTTGCTTTGCTTCCAAAGATTTCTCCAGAGTAAATAAGGGTGACAGCTCGCTGCTCACTGGACTCCGGGGCGTAGGCTCCCCCAGGCTGGGCTACTCCTGACCCCACCACAAGGAGCAGCAAATATGGGGAAAGAACGAGCCTGGAGAGAGGACAAACGCCCAGGAAGGAGGCAAGAGACGCGCAACTCCATCCTGTACCATCATGACTCAGCGTGCCTGGCCTGGCCTGCTTCCTTCTCCTGGCATCAGTCTCTGCATCTGGAGAAATTCTTTACGGTGGGTCAGAAGTTCTTCATGGCAATGGCTCCTCATCAAGGTGAGCACCAGAATCACCTGGAGAGCTTTATTTAAGCACAGATGCCCAGGCTGCCCCCCAATTCTTACAGAATCTGGCCTGGCTATGATGATTTTGAAACACCTGCAGGGGAGTGGAGGAGGAGAGGGTATCGTGCCCACTTGCTCCAGGAGATCCTAAAAGACTGACCTCCCGTGCTTTCCTCTTCCTTCCACTCACGCTGAGGAAAATGACCGTGACTCTTGATTTTGGCAAGTACTTACTGACAGGAATGGAACAAGCACCCACTGAGGCAAGAGGTGCCACAGGAGCAAAAGAGCCAAAGCGCATGCTCTGTAGGAGGCACTGGTCCTCCCCTAGATGGTCACCTGCCCTGTCTGTGTCACAGAGGAACTACGCAGGCCAGCAAAGAGACAGATCTCCCCCTCCTCACCCCTAGCTGACTTCCCTGGATGATCCTGAAACTGTGACAATGACAAAACAATAGCATTAGCTGCCACCATTGACTGAGTGATCACCATGTGCCAGGCATTAGGCTGGGCACCGCCCGTGCTTCATCTCACAATAACCTCCCTGAGGGAAGCAGTCTGGTGAAGTACTCAGGCCTGGAGAAGTTTAGCAAATTACCAAAGTCGTGCCAATACTCAAACCCAAGTCCACCTCCCTCCAAGGACCAAGCTCTTAACACCTACGCTTTGCACTAAGATAAAGGCAATTCATAACTTTACAATTCACTGGCAGTTCAGGGAGAAGCAATCATGATTCAAATTGCCGGGCAATGCCCAGGAGCTGTCAGCCATCCATTCTAAGGAGTTAATACTGTATGATTTACAGGATACACAGAAGCAAAGGCCCACGGCAGCCTCTTAAAGGGTGAAAAATTTCCAAAACAATACTTCCCTGGATGTTAAGGAAAGCCTTAAGGCTTAAAAACATCTCCACCTACCCATCATCCTTTATTCCTGCTTCCTCTCTGCTGTGCTTCAGGGGAATTTTGAGTCCAACAGAAAAATTAAAGAACTAAAGATGACGGCAAAGCCTGGATAGCATGAGAGTCCCTCTGACTCATTCTGAATCTCAATGTTTCCACAATCTGCTTAAGCGCTGGGCTCCAGCTCACTCTGCATGGAGGACAGGGGGGCCTCCTCCATTTGTGGTCACACATGGGCCAAAAAGACTGGCTGCATGGCTTTTCTCTCGCAGGCCACACGCTAACCCAGGACCACACTGGTTTTGGGGAGGGGTTAAAGCTCATGGGGTGTCTTCTGGCCTCCACTAAGAAAAGGTCCCACTAACCCATCTCACAGATGGTATCAGGATGTCAACAGAAAAGAAGCCAAACTGTAAAATAATTTAAACAGGTTTATTCTGACCCAAATTTGAGGACTATGGCCCAGAGCCACACCCAAGAAGCCTTGAGCAAGTGGACTTGCTGTGGTTGGGTCACAGTTCGGTTTTATACATTTCAGGGAGACAGGAATTACACATAAACTCATAAATCAATACATGGAAGGCATACATTGGTTTGGCTCAAAAAGGTGGGACATCTCAAAGTGGGGGCTTATAGGTTGGTTATAGGTGGGTTTAAAGACTCCTTGATTTATAATTGGTTAAAGAAATGAAGCTTTGTCTAAAGGCTTAGAATGTTTTAAGATAAGGAAGTCTGTAAATCAGAGACAAGCCATCGGATTTATAGCCAAACTCAAGCGATTTGTTATATTTAAGGACCTGTAGCTTTGTCCTATATAGCCTTATGCCTATTAATGAGTTACAAAGGGTATCTCCAAGAAGGGAGAGGGCCATGATGAGCCATATCTGACCTCTCTACTCATGGCTAGTAACTCAGTTTTAGGGTATTCCTTGGCCAAGAAGGGGTCCATTCAGTCAGCCAGTGTCGGGGAGCCTTAAGATTTTATTTTAGCTCACAATTCCTCCCTTTTAGCCAAGATCTGCCAGAGGCAGCAACGATGGCCAAATTCTTATTTTGTCTGATCTGTTGTCGGGGTGGTGTGGCTACCTGTCCTGAGTCCATCTAGGCCCTTGTGGCCAAGAGGACTGAAGAGTCAAAAGGCTTACAGTCAATTAAATGTTTGGCCAGGTGGGACTGTAGGTGGACAGGTGCTCATAACCCTTGAAACCCTTTAGGCAACGAAAGGGTAAAGACCAAAATGTTAAAGGCAAGGCTATAAAAATTAATTTATCTATAAGTGGTGAGTTACTATATTTTTGGGTTTAGTTGTAGACTTGTAGTAAAAGTAAGTATTGTTAACCATTTAAGCTAAGGAATTTAGAGACTTTTGTTGTGTCACAATATTTTAGTCTCTAGTAATTTGTCTTAAGGTGGCTGATAAATTTCTTATTATTTTTTTTTATATAAACCCCACAACTGAGAATAATTCTATTCAGGAAGCTCTAAGTCTATGGGAAGCAGGAAATTTTTTATAATGGGGATGGATGTTTGACCACGTGGCCCAGAAAGGTAAAGTCTCTCATTTAGTATTTGTTTAGGCTTTGTGTCCATTCTTACTCTGGAGGGTCTAAATTAAGTCCTCCGAATTGGCCCTTATAGTCTCTCACATGCCCCACCCACTTTCGTGATAATCCCTGGGCCTGGAGGCAGGATGTTTGTGGTTGGCAGTGAATAACAGGTTGGGCCCGGTGAGATTTAATAGTTTTAAATCTTGGAGATAGCAGGCAAACTTATTATTTACTTAAAACTTGTCATGACTCTGGAAACCAAAGTAAGAGAATCAGTAACGTTTTAAATAAAAAGTCATAAAAAATATTTTAGTTTTTTATTTTTCTTTTCTTAAATAACCAGTTATTTTAGGACAAAAAAAAAATTTAGTGAAAACTTAAGAAGTAGGAAATCACGAACTGTCTGTCATGAAACAGGATCACAGGTTACTATAAAATTACTCATTTATTTAGTCAAACTGATAATTAAAAGATTTTTAAAATTAAAAATCTCATTTTTTTTTTTTTTTGAGACAGAGTCTCACTCTGTTGCCCGGGCTAGAGTGAGTGCCGTGGCGTCAGTCTAGCTCACAGCAACCTCAAACTCCTGGGCTTAAGCGATCCTACTGTCTCAGCCTCCCAAGTAGCTGGGACTACAGGCATGTGCCACCATGCCCGGCTAATTTTTTGTATATATATATTTTAGTTGTCCATATAATTTCTTTCTATTTTTAGTAGAGACGGGGTCTCGCTCTTGCTCTGGCTGGTCTCGAACTCCTGACCTTGAGCGATCCACTCGCCTCGGCCTCCCAGAGTGCTAGGATTACAGGCGTGAGCCACCGCGCCCGGCCAAAAATCTCATTTTTTGATAGAAAGAGACCTAGTTTTTCAAACAATCTATAAGACCTACTATAGACAAACTGAAATACAAATTAATAAGACAAACTGAATTTGTCTCTCTCCCCACTTTTTTGTAGTTTATTCAAAACGTGAACAAAAATCTTGTTATTTCTATTAATCACATGAAAGGCAAATAATATTGTAGATGACAAAATCTTAGTCATGACTAAAGATGCAAAGGAGATTTGGTTATTTTTGTGTCATACAATAATTTAACATATATAATTATTATTAATACATTATCAAGGCATATTAGAATTTTAGAAATCTCATGAAAATTTTTGTTTCAAAGACAAAACAAAAAAAAAACAAAAAAAAAAAGAAAGAGAAAACCAAACTTTTCCTTTGTATTAGTGTATCATGGAAAAGCTAATTTTAATAAAATCTTATAAACAAATCTATTTAATCAATTTTACCGTAAGATTTTTTTATAAACCTTTTATAATCTTTATTTTTAACTTTTATATCTAATTTTACTCATTTATTTAATTTAAAAGTCTTTAAAACCTATAAATTAGACAAAATTATCTTTAACAAAAACAATTTGTCTTATAATCTTTATTAAAACATTTTATTTTATATTGAATTGTTTTTCTTTTATTTAGTAGTTTTAATTACATATATTAGTCATAATGTCAACTCTTGGAGAAACCTAGGAAGGAGAAACCTAAGAAATTAACCTTGACCTGTTATCAGCCTCTAATTTTATTAGTACTCTTAAATATAAAAATAAGATATCAAGGTATGTAAACTTAAACTTACGTTTAATAATGTTTTAGTATTTTATCTTATAAATGACATTTTAGGATCATTCTCTTAACATGACTTTAAGATTTTAAATTATATGAAAATTTTATTTGTGTTTATCTCATTTATATTTATCTAATTTACCTATTTATCTTAACAGTTTACTTAGATTCTAGGTATCATTTTAAGTTATTCTTTTGTTAACCATTTTTACACCGTGTAAATTAGATATATAACACAGACCAGGGATCAAAATATAGTTTTAATTATTTTTAAACTTATAAATCTTATCAAGAAAAACAAACATGTATTTTAGTGAGACTTGTTAGTTTAAACAATGTAACATCATTTTTAAGTTTTATAAATATAACAGATATTTCCGAATATATCCTGTTTAAAGGTGTTAACTAATTAGATCCTTTTATTTATTTATTTATTTATTTTTGAGCCAGAGTCTCACTCTGTTGTTGCCCAGGCTAGAGTGAATGCCATGGCGTCAGCCTAGCTCACAGCAACCTCAAACTCCTGGGCTCAAGCAATCCTACTGCCTCAGCCTCCTGAGTAGCTGGGACTACAGGCATGTGCCACCATGCCTGGCTAACTTTTTCTATATATTTTTAGTTGTCCAGCTAATTTCTATTTTTTTAGTGGAGACGGAAGTCTCGCTCTTACTCAGGCTGGTCTCGAACTCCTGAGCTCAAACGATACACCCACCTCGGCCTCCCAGAGTGCTAGGATTACAGGCGTGAGGCACCACACCCAGCCTAGATCCTTTTAAAACACCACATTTCTAGCACTCTGGGAGGCCAAGGCAGGAGGATTGCTTGAGCTCAGGAGTTTGAGACTAGCCTGAGCAACAGTGAGACCCCATCTCTATTAAAAATAGAAAAAATTAGCCGGGCATGGTGGCGCATGCCTGTAGTCCCAGCTACTCGGAGGCTGAGGCAGGAAGATCGCTTCAGCCCAGGAGTTTGAGGTTGCTATGAGCTAGGCTGACACCATGGCACTCTAGTCCAGGCAACAGAGTGAGATTCTGTCTCAAAAAAAAAAATAAAAAACAAAAAAATAATAAAACACTACATTTCAAAACAAAATCTACGGACACTATAGGGATCAAAGTGTCCCTGGCCTCCCACAGTTTAGCCAAACTGTGGGGAATGGAGCAAAGCCCACTGTTTGCATAAAGATTTGTTGAAAATTTATTGATATGAGGCAGATTAATAGGAGGAAAAAAATTACAAACTTATATATGGGCGTCTTTAGAATGAACACTAAAAAATATAAGGGAAATTGTCCATTTTTATGCTTAGGGTCAACAAGGTATAGACAGCTGTGTAGAAATATGACTGGACAAAAAGGGTGTGATCTCCTGCTAACAGGCTGAGTGGGGAACCAAGTAAGGCCTTTTTATCCAGATTGTGTTTGGCCTCTCTGAGTGTGTATTGTTTTCTTTTAGGTGTGGGCCAGGCTCTTTCCGGAGTAGGGGTTTTACAGTAAAACAAAGTAGGTCAGATCATTACTTTATGGCACGAGTTTACATAGAATAATTTTAGGTTTTATGAAAAAAGGCGTTCTGGCTTTTATGACCTGTCTTGGGGAAGAGGGATTTTGATTTCTATGGCTAGCTTTAGGCAAGTATGGGACCAAAAGGTAGAAAGACAAGGGAAAGTCAAAGAACTTTTGTTTTTGAGGCCTTTATTTTAGGGTAGTTTTTTAAGCCCCATCAACATATCACTTGACTTTAGACTGAAAAAAAAGAAAAACCTTTAACACCAATCCTTAGCACCTCAAATAATGACACAAAGTTGTAACATGTTTTTCTTATATGAGGATCAAGATTAAGCTGTTTTAAAAACCATCTAAATTAGTCTCAAAACGTTTTCCAACTTGGGTGTAAACCTGAGTACATGTACTATTTCCAAAGAGTAAGACTGTTTTGAGATTCTCTTTGGATTTAACAATCTTTTTTTTAATCTTAAAATAAATTAATATATATAATTTAACAATTAAGGATTTTTTTCCTAGGTAAAAACTTTGTTATAGCAACAAAACGTACACATAATCGGTTAGCAAATCAAGAGTGGACAAGACCAAGGGAAAACTAAAGATTTTAAATTTAAGTTCTTATAACCACAATTTTTAGGATAGCTTTGAATCCCTAAAAGTACTGTTACTATCAGATGACAGAAAGAGTGAGTCAGAAACACGTCTTATGTGAACCTTTTCAGACACTGAAATTAGTGGAAGAAACTGTATCTGCAGCTAGGATTAAAAGACCAAAACCAAAATATTTTTATAAACTTTTGACCATAAGTTTCTGTTTTTATGTTCTATTTATTTGGTGTTTTATTTATTCTAATTTGTTGACACATTTTTCATTTAGGCATGTCTACATTTTTACCTAATTAAGAACCTTAAGGCCGGGCGCAGTGGCTTACGCCTGTAATCCTAGCACTCTGGGAGGCCGAGGCGGGTGGATTGCTCAAGGTCAGGAGTTCGAGACCAGCCTGAGCGAGACCCCGTCTCTACTAAAAAATAGAAAGACATTATATGGACAACTAAAAATCTATATTAAAAAAAAAAAAAAAAATTAGCCGGGCATAGTGGCGCATGCCTGTAGTCCCAGCTACTCAGGAGGCTGAGGCAGTAGGATCGCTTAAGCCGAGGAGTCTGAGGTTGCTGTGAGCTAAGCTGACGCCACGGCACTCACTCTAGCCTGGGCAACAAAGTGAGACTCTGTCTCAACAAAAAAAAAAAAAAAAAAAAAAAAAAAAAGAACCTTAAAGTTAAAAATAGGCATTTTTGTTGATAACTCAAGAAGATTTAGCTATTATCATTAGACCAACAATATTAAACTTACCTTACTTATTAAAAATTATACAAACACAGATCATTTTGTCTTTGGCTAGGTTTATAATTTTACAACCTCTGTGTCAAGCCCTGACACTTTTTTTTAATTCTTGGCTAGACAGAACCTGTTTACCTGGATACCTTAAGAAACATAAAAATGTCCAGTAAAACCCAGGCAAAAAATGTATGTTGACAACATTTTTATTTCTACTTCACCAATATTTTTAATAACCCAGCTTATTTATCAAATATTACTAAATTCAAGTAAACTAGAAAATTCATTTGGGTTTAATTAATTTATGAGCATTCTTTTATAAGCCAGTCCAGAACCACGCAGGCACACAAACATATATTTTAGAGACAAACACAAAACATATCTAAACATAAACATTCATGCATACACAAAGTTTCAATAGATTTTACCTCAGAATTCTAGCCATGAGACAGTAATACAAACTCACCAGTTTGTAAAAGATACTGGATCCAAATTTCTTCTGACAAAATCGGAACTTGTTCAGGTGGCTAAACTTTAGTTGCCCTGATAGGTAACCTAATTACATCTGAGGATCAAAGTTTCGGGTAAAGCAGTTTTTATGGCAGTTGGATTTAAAAAAAAAAAAAAAAACACCTCTTTTACCAACCCCCCCAACCCCACCCCCACCCCCGGTTTAAAATGAATTTTCAGTGTTTACATTTTAGCTAGAATTGGCTGTAAGATTTCCAGGTAGCCTTTCAATTGGAGGTATTATAAACAATGACTTTATCTCACCATCAGTAGAAAAAGTTAGTAGGTTTAGAATAGCCAGAAAAGAAAGAGAGAGCGCTTGAGAGACATTTTAACTCTATAGTGGCAGGTCCATCAACTGAGCTCTGAATTTCCTTGATGTAATTTACCCTTCAGTAAAATCTTGTACACAGGAATTGGCCATAGGCTGGGCACGATGGCTCACGCCTATAATCCTAGCACTCTGGGAGGCTGAGGTGGGAGGATCACATGAGGCTGGGAGTCTGAGACCAGTCTGAGCAAGAGGCTGGTCTACTAAAAACAGAAAAAATTAGCTGGGTGTGGTGGTGCACGCCTGTAGTCCCAGCTACTTAGGAGGCAGGAGGATCCCCTGAGCCCAGGATTTCGAGGTTGCTGTGAACTAGGCTTACGCCAACAGCACTCTAGCCCAGGTGACAGAGCAAGACTGTCTCAAAAAAAAAAAGAATTGGCCATAACCGGCTGAAGTCCTAGAAAACCCGGCAGGTCTTTGAACCTTTTCATTTACATAAATACGTGCAGCTAGAGGTGCCATACACCAACTGGGGTGCCCAAAGGGGGTTGTTCTCCTTGTCTTTCCTCATTTTTACAAGATTTTTTTCCTATTTTTCTTTAAAAGAAGCAACTGAACTGTAGTCTAGGGTTTAGGGTCGGGCAGAGTGTGCTGATTATGGGTTGGGGCTGCACAGTAAAGTTTCACCACTGAGCCGCTCCCGCACTTTACCTGTCTCAGTTTCTCTCTTCGGGGGTCTACTACCTCTGAGAGGGCTCAAAATGCTGAGTGGTCAGCTCTTAAATGTGTTTCCTAGACAAGCCTGCTATTAATTAATTTTGATGGGGGGTTCCCTATAGGGCCCCTCAAGCTGTGGGCAATCACCCCAGGCAACTCCCCCTGAGGTCCCCCGTCACCCAGGGGTGCCTTTCAGCTGGGAGGAATAAAATGCCCTTTCTCTTTAGAGCTGAGAACTCAGGCTCTCATTTATCTACAAACAAGACAGCTCAGTTTCCTCTTTCGCAAATTCGCAGAAAAGCCAACTGAGATTAATTTTAGGAGGAAGAGACAATGGAGGAGACACTTTAGAATGTACCTCCAAATCAAAATTAGGATCCCAAACAACAAATTCCTAGGAAAAGAACCAACAGCTCAGAATAAACCAGGACCATCAACCAAGAACGGGACGGCCTGAGCTCAGGAGGACTTACCAGTTCCACCCAAGGAGAAGCTCGGAGTCGGGGGGCCCAAACGGGCCATGTAGGTATCTGGTGCCGAGTTCGGGCTACTCCTTCGGGGAGTTCTGAGTCTTCTCTGAGCCTCACGCTGTGCGACAGTCTTGTCAACGGAAAAGAAGCCAAGCTCTGTAAAATAATTTAAACAGGTTTATTCTGACCCAAATTTGAGGACTATGGCCCAGAGTCACGCCCAAGAAGCCTTGAGCAAGTGGACTTGCTATGGCTGGGTTACAGTTCGGTTTTATACATTTCAGGGAGACAGGAATTACACATCAACTCGTAAATCAATACATGGAAGGCATACATTGGTTTGGCTCAAAAAGGTGGGACATCTCAAAGTGGGGGCTTATAGGTTGGTTATAGGTGGGCTTAAAGACTCTTTGATTTATAATTGGTTAAAGAAATGAAGCTTTGTCTAAAGGCTTGGTATATTTTAAGTTAAGATAAGGAAGTCTGTTAATCAGAGACAAGCCACCGGATTTATACTCAGACTCAGGGATTTGTTATGTATAGCAAGGACCTGTAGCTTTGTCCTGTGTAGCCTTAGGCCTGTTAATGAGTTACAAAGGATATCTCCAAGAAGGGAGGGGGGCATGATGAGGCATGTCTGACCTCCCTTCTCAAGGCTAGTAATTCAGTTTTAGGGTATCTCTTGGCCAAGAGGGGGCCCCTTCAGTCAGCCAGTGCGGGGGAGCCTAAAGATTTTATTTCAGTTCACAAGGCACAAGCATGGGAAAGGCAGAGTGGTCAAGAACTATGCAGAAAATGAACTTCTTTGATCAAACGGTTAAGGGTCGTGCGAAAAATGATTCAAAATACACCACCAATATATTTTGGTAGCAATGACCCAAAAGACATTAAAAGTCACCAAATTCAACAGTTAAGGGCTATGTATCTTATCACAAGCAAAACTGTATTTTGCATGATAAATCAAAGAAGCAAAAATGGCCCATGAGAGCAGAACTTGAGACCACATGACACCAGGAAAGACCAGCTCCGTAAAAGACTTCTGTGTCAAGTCTGTTCAGTTCCCAGCTTCCATTCCCTCCTCTCCCATTCTAAAACCACAATGAGATGAGGGGTGTGAGAAGGGCACGCCAATCTCAGACTCTGCTCCTGTCAGCCCCTCCTCCTCTCTGCCTGCTGCAGTCTGCAGCAGCAACGCTGTAAGCTACATCAGCCAGACATGGCGCCTGTCACCTCTGCCCCACCCCCAGCTGTCCACTGCACCGTCACAGTGGGCAGTGACCTAGGCCAGGACGAAGATCGGACTTCCCAATGCTTGATGACAAAGGCTGGTTAACAGCTGGCAAAATCTTCTGAGGAAGAGAATCTGACCTTCCCCAAATACTGCAGTAATCAATTGAGATTTGGTTTCGGCAGTTGTCTGAAGACACACAGAAACCAAAGGGATGCCAACACTACTGGGCAGGAGAACCAAGCCCAGACAGGCCCAGGGAAGGCACGCCACCACGGATCACTAACCAGGTCTTCTGGGTGGCTGTGGGCCCCCTAAAGCATTAATATATTAGAATTCTAACAACAAAAATGGCAATGTGCCCATGACAAGGCTGCTTCTCAGCCTGGTGAGAGGAGAAGCCTCTTTGCTTTGGTTTGTAGCTTATATTAATTCAAGGTAGTATCTCTGGTTAATTGATTATTTTATAATGCTGATTGGAAGCCTTCATTAGGTTGATGAGATTACATGAATTCTGGGTGATCTGTTGAGGGAAAATAATGAAAGGAGGCTTTTGGTGATTAAAAAATTTAAAACCACGGTATTAAACCAGCCAAATAAAAAATGCACACACATACTTTCTCTCATTCTCTCTTCAAAACTGTTTATTTAGCAGTGGCTTTAAATCTTTCTAGTTTCACAAACTCTTCTGAAAATTTGCTATAATAAAAGCCACTAACCCTCTGCCCAGGTAAATGCATGCACAAAATCTCACCTAGAGTTTTTGGCACCCACAAATCCCTGTGTAATGCATTCATGGATGCCACACAAAACCCATCTGAATTAGAAGGTCGCCCCCTTAAGTGAGGTGGTCCTGAGTACAGGGCAGAAACATCTGAGGGTTGTAGAGGTACCACTTTATCTCATGCAACACAAGAGGGAGCTTTGTAAGTACTCCCATCGTAGTGCATGAATAGCAAGTGTCCTCTGACTGCCAGCCCGCCATTTGTCTGTAGGGAAGACAGTTGCCAATGCTCTGGAGGTGTAGCTTCAGACTTTTGGGACTGGAGTGGAATGACAAATGTATCCATAGGGAAAAAAAGATGACAATTTTCAACCCGATCAAGGAAATCTTATTTCTTCTGCCTCTTTTCTCCTACATCATGAAACCCTGCTCCAGAGGGTGGGGTCCCAACAGACCGTCCCCAGTAGCAAAAAAGTGGACAGCACGCTGCAGTGCTACGGGAAATCTAACACCCACTGTTGACCAGGTGGCACCCAGTTCTAGAGCCGTCCCCACATTCTAGGGAGGCAAAATCACAGCAAACTGTGCAGTCGGGGGTTTGCCTCTTTCTCCTGACCTCCTCCTTGCTCTGGAGGCTTCTGAGCTGGAGTCTCCAAGTTTAGCCTTATAATAATCCCCCCTGCCAATAGCATCAGTGGCTTTAGGGCTACCTTAGTTTCTGCTCGGAAAGCAAAAACAAAAGTTAGACAAACCTATGTAGGCTGAGTATCCTTCATCCAAAATGCTTCAAAATCTGAAACTTTTTGAACACCAACATGATGCTCAAAGAAAATGCACATTGGAGGATTTTGGATTTTTGGATTAGGGATGCTGAACCAGTTAAGTATAATGCAAATATTCCAAAATCTGAAAAAATCCGAAATCTAAAACTTCTGGTCCTCAGCATTTCATACCCAACCTGTAACTGCACCGGGACCTGGATCAGAGGAGTCAGGGAAGGGAAGGATTATAAACCTCCTGGGGGGGAATTTACAGTCCAAAGCTCTGCTGATGAATTTAGGGTAATCAATCGTAAAGCCAGCTTGTTAGAGGCAAGTGCAGATTCCCATCAGAGGGGCAGGTTAGGTAAAAGCTTAAACATAGCTCTGGAGCAAAGCTGAAGTTCTGTTAGTACTTAAAAGCAGTAATATCTTATATCTACGTAAGCTTTACAGTTTTTAAAGTGCTTGAGTATAGAATAAGGACCCAGTAATCATTATCCCTCTATTACGTATATGGCTTTACAAATGGTTTCCCTCAAATGTCTAGAACTTTTTCTGTAAAGGGCTGGACAGCAAATGTTTGCCTGTGTGGGCTGGACAATCTCTGTCCCAATTACTCAACTCTGCCAAGTAGTGAAAGCAGCTATGGGCAGTGTGTATACAAATGGCCATGGCTGCATTAGAAAAAAACTTCATTTATGAAAACAGGTGGGGGTGGGATTTGGTCCATGGGCCATAGTTGGCCAACACCAGAATATTATAATGAAAAATTATAAGACAGAATTTCTGCTTCCTCCTTTTCTCAAAAAGAGATTATATTTTTATTTAGTAAAAAGTTAGATGACAATATCATACAATACCCAAAAGCAGCCAATGGCTTATTTCTGAAGTATCCACCACTGAAATTCCTCTACAATACGTAGACAAGGGCAAATCTTTTCATGCCAGGTAGTTTTCCAGAGTAGCAAGTCCCTGCACATTCATCTCTGCATTACATCTGTGCAAAGGGAGTAGGCTGCCCCGTAGGATCCCAGGTAAATTCTTAACAGCTTCTTAAAGTAGGGAACTATCTAGGCAAGCAAGAAGACCCCTGTGTAGCAACAACAGAAAATCCAATTAAAAAATGGGCAAAGAACTTGAATTGACATTTTTCCACAGAAGATATACAAATGGCCAATAAGCACATAAAAAGATGCTTAACATGGCTAATCATTAGGGAAATGCAAATCAAAACCAAAATGAAATACCACTCCATATCCCTTAGGATATTGTGAAAACAAACAAACAAACAAAAAAACAAATCCCACACCACCCCAAAACCAGAAAATAACAAGTATTGGTGAGGATGTGGATAAAATGAAATCCATGTGCACTGCTGGCAGGAATGTAAAATGGGGCAGCCACTGTAGGAAACATTATGGCAGTTTCTCAAAAAATTAAAGGTAGAATTACCCTGTGATGCAGCAACTGCACTTCTGGGCATCTACTCAAAAGAACCGCAAGTAGAGACTTGAACAAATATTTGTACACCAACGTTCATAGCAGCACTATTCACAATAACCAAAAGGTGGAAGCAACCCAGTGTCCACTGACACACGAATGGATAAACAAGTGTGGTACACACATACAATGGAATATTACTGAGCCTTAAAAACAAAGGAAACTCTGACATAGGCTACAACATGGATGAACCTTGAGGACATCATGCTGCATGAAATAAGCCAGTCAAAAAGACAAACATTGCATGATTCCACTTACTTGAGGTCCCTAGAGTAGTAAAATTCATAGAGAAAGAAAGCAGAATGGTGGTTGCCAGGGGCTGGGGGGAGGTGGAAATGGAGAGTTAGTATTTAATGGGGACAGAATTTCAGTTTGGGAAGATAAAAAATTCTGGAGATAGATGGTGGTGATGGTTGCAAAACAACACAAATGTACTTATTACCACTGCACTGTACACTTAAAAATGGCTAAAATGGTAACTTTTATGTTATGTATACTTTACCACAATATTAAGAAAAAGAAAAGAAAAAAAATACCAGAGCAGAAATGCTCTTTGAGGTGCACTCCAGAGGAAGGGGTAGGAAAGAAAAAGCAAGCGGAAACTTGCTGCAGAGTTCAATGCATTCTGTATTCTCTCCGATCTCTCCTGGGAATCTCACATCATAATTATGCTGGTGTGTTTCCATCCAAATCACTGTACAAGAGTAACAAGATGATTTAAATTTATCTAAAAAAGGGGTTATTAAACCTGGGGTCCACAAATCCCATGAAATTGCACGAAAAACTTCATATATACATGGGGAGGGTTATACTCTAAGTTCTCAAATAGATCTAGCACCCCCAGAAGCGATAAGAACCACCAGTCTAAGGAAAGCAAGAATGAAAAAAAAGGACTATATAAACATGAGTTGCAACCAGGATGCACACAATGATTATTTCTCTTGTTCTCTCTCCAATAGGTTTTTCATTAGGTCTTTTCATGCGGACGTACCCAAATAAAACATGTTCTTTTGTTGCCCTGAGCTAATGGGCATCTTAAATAACCACAAGCATCTGATCAAGTAAGTCTGAAATAAGCTCAATAGGAAGGAAGAAAAGAACTAGGAAGACTTTCACTCACGTTCATGGTCGCCATGACCATAAGACATTTAAGGGACCTCATCTTTAATATGACGGTTCTTAATCTTTCGGTCTCACGATCCCTTTATACTTTTAAAAATGACTGAAGACCCCAAAGAGTTTTTGTTTATGTGGTAACGTCTATGTTTATTTATCATACTAGAAAATGAAATACCCCACCTCTAAAAATAGAAAGAAATTATATGGACAGCTAAAAATATATATAGAAAAAATTAGCCGGGCATGGTGGTGCATGCCTGTAGTCCCAGCTACTCGGGAGGCTGAGACAGGAGGATCGCTTGAGCCCAGGAGTTTGAGGTTGCTGTGAGCTAGGCTGACGCCACGGCACTCACTCTAGCCTGGGCAACAGAGTGAGACTCTGTCTCAAAAAAAAAAAAAAAAAGAAAATGAAACAGAAATTTCAAAAATATTTAATAATCCATTTAAAACAAACCCATTATACGTTAATATAAATAACATTTTTTGTTAAAAAAAAAAAAACCTCTTCCAAAAAGTTAATAATAATAGAATTATTTTCCACCTTTGTAACTCTCTTTAATGCCCAGCCTAATACAATGCGGCTGGGTGCTCGCGTTTGCTTCGGCATCCAGTCTGCTGTGAGGGAGCATTTTGGTTGAAGTACGTGAAGAAAATAAGGCCACGCACAGGTGGACGTAGGCCTTTTTAGATAACTGAATAGTCTGATTTTACATTAAAAGTTGACAAGTGGTGGCTTCTAAACATTAGTGAGGTGGGGGAATCTGAAACCGCATCAGTGAACTTTTCACTCTCTGTTACATTAAATTCCACTGCTCCATCCTGCACTCAGAATGGCTCTTTTACCCATGCATGACTGTGGAACATCATGCATTGGTCTGGCGGAAGATATTTTTCAGTGAGTTATGCAGCTCTGCCAAATATTTTATTATAAAATTAAAAAAAGCACATTGTTAATATCACATCTCTGCTTACATCAGATGTCTTATAAGAACTGGGAAACTATCATGCTTATAGTGGTGGATACGTTTTCCTAAATTCTAATTTTCACTTGAAGGCACAAATTTTATCACTGGCAACAAATACTGTCAGTTATTTTTCTTAAAGTATAATGTCATTTCATTCATTTTCAAGAAAATATCTGCAAGGCTGGGTGCAGTGGCTCACGCCTATAATCCTAGCACTCTGGGAGGCCAAGGCGGGAGGATTGCTCAAGGTCAGGAGTTCGAGACCAGCCTGGGCAAGAGCGAGACCCTATCTCTACTAAAAATAGAAAGAAATGATCTGGACAGCTAAAAATATATATAGAAAAAAATTAGCCAGGCATGGTGGCACATGCCTGTAGTCCCAGCTACTCAGGAGGCTAAGGCAGAGGATCGCTTAAGCCCAGGAGTTTGAGGTTGAGGTGTTTGAGGTGAGCTAGGCTGACACCACAGCACTCTAGCCAGGGCAAAAGAGCAAGACTCTGTCTCCAAAAAAAAAGAAAAAGAAACAAAAAAGAAAAGAAAATGTCTGCCAAAAACCCAAGTCTGAGTAACCATAACAGTCAGTGATTCTTTCAAATAAAAATGGTGTTCCATGAGAAAAGTGGCTAGTTTAGCTTGCAACTCAGATAATCGCACACAGGCTTTTTCCTCAAGACCATGACAATCATACTTCAAGGACTTTATGCATACTTCCCATTTTGTCACAAAGAATATTACAAGATATGGATGCAAGGGCTGAAATTTAATAACATTAACAGTTTTTATCACTTCATCAAGTCCATTCTTAAGTGAAACAAGGCTTTTTCACCCCCTGTAAGTAGGTGGCAGTGCAGAATGCAATGGCTATTAGTAGAGTTCAGTGCCATAGCCCTGAATCATGTGAAGGTGCCAGCAGTTTTACCCACCATTGCTTTTGCACCATCAGGGCAAACGTCAACAGTAAAAAGGCTAATAACGTATGATTATAAAAATAGGTTTGACCCTGAGGACCCCCTTGAGAACTGCTGCCCTAACAACACCTCTCATGGCTACAGCTCCTTTTAGAACATGGCAGCAGCTAAGAATGAAGCCACTCCTCCGTAAACTCTGCAACTAGCCAACTGTCATTTGTTTAAATGTTTCTGAAGCTCCATAAAAGCTAAGATTCTTCAGAATACTTCTTCTGACTTTTCCTCTGAAACACAAGGCCAAAAAAAGGATGATCAGAAGCAGAGACTATTAATTAAATTTATGGTGTATATCTCCAAGCCAGTCCTATATGGTAATGACAGAAAGGAGGGGAAACAGGGAAGCAAGCTCAAGGGCAGGAACAGCCAGTAAATCTTGGCAGGAGAAACACCGTGGAACGGAGCTAGGTGTGCCTGTCCAAGACGCAATGAAGCTCCCTCTCAGGGATGCAGTGCAGCAGTGAATCTAAATGACAGAGGACCTGAGAGAAGCCATAGCACGTGATACAAGAGACAAAGACATGGTCTAAGGATAGTCAGCAGCTTCAACCTTAATGTTTTATACTACCCTCAGGTTCAGTCAAAAGGAATCCAGAGACAAAGAAGTAAACAAGGCCAGTGCGGTGGCTCACGCCTGTAATTCCACCACTTTGGAAGGCCAAAGTGGGAAGATCATTTGAGGTCAGGAGTTCCAGACCAGCCTGAGCAACATAGTGAGACTCTGTCTCTACAAAAAATAGAAAAATTAGCCAGGTGTGGCAGTGCACACCTATAGTCCCAGCTAGTCAGGAGGCTGAGGCAGGAGGATCACTTGAGCCCAGGAGTCTGAGGGTGCAGTGAGTTATGACAGTGCTACTGTACTCATGCCCGGGCAACAAAGTGAGACCCTGTCCAATAAAAAAAGTAAATAAAGTCCAAACAAATACCCGCTGAAAGCTATATTCAACCCAAATGCAGGAAGAACAACAAACAGCATTTTGCTCACTTGCAATAACTCAGCCTGGACTGCACCTAAACTGAGATTCTTAAGCTCAGGTTACTGTCAAGACCATGCAATGAGTCAGTGGAATAAGGAAGCTAAGAACAGGAATCAGAATGTCAGAAACTATCCAGCAAAATGCTTCCAAATCCAACTGGAGACGTTATTGCTCCTGGTCTTCATGCTCTCAGGGCCTCTAGGACGAGCCAGATCTCAGGAGGGGTGAACTGAGGAGCACAGCGGGTCAATGGGTCCACTGATCCCGGAGCCACTGGCTGGCAGTATGCTCATTCCACCTTTCCTGGCTGGGCCACACTGCAGCCACACCCCAGACCGGCCTGCCAGCACACAGTGCTACTCCTGAGACTTCTCTGCAGGGGGGACTTCAGCTGTGGACACATGCCTGCCCTCACTCTGGGAGTGTCACAGGCATAACCATTCAGTAATGCTCAAAAGTACCCCATGGCCCAAACCAAAATCAATTCAGAGAAAAGAACGTGAATTGAGAAGATACTCCCCTTCTAATCTACTCTGTCCCCGCTTCAAAGAGTTTATGACATTTGCTGATGAGAAATGGGTGATTCCTTAACACACGTCATCCTGAGAACAGGGGATATAAGCCCTGGTTTGCCTATGTGATTTCCTTTTACATTCATTCTCAGAAGAGGTCCCATGCTGTCACCTGGTGGAAAAAATGAGCAACTACCTAATGTGCCCCAGGCCAGGACAAAAGCATCTATCCCGGTTCTGTACAGTTTCTCTTTACTTCACATGCTGGAAGGCAATGCTGACCCCATCTTGGGCCTCACCTGCTGTGCCATCTGTCCCAGGCAGAGCACTTTACTAAGATCCTCAGCTAAGGACCAACCTTGGGTGGAGTCAGTGGTCACTGAGACAGTTAGTCACCGCGGCACCCCCAGCCCGCAAACACAAGACAAGAAGATGAAGAGGCAGCAGGGTCAGAGGGACGAAGGAGGAAGGGAGCAGGAAGGGCGGGCCAGAGAGTTCACACAGGCGGCAGGGCGGAGCCAAGAAGAAAAATGCAGATAAACTTTAGCACCTGGAAAACACTGCCCTTGGGATTTTTTAACATTTTCAGCCAAATAGCCAGGAAAACTAACTTGGAAATACTGAAGGGTATAAGACCAAAAAGTTAAAAGGTCTCATTGCATTATATTAACATAAGAAAAAAACCTATTCACTAAGTTACAAAAATAATAAAACCACCTTTTAATATAACATGGATAGAAGTGGGGGGAAAAGACAAGAATATCTCTAATTATTTTCAGGAGGTAGATTTTTACTTTTTTACCTTGGGTTTTTGTGTTTGTGGCAGGATGCTTTAGTAAAATTTTAATTGATACTTTGTTTTTTGTGTTTCCTTTACCCCATTCCAAGAAGGCAGGAGGGCCTCCAGGAAAGGCTATGTAGCCAGGCTAAAAGCAGAGGCTTTCGCAGACAACATTCCAGCTTAAACTCACTGAGAAGAATTTATCACAGGGGTATTCCAGAGGGAAAAGAAAGGAATTCAGTGCCTTTGAGGGGAAAAAATGAGAGGAGAAGAGAGAAGGGCTATCTCCCAGGACGAGAAAGAAGACAAAAGCAGGCACCGGCCACACTCAAGAAGCTGGGTAGGCCTAGGGAGCCTGGCCGGGGCTCCCAGCCTGCACAAGACCCACACACACAGGCCACCCAGCAGCAGGAGTTGCGTGAATCGAGACAGCAAGAATCATGACGTAAATATTATGGGCCAAAACTAAAGAGATCTTCCAGAATACTGTGCTCTAAATAAGAACCCAGGATCTTACCTGACCCTGGGTGAAGCCCTGAGGTCATGTTTAATTCAATTTAAAGAAATGATGGGATATTAGTTATATACCAACTTTGTGAAATAAGATTTGTAACCACTATAATGCTTTCCAAATTTCTAAAGATAAATCCATATTATCTTTATAATCAGAAAAAAGGTCGGCAACAAAACTTTATTAACCAAAAAAACCTATTTCTTTTTATTATTGGTAATAAATAATCTGCCTTAAAGAATGTTAATGTCAGCATTAGGTGTGTGATTTCACGGATCCAAAGGCAGCTCCAGCCTTCCACAGAGCACTGCCGTCTGAAATTCCCATTGGAGCCATGGCAGCCTGTGGTAGACATTATTCAAATAGGCCCAGAAACATACAAAACATTTTCTTTGTAGCTTTTTTCTGACTTAGGAGGAATGGTTGCAAAATCAAGGAGATACAAAAGGGTTATAATGGCAGGACTATTTAAATATCAAATAGTTTTAAAGGTTCTTTCTGGCATCAGAGACTCATTTTAAATTAATACCGACACATCTATTTTGAAAGTGTGTTAAGTCAGCAGGAAGGGCTGCTTTACACACAGCCATCTCCAATCCATTATACCTCCTGTTCGCACAGTAAAGTGTCATCTGGGCCTTCTAAGACAAGATTTTCTTTCTGACTCAGTTTTGAGAAGGTGAAAATCACAATCACGGGTGGAAATGAAATGAATCATCATTTCAACAAGCAGCAGCTACCCCCAAGCCTTACACCCCCAGTCTCTGAAGTGTTCAACATCTGCTTTTCCACCCAACAGTCCCCGCTGCTCTTACAAAGTGGGCCCCCAGGACTCCCCCAGCCTGTCCCCCAGGAAGATGGGACCTTGAGACTCAACAGGCCTGCCTCCACCTCTCAGCAATGCCCCGAATGTGGGCTCAGGGAAAGCTGAGCAGCACAAAAAGAGCACGAGGGAACTTGCCTTTTCCATCTGTTGCTGACGCTTCTTGCAAATGTCTGATTGACCTAAAAATAAACATTTGGAGAACAAAAGGTTAGCTGACAAATTTGCGTTCCTCTCTATTTCCAGCACTAGTAACTTGAGGCCTTGAATTCCTCAATTATAAACTGAAAGGTTGGACTAGATAATTTTAGAGCACTGTCCCTAAAAAAGGGATCTGGGATAATCAACACTCGGCCATGTATGGTGCTCAAGGCTGAGAGGTAAAGACGCCCTCTGCTGGCGAACATGTAAGCCTGCAGCCGCTAGATTGTGAGGAGAGAACACACTTTTACACTCCCACCCTCTACTGAGCTTCTCATCCCCACAACCATCCCCCCACCCAACAGTCCTAAGACAATGAAGCATCTCTGAGCTCACCTGCCATGGGGAGAGAACCGACCCTACAAGAAAGTCACGGGTCAACTTCTAAAGTCTAGGTCCAGGACCTGGGAACACAAGGCTTCCTGCAAGCTCATTTCATTGAGTGGAGATTTATAACTCCACTGAAAAATGCCAGCCTCCAGGGAGTCTTTTTTTTGGCTATGATGCGCCAGTAATTAACTACCATCGTGACAGTTCAGGCAGGGGAACAACAACACTATTAAAGAAGCTGTAGGCCGGACGCGGTGGCTCACGCCTGTAATCCTAGCACTCTGGGAAGCCGAGGAAGGCGGATCGCTTGAGCTCAGGAGTTTGAGACCAGCCTGAGCAAGAGTGAGACCCCCATCTCAACTAAAAAAATAGAAAGAAATTAGCTGGACAACTAAAAATATATAGAACCAATTAGCTGGGCATGGTGGTGCATGCCTGTAGTCCCAGCTACTTGAGAGGCTGAGGCAGTAGGATCGCTTGAGCCCAGGAGTTTGAGGTTGCTGTGAGCTAGGCTGACGCCATGGCACCCTAGCCCAGCAACAGAGTAAGACTCTGTCTCAAAAAAAAAAAAAAAAAAAAAGAAGCTGTAGATCAGAGCTCTAGGCATAGTCCAAAGCAACAAATGGAGAAACTGCCCTAAGGGGTGAGCAGGGTGCAGGCAGACAGGACTGCGCCAGGGAAGGGAGCCAGGGTCTGACACTGTCACTCTTGTTGGCAAAGAAATCACGTCTCCTAAAGCCTCAGTTTGCCCACCTGTGAGAGTGGGCTGTTTGAGAACTGAATGGAGCAGCACTGGGAAGTTAACCAGCACAGAGCTGGCCTTGAACCAATGCTAGCTGAACAGGAATATTTAAAAATATTATTGATGCCATTTCTTAAATCACTTCTCTAATACTTATTGATCTTTTTTCCATTTTACAGTAATTTTCAGGACTTTACCTTAAGGACTCTTGCCATTTGACATCTATTCATTAGAGCTATAACTAACAAGTGGCAGGAAAGGGCCACTTGTACCTCTGTAGCTCATCTGGGTTCCTTATATTTGACTGTTCTAACAGTGGTGTATGTTAGAATAGGGTCTCCACCTCTGTTCCCCAATAAGATGCTCTCTTCTATCTGGAGATGATGCTGGCCACCCCATGTTACAGATGCCCAAGTTACTTATTCCCGGACAGGATGGCAGAAGGTTGTGGTGATTAAAAAGATGCTTCAGTATTTCCTCTTCTATGCTGGTAGCCGTCTGCTGAACTGACGCAGACCATGTGTGAAGTCTCATGGAATTAGGGTGAAGAGTGAACCTAACTGGCTGGAATGAGGATTACGCCCCACTGGCACCATGTTCTAAATAATCAGAGTAACGGACAAACTCCAGGAGCCTAAAACATATGAATTTACTGCATGGGGCATTGCAATATGAAGCATCTCACTTCTAATAGAAGGCAGGCAAATCTATTTTTTTAAATTTCATTTCAAAAGAATCAATTACATTCAAATAGCCAAGGAACTACTAGATCATAGATAAAGGTGAACCAAGTGTTTTATTCTTGCTAGCCTTCTTTCCTCTACTAGGTTCTTACTGAACCGAGAAGGTCCATCACTTTGCATGTGATTTAACAAGGATATTCTTTCTCATCAACCACTGACTGGGCACCTACACTTCTTTCCACGTAATCAAACACAATCTATGCATCTAAACTTCCATTTCCAGGAATGGAGCAAACTGTTCTGAAGATACTGAAAATGTTTACGTGCTGAGAACTATCACTAGTTTTGTTAACGTCCCTCCTCATTTCCATGTAACTTGGCAAGAAATGGCTACTTATGGGATTTCTCCAACTCTCCCTCCACCAAATTCAGGCTGCCATTTTATGTTGCTACTAAGTTCTCGTTTCCTAACTCTTCTCTGTTGTCTTAGAACTGTGCTAAATGGCTCTGTCCGTTTTCGGCATTCAAGATGTAAAAGTGAGGACATGATGAGTCTTCTGGTGCGAAATTCCAGATTTCCCTGGTTCTTCCAGTAGGAGCCGTGATCAATTGTGCTGACAACACAGGAGCTAAAAATCTGTATATCATCTCTGTGAAGGGGACCAAAGGATGACTGAACAGACTTCCTGCTGCTGGTGTGGGTGACATGGTGATGACCACAGTCAAGAAAGGCAAACCCCAGCTCAGAAAGAAGGTGCATCCGGCAGTGGTAATTTGACAACAAAAGTCATACGAGGGAAAAAATGGTGTCTTTATTTTGAAGATAACACAGGGGTCATAGTAAACAATGAAGACAAGATGAAAGGTTCTGCCATCACAGGACCAGCCGCAAAGGAGTGTACAGGCTTCTGGCCCAGGACTGTGTCCCACGCTGGCAGCATTGCCTGAATCTCCTCCAGTATATTTATAAAAGACATTAAAAAGTAGTTGCTCCCCCTACCCCTGCCTCAAAAAAAGAACTATGCTACATGACCAGCCCATGGTGCCAGACTAGCTCTACCAGAATCCCCTGGGTAACTTGATAAAGACACAGGGGCCTGCCCCTAGGACTGATGAAGGTCAGTCTGGGACCCAGGAAGTTCTACTTTCAAACACATATCCTGTATGATTCAGATCAATTTGGGAATGGCCAGTTCAGCTGTCGGGCTTGGCAGCCAAGCTGTCACATCATGCAAACGCCCACCCCGTGGGTTACTTACCACACCACTGGGAAGAGGATGGCTCCACAGCACAGTAGGTCAACTAGAAACAGCGAGTCCTTCCATAAGCCATACTCGGTCGTGCCCTCCTCAGTGGACTCTATGATGATGTAGGCCACGTTTGCCAGAACCTGCGAGACATAAGATGTTCCTGAGGCCCCTAAGCATGGGTGGATTGTCACGACGACAGCAGCCCCAGTGTGGGGTGTACATGGGCCTATAGACCCCCAACCTGTGGCCACATCATTATCTCCAGTCCCGTGTGCTCTTCCAGAACTTTACCACTTTGCTATTAAGAAGCGGAGTCTCTGTGCTGTCCCCTTGAACCTGGGCAGGCTTGTGACTGCTCTAACACGGTAAGGAGGAAGTGATGCCAGGTGATTTCCAAGGTAGATACAGCTTCTGCCCAGCTCTCTCTGGGGACCTGTGGAGCCCTGAGCTTGTAAGAAGACTAGCTATCTGAAAATGCCATGCTAGAGAGACCATGCAGAAGCAGAAAGACACCCCAGGAACCCCAGCTGTTCCCAGCCCAGGGGACAGACACAAGTGAAGACTTCACGGTGCTCCCAGCCGCTGTCTAACTATACCCACATGAGACCTCAAGCCAGACCTACTCAGTTAAGCCACTCCCGAATTCCTGGCCACAGAAACTGAGAGAAAAAATTAATGTTATTGTTGTGCTAAGTCACTAAGTTTTGGGGTGATTTTTTTTACATAACAATAGATAATCAGGACACTTTGCCTTTTGGGCACCCTGACCCCCAGCAGTCACTCAGGTGCTGGACAGGTGGCACTTTATATGCCATTTAGCCATGATGCCCACACTCCTTAGGCCCAACTCCTCCAATAACTCTTCTACATGCCAGATAATGGGACTGTGTTATCAGACACTCTGTATCTGAGCTTCCTCACTAAGAGCACTGTTTTGTTATAGGACAAAGGGATGCAGAAGAGAAAGCAGTATTATGTCTCTGTAACTTTTCAGCAGCTCTCTATTCAAAGTTGAAGGATCCACAGGCCAGTTTAAAAGATACTAGTGGTCAAATGTCTCCCAGTCCAACAACCTGAAGTCTAGGTCTGTCGGAATTCAGAAAGAGAATACCAGTCTTCAACCCCCAATGGCAGAGGCTGGGGTTTCTGGGAGAGGTAACTCCCCCCTCCCACAGAGGCATAGAGCTGAGCCCTGCCAAGTGCCCAGAGAGGAAGTGACAAGCAGGATTAGGGTTCCTTTACCTGGAGTGGGATGACAATCATGAAGATCTTTTTGTCTTTATCAGAAAGGATGTGTTTAATGAAAGCCCAGCCAGTGCCAATGAGTGCGATAGTAATGAACAGTAGTGCTCCTTTCAAACTGGAAGAGAACAATGAATAAACACCAGTGGGTCTCATTAGACTCACTCTGCCAGTTACACTGTACAGCTCACTCTATGAGTTCACATGCTTCTTGTAAAAGACAGGCAGCCAAATTCAGGAAATACATCATATGGGAGCAAAACTCCTTTCAGGGCACACAGTTAGCTCTGTACCTGCTACCTGAACAGCTAATGGCCGCAGAGAGGCAGAAGCAAGCCAACGAGCCCAAATTCTCAAGTCTGGACAGCCACCTGTGCACCACACACCTTTAGTATGGCAAGGGCCCAGACGGCCTGACACAGGGGGGCAGGGCCAGTCAATTTGGGGCAGGATGCTGCCTAGCCCCACTTCTCTTGTATGTCATTCACGGTACGAGTATTTCACATGTACCTGCATACTTACAGGTGAGTTATGTAGTACACAACAGCCCAACCTTCAATAGGAAAGCCCTGGGAGGAGATGTAGTGGTAGTCGATCTGAAATCAAATAACTGCATTTCAGAAAGGTTGATGTACAACATGTCTTAGAGCACAGTGAAACATGAAATGACCTCGGAGGACCTCAGGAGAGGGGATGTCCTCCCCCTCCACTGCCTAATGCCTTACTTCCCAATTCACAATTAAGCATGTGAGTGCACTAACAAATACCAGGTAGCTTAAGAAACTCGACACAAAATTTTAATGTCACTAACACCCAGCCCAGGTCTCTCTCTTGAAGGAAGTGATTCACTTTGCCAATGGCAGTCTATTCTTTTCTTAAAAACCTCCAAGGTTCAAATACCACAACTCTCGTCAGTATCCTGGCCAAGAACTTTATCTTTCATACTACTGCTGCGCACATAAATAAATAAGTCAATCAGTTGGTAAAAAAAAAAAAAAAAATCTATGTGGAATCACCCAGCTTCAACTATTTTTTCTTTAAAAAAATCTGTAAATTTAGAGCTACTTAAAGCCACCAATGCATTTTAACTTAAGTGGCAAGTTTCAGTAGAGCATCCAAAATGCCTCCTGGCAGAACTCACAAAGCTGACGTCAATTTATACATCTTTCATTCTATCCAAATGGCTATCTAGATATTAAAGTGACTCAAGGACTCTATCACTCATTATATGGCTCCAGAAAGCACCTTTTAACTTAGACCCAAATGGGAAATTATCCAAATAACTGTCAGTTCTTGACATTGTAACTGGATACATTATTGCTTTTTCCTATGAGGACACCTTCCAGTGGAGCAGGAGAGCGCATGCTTCGAGACTATCCTCACTGGTGCGGTCGGTGGGTACCGCATAGGCCCAGACTGGGGAATCTGTGATCTTACCCCACTGGCAAGTTCATTACAATTCACATCAGTCCTAAATATTCAAGCTGAAGCTCAATTCTTATACCTCAATCTTTATATAATAGAATCAGTTTTCTCTCAAATTAAGTATGCTAATGCTGAACTTCAAAACAAGTAGGTACATGAGGGAATATTTGGAAACAAGCAAGTCATGCAAACAACTTGGCAGGTGGCACTCTCATCTCAAGAAATGACAGGAGGATGCTGGTACTTGGAGACAGGAGTCTGCCAACCTTCTCTTTGCTGTAAGATTAATAAACTTCTCTTTCCTTCTCCTCACACCACTTATCCTCATTCTTCTGATGAGGCCTCGGGGACAAGCCCCAAACTTTCAGTAATAATACTGAGGAGTGATCTGGCCCTTTGACAGGGGACCTAAGGTCTAAGGTCACCTTTTCTGGAAAAGGTAACTGATCTCCAGGTCTGTCTCCTATATGCAGCTATCTCATAATAACCCATACTGAAATGTTTGTTTAGCTGATTATTTAATACACCTTACTCATGGAAATGGAGGGTAAAACAACAACAAAAAAGAAATGACAAAAAAAAATGACAAAAACAAAAAAATGAGAACAAGTATCCTAGAAAAACTGTGGGTCTGTAAGTAGTATCAGAAGATGTCTTAAGTCACGTCTTAGGAGAGGTGGTGAACATTTACTGCCATGGCCAGTCCCTCCCAGACAAAAGGGGGCTTTATGAGAAATGTACTCTTTCACCGTGTTTCCCACCAATCTATTCCTTTTCTTCTAATTTAGTTTTCTTGCTCATATAGACATTGTACATCATGTCATGAATGACCCCTAAAATGCTAATACATACTGCATGGAACACCAAGGAAAGAGACTTGGTGAAAGGAAGAGCCGCCATCAACCAGTGAATTTTAAATACATCATTCCTATAAAAAAAGAGAGAAAAGAATTAAAAGACGATTCTATCCGCCCCAAGGGACAGCCAAAGCTCTAGGCATCAGCTATGTTTATAAGGAGATGCACTAAACATAATCTGACCGAACCACAAACACGAAATCTTTTTTTAAAAAAGTAGTTTTTGCTGGTAGAAAAGGCCTCGAATGGAGTCGTACAATCATCTCTAACATCCAGCTGAATATATGAATGGAACTGAGAGTTATGCTCTGAAGCCAGACAGGATGGTTCCGAGTCCTGACAGGATGGAATTCTAGCACAGTCTGCCGGCTTCCTCCCCAGAAACCACCCTGGGAAAGCCAAGAACGAGGCAGATGGATCTGAGAAAACAGTATGGAATCCCTAGGAAAGCAGAAAGCGATCTGGTGCAGCTACGGGGGAAGCCTGCAGCCCAGAGCAGAGGAGGGCTGGGCGTCAGCAGCAGGATGGCAAGGGGAGGCACGGGGATCATGCCCCTCCCCTCCAACGGCTGGTGCCTGCCAAACACCGCAGGCCGGGGGAAAAAACACCCACTCACACCCCAATGCCTCCATAGGGACTAGTCTGCCTTTGGGCTGCCAGGCACTAAATTCCTCTATTCCTTCCCACCTGCCCCTAAGACTTAATACGACAGATAAGACCATTATGCAAGAAAAACGGAAAACTCTATTAATAAAGTATTAATATACAAAGACTTGAGTAAGAGCCACAGGGAGAGAACTCACACTCTCAGATATCAAGATGTTCTGCAAAGCCAGAGCAGTAAAAAATGTGTTAAGAGGTGCAGTTTGTTATTCAGACCAATGGAATAGACTAGAGAACTCAGAAATAGATTCATGCATGTGTGGAAGCTTGTTATATGATAAGCTGACAGCAAATTGGTGGGAAAAGGATAGATTGTGTAATAATTGACATGGGAAAAAATCAGCTCAAACTTATACGAAAGAACAAAGCTGGATGTCTACTCCACATTTACGTATAAGGGGATTCCGTATGGATTTCAGCTCTAAATATAAAATATACATTTTGTGAACTTAGAGTAGAAAAGGGCTTCTTAGGATCCAAGAGGCACTGCCCAAAAAACTAAAATTACAGCTTTGACTCTACTAAAATGAAAGATTTTTATTCAGTGATGAATACCACAGACAAGTTTAACAGACTGGAAGAAGAAATTTGCAATATCTAAGACAGACAAAGGATTGAGCAACAAGAAAAAGAAAACCCAATAGAAAAATATGCAAAGAATACAGGCAGTCACAAGAGGGAAAACTCAAATGTTTAACAAGTCCCTGAAATGATAATCCACATCACTAATATTAAGAAAAATGCAAAATAAAACAAGGTACCAGTTACACCCATTAGACTGGCAAAAATTAAGGCATCAGTACTGGGGAGTACATGGGGAAACAGGAACCCTCATGCACCGCTGGCAGAAATATAAACTGGTGCGGCCATACTGGTGAGCAACCGGGCAGCACTCAGTGAAATTAAACGAGAGTCTACCTACGACCCAGCGTGCCTCCTTCTGGGACTGTAGTTCCTGGGCTGCACAGACCCACAGGGGATCTCAGGAGCAGGAGGGAGGTTCATGACAGCACTGCTGGCGTAGCAGGGAGATGGATGCAACCTAGGCATGTGTCCGTCACTAAAGGGACAGAGCAGTAAAATGTGGGGATGCAGGGCACGGCATGCTCTGGAGTAGGGTAAAGATCAGTGAACTGGATGCACATGTAGCCAGGGGGCCAGATCTTAAAAAAGGTATTACTGAGTGAAAAATGTACAAGAACAGTACAGTTTATACATATTTAAAATACACACACCACCAATAAATATTCTCATTCATAAAAAAACACATATCCAAAAATGCATTTTAAACACATCTGAGTGGTTATCCATGCTGAGAAGGAGTGGGAGAGGGGACAGGAAGTAAAGGGGAATAATAATAGGAAAGGGACCTTGCACAGAGTGACAATGAGAGCATGCCACAAACTGACGCACATTCAGTTTCCGGGCTCATTTCCTCCTCAGTACTTTCCTGTCCTGGTGCCCACCTACTTGAAGGTCAAAAAAGAAGTTAAGGCCAGAGCAGTCTGTCACTACTGAATGGCAATGAGACTTACCCAGGGGCAAAACCTGTGCTCACTCACACACCCTGGCAACCTTGACTTGCAGTCCATAGTTAAAACATCAATGCTGGGGCAGTGCCGTGATAGAAAGAACAAAGCTCTGAAGCCACACCAACCTAGGCTCAAACACTAGTTCTACCTACACTCAGAGTTGAGACCTAGGTTTCAACTCCAGCTCTGTCAGGTGATGCTGGCCATGTCTCTCATTTCCGCTCTCTGGGCCTCACTAAATGAAGCAAAGATCTCTCAGTTCCTTCTAGTTTAAGGGGCTAGAGCCTGTGAAATGTACCTGGCATCCATGAAGCCACATGCCTTTATATCACCTGGATTTCCCACCTACCAGAACTGGCCATAAGACTCCTGGGAAAACTGGGGGTGGTGGGGTGGGGGGTTGGGGAGGGGGGAGGTTGGGTCTTAAATGAGATGTTCCTGTATGTACTCTATACTCCAACAAAAGTTAGAGATGAGACTTGTACAAAGTAGGTCAGCTTCATTTAACAACAGATTTAAAACTGTTACCATAATTTTATATAAGGGAACCAGCAATATTGCCATCACTAACTAAAGGAAAATTAAAATGCCACTGAACACCTGGCAACTAAATTATTTTATAAGCACCTCACGTTTGCATAGCACCCTGACTTGCAAAGCCCTCTCATATATATTATTCTGGGGGGAATCAAATAACCAGTCTAAGAATCTAAGACTCCTAGAGGAAGGCAGAGCAATTATTATTGTCCCAGTTTTGCAGCCAGGGGAAAAAAGAGACTTAAAGTGAAGCAAGGCACACAGGCAGTCACAGTCAAAGTTTACACTTGAAATCAGGTTTTCTGACTCCTTGTTCTGACTTTTCCAATAAAGGCAGAAGTAAAACTTTCTTTAAAAAAAAAAAAAAGAAAAACCTTCTATGGGCTAAATTTGTAGGATACTTTTTTTCTCAGTAATGGCTGCCTCATAACCTAGTCTAAATATGATTATGTAGGTCCTTCACAAGTAAACAAGAAACCCTTTCCATCTGGTGGGGATACAGGATAGTACAACAAATAGGTGCCAGCAACTGTACCCAGCTGGAGCCCATACACTAGATTCTGAGCATGTCCCTTAGAAGACAACGAGGCCACTAGGGATTAAAGAGGTTTCAATTTCTGCCCCAATGCTTCAGAGAAAGAGGTATTTGGGGATGATTATTTTATGAATTTAAATCAATCCATATTATACTATTATACTATATTCACATACCATCATGTACTCAGTTTATAGGCCTTAAACAAATACTTTACACTATTCTCTAACTGAATAGTAATATTTCATTTTCAATTTTCTCAGAGAGAGACAGAGAATTCAGGAGTATGCAGCTGCTCCCTGAAGAACCAAGAACAGGAAGTTAAAGCCTCAGGGGTTTCAGAAAAAAGGCCAAAAGCCAGGCAGATGCTTTGAAGCTATTTTCTCCAGTGGCAAACATCTGGAAGTCAATACAGAGACCTATCCCCACCAGGCCTTGAGCCGATGCCTTCAGGACTAAGCAGTGACTTGATGCTCTTGCCAAGCAGTGGGTCACAGTAACTAACTTCCTCTCAAGAATAAACAGCCCTTGAATGGGAACAATGTGCTCCCTCTGAGTCCTGGACTATGGGGTTTCTGCTATGGAAACACTTTGCTTATACATCTTATTTTGTTTGTATATTATTGAAATATTCAGATTTGCTTTTTAAACAAAACAATGGGACGTGAATAAACACCAAGGCTGGCAAAGCCGTCCCAAAAAGTAAGGCTCCTATACACTCTCCCTGGTGTTCCAGGAAAGATGCCCTTGGAAGAGAAGAGGAAGAAATAAGATTGCTTAGTGCCAACTCCTCCCAGGTTCAAAAGCCAGCAAAAGGTGAAATTATACAAATCTGAACAGACTCTAAGTTGAAGGACTCCAAGAAGTAATAGTTTACCGTCGTTTTCGAAGGATGTGAATCCAGATGGTCCCAGAAAGGAAGAAGAAAAATGCCATAGAAATGTACAATTTGGGCAGAGGAATTTCTCCTGCTGAGAGGTAGCTATCAGGATTCTTCTCTGTGATATCAATCTGAAACCGATATAAAATTAATTTTTACTTTTCAGGAATAGATTGTCCCTTATTCAGCAATTTGGAATCTCAGCTATTTCACTTAAGCGTAAGAAGGTGAGGCCACGCCTGTGGCTCATGCCTATAATCCCAGTACCTTGGGAGGCTGAGGAGGGATGATCTCTTGAGGCCAGGAGTTCAAGACCATCCTCGGCAACATAGCAAGACCCCATCTTTACATAAAACTTTGAAAAATTAGCCAGGCCTGGTGGTGTATGCCTATAGTCCCAGCTATTCGAGAGGTGGAGGCAGGATTGCTTGAACCCAGTAGTTCAAGGCCCGGTGAGCTATGATCATGCCACTGCACTCCAGCCTGGGGGTCAGAGCAAGACATTGTCTCAAAAAAAAAAAAAAAAAAAAAGAATGGAGTACCAGCAGATAACAAGCACATCACATTCTTAATGCATAGGTTGAAGTGTGTAAACTCATCTTAAATTGCTTTACATTTTCTTATTTACGAATCCTCTGCTGAAGCACCCTGCCCACTGGCAGGGATGTGTGACTGGCCACATTTTACTCTTACTTACGTGCCCTTAAAACCAATTCTTATAGAAATATAAATGCCTCACATTTTACACTGACAAAATCCACGTGGAACAGTATCCATATGGTACTCACGTCAAGGCTGAACGAAAACTTGTCACCAGGCCGCAAGTCCTTTCCACGGCATTTATGAAAATAAAGACTGTACAGGCCTTCTTGCTCATCAGTGCTGATGTTAAAGAAAAACTGAAAGTAAAGGCAAAAAACATTTAAGGGTACCCAAATCCTCAGCTACATTTTTAAATTTTAGAAATAAACTGTGGTCTATGGCCATACCACCCTGAACGCACCTGATCTCATCTATCTCAGAAGCTAAGTAGGGTCGGGCCTGGTTAGTACTTGGATGGGAGAAATAAATTGTGAATTTTACTAGACAGAAGAAAGTAGACTGCTTAAATTAATTAAATAAACTCTCCCAGAGCAGAGTTTAAACATGTTTTCTTATTCTATGATCTCCTTGATATTTTGCTAAAACAATTTTCAAGCATACAGAACAGCTGACATAATTGTACAGTGAACAGCTATATACCCACTAGCTAGCTTCTACAATTAACATTTTACTATACTTGCTTCAACATAAATCTATCCATCTGTGACAGTTTTTTGCAAAAGTCTGCAAAGATAACCTAAGATGCAGTTATCTAGTTTTCAAGCCAACATATTATTTTGCTCTTTGGGTACAAAATACCCTTGGCTGGGCAGGGTGGTTCACACCTATAATCCCAGCACTTTGGGAGGCCAAGGTGGGAGGATCCCTTGAGCCCAGGAGTTTAAGATGAGCTTGGACAACATAGTGAGACCCCATCTCTACAAATTTTTTTTTTTTTTTTAAATTAGCTAGGCATGGTGGCGTGTGCCTGTAGTTCCACCTATTTGGGAGGATGAGGCAGGAGGATCACCTGAGCCCAGGAGATTGAGGCTGCAGTGAGCTATGATCATGCCACTGCACTCCAATCTGGGTGACACAGCAAGGCCCTGTCTCAGAATGAATGAAGGAATGAATGAAGTGAGGGAAGGAAGACAGGAAAGCACATTTTATATTTTCTCAAGTAGGCAGTAAAACCTTAGAGTCAAACAAACCTGGGTCCGAATCCCCCTCTTAGGCAAGTTACTACAGTTCCTCATCTGTAAAAGGGGAATAATATCAGTACCTACTTTACAGAGTTGCTGGGAGGATGAACTAAGATAAGCACTTAGCATGATGCCTGGCTATGGAGTCCAGTCGTCTCCATATTTACTAGGGAGCCTATTATAGGGCAGGCCCAACATAGCAGCTTCATACACATCAGTAATGAAAGACATAAAACCCATTCCCTCAAGGCCACCTGTTACAGACGAGGAGGCAGACAATAAATATGATAAATGAGCACAGCATACAGCATGTTAGAAGGGATAACTGCTCAGGAAAAACAGCAAGATGGGGGGAATGGGAGTGAGCTACACTGGGTGATCAGGGGAAGCTTTGTTGAGAAGGTGACATTTGAGCAAAGATGAAAGATTCTTAGAGATGAGCATTCCTGCCTGTGGGAACAGCCAGAGCAGAGCCTAAAGCCTGATCTTTTCAAGGAAGAGCAAGGTGGCTGGGTGGGGGGCAGAGTGAGCAAGGGGAAAAACAGAAGGAGCTGAGGTCACAGAGACAATGGGGGCCAGAGCACGTGGTCCTTGCAGGCCAGTGGGAGGACTTGGGCTTTTACTCTGAGACAGATGGAAAGCTGGTGGAGGATTCTGAGCAAATGAGCACCCTGCAAGCTCTCAATAACTGTTAGCTATTAATACCAATGGTGATGAGAATGATGGTTACTAAACTTAAAGAACATATAAAAATTGTTAGGCAAAATGATCTATGGTGAAAGAAATCAGAACAGTGGTTGCAGGGGTGGGGGGACTTTCTGAGAAGATAAAAACATAGAGAATCTTGATGGACAGTGACATGGGTCAAAACTGATCAAACTGTACACTTCAGACCAGTACATTTCACTGTAAGCAAATTATACCTCAATTGGTATAATAAAAACTGGTTAGAAAAGAGGCAGTGATTCTTACAAGTTAATAATAAAACATTATGTGTATAACATTTTACAAAGCACTATTACTAAAAAAAAAAAAAGGCTCATAAGCATCCTATGAGATGGGTCTTATATTTTTTATTTTTGGATGATTACTCAGTGAAATTCAGAAATTAAGGGAATTGTCCAAAGTCACACAGCTAGTAAGTGGGTTCTGAGACCCAGTCCAATATCTTGTCCCCATATATAAGCAGTGATGCTTCCAAAAAACACTCATGTGCAATTAATAACTGTGATAGCTGAGCAGGTCACTCAAGGCCTCTGAGTCTCAGTGAACTCATCTCTAAAATTCATCACTCTAAATCATCACCAACGGTCCTTTCTGGTATAGGATGCTATGCTTCTGGCACACTCTAAATGGGACACAGCATGGGCTCAAAGAGGCACAGGGGTCACAGGAACAGCTTGGCAGAACTGGATTGGGACCTGGGCCTTGTCATTTATATTGGACATCCACAAAGTTATTCATTCTCAGGGACTTATGATTTGATAAGTGGGTGGGTAATATTATCCGCCCTGTAGGTTTGTACAGAGAAAGCTACTGCATTCAAGTGACTGATACGTGGTATGCCTAAGTTATTATCCTTAAATTCAAAATTACTTTTAAAAAGTACCCTTTTACATGATAGAGTTAAATTCTATGAAAAGACGACGTACCTGAAACGAAACTGCCCCATCATTATTATGAACAGAAAAGGATTGCTCTCCCATTGCCTAAAATGACATAACAATCTGTTTAAGGATGGTACTGGCAAAAAAAAATAAAGTATGTTAATTAAAATTAAACTAATTAAAAAACCAGGCCGGGCGTGGTGGCTCACGCCTGTAATCCTAGCACTCTGGGAGGCCGAGGTGGGAGGATCGCTCCTGAGGTCAGGAGTTCGAGACCAGCCTGAGCAAGAGCGAGACCCCATCTCTACTAAAATAGAAAGAAATTATATGGACAACTAAAATATATATAGAAAAAATTAGCCGGACATGGTGGCGCGTGCCTGTAGTCCCAGCTACTCGGGAGGCTGAGGCAGTAGGATCGCTTGAGCCCAGGAGTTTGAGGTTGCTGTGAGCTAGGCTGACGCCATGGCACTCACCCTAGCCCGGGCAACAAAGTGAGACTCTGTCTCAAAAAAAAAAAAAAAAAAAAAAAAAAAAAAAACAAAAAAACCAAAACCACCCTTGCTCTTTCTTAAACCCTAAATTTACTGACCTTCAAAAGCTCTCTGAAAATCAAATTCACTATTCTTTCAAGATATTTGAAATCCCCTTTCACGGAGAATGGTAGTTCTTCACCTATTTCCTTTCTTCAGCTGTCTCTTCTGCCTCTCTGGGAACATTCTACCTCCAATCCCCTGCCCCAGAATCTTCCTGCCGGAGTGCTTCTTTGCTCCTGAAGCTTCAGCAAGACTAAGGATGCTAAGCCAGGCCATATTCTGACATCACTTGAACTCTATTCCTGACTTCAAATGATCAAAATATTGTCCTTTGTACAATGGACTAATACTAAACAATGAAAAGAAACAAACTATTAATACATGCCACATTGTGGATGAACTCAAAGTAATTATGCTGAATAAAAGAAGAATAAAGGCCGGGCGCGGTGGCTCACGCCTGTAATCCTAGCACTCTGGGAGGCCGAGGCGGGCGAATTGTTTGAGCTCAGGAGTTTGAGACCAGCCTGAGCAAGAGCGAGACCCTGTCTCTACTAAAAATAGAAAGAAATTATATGGACAGCTAAAAATACATATAGAAAAAATTAGCTGGACATGGTGGCGCATGCCTGTAATCCCAGCTACTCGGGAGGCTGAGGCAGAAGGATTGCTTCAGTCCATGAGTTTAAGGTTGCTGTGAGCTAGGATGATGCCATGGCACTCACTCTAGCCCGGGCAACAGAGTGAGACTCTGTCTCAAAAAAAAAAAAAAAAAAAAAAAGAATAAAGAGTACTGCATAAATCATTTATACAAAGTTCTATAAACTATACTATAGTGACAGATCAGTGGTTACTTGGAGATGAGAGGATTACAAAAAGGCAGGAGAAACTTGTGGGGTGATACATTCACTATCTAGACTGATAATCAAATATCAAATTGTCACTTTAAGCATGTGTAGTTCATTCTATGTCAATTATATCTCAACAAAGCTGTTAAAACAAAACATTGCCATTTAGATGCCCCCTTCACTGAAAAATCAAGATATTTCAAACCAAAACTTTCCCAATTTTCCCACTTTTGCACTTCTACCACCCTCTCCTCTGCTCTTCTCTTCCCTCCCACCAGCCTAACTGGCCTCCGAGAGGGTGCCTTATTTTACATCCCAAAGCCTGGCACTAGGGCACATCCTCATCACCTAAACCTGTATTATCATGACAGTGTCCTGGTCCCTCTCATGTTATGTTACTCTCTCCCTCTTCAAGGCAACCCCACACATTACTTTCAGAATGATGATCTTCAATAAACACTATTTGTATCACATTCTTTCCTGATCAAGAACTCATGACGGGCCGGGCGCGGTGGCTCACGCCTGTAATCCTAGCACTCTGGGAGGCCGAGGTGGGCGGATCGTTTGAGCTCAGTAGTTCGAGACCAGCCTGAGCAAGAGCGAGACCCCATCTCTACTAAAAATAGAAAGAAATTATATAGACAGCTAAATATATATAGAAAAAATTAGCTGGGCATGGTGGCACATGCCTGTAGTCCCAGCTACTCGGGAGGCTGAGGCAGTAGGATCGCTTGAGCCCAGGAGTTTGAGGTTGCTGTGAGCTAGGCTAACGCCACAGCACTCACTCTAGCCTGGGCAACAGAGTGAGACTCTGTCTCAAAACAAAAAAAAAAAAAAAAAAAAAAAGAACTCATGACGACTTCCTATTCCGTAAGCATCAATTCCCTCTATCAACTGGCCCTATATCATCTAAGATCTCTCTTTCTCCCAAATACATACCTTTTACTTCAAACAGGCCAGTGCCCAACATCTGTCATGCACATTCCCACTGTCTAGTCTTTCCTTATGATATTCTTCGACCCCTTCCTTCTCGTCTCTGAACAAACCCCAAGCCCAGCCCTGGTGACACCTTCCTCCAGAAGGCTCTCCAAATGACTTGGCTTCCCCCTCCCCAACCACCTGACTCTATAGCACATAAGTGCTGTGCAACTCAATTTTCCTCTGAGATTGCTTCAGTATGTCAACACTATCTTCCTAAACAGAAGACAACTCTCTGTAGATTAGGCATGTACGTATATACAGTTGGCCTTCTGTAACGAGGGCTCTGTATCTATTGATTGAACCAACTGTGGATCAAAAATGTTTTTTAAATCAATAATAATACAAATAAAAAATAATAGAATCTAACTATTTATATAGCATTTATATTGTATTAGGTATTATAAGTAATCTAGAGATGCTTTAAAGTTAACAGGAGAACAGGAGTATACAAATACTATACCACTTTATATAAGGGACTTGAGCACTTGATTTCAGTATCCAGGAGAGTCAGAGTGGGTCCTGGAACCAAACCCCCATGAACACCAAGGGATGACTGTATATGTATGTGTGTGAGCATGCATGTCTGTAGATACATAAATACACACAACACATACACATATATAATGCATATCCAAAAGCACTGAGCACAGTGGGTGGTCAGTTCTTACCTTTGGATCCACCGTACTTCTTTTAGACTTTCCACTGTCTAGGAGCAGACACATTTAAAAGATATTACTGCATAATTCAAGAGTATATACATACACATATATATACACATATATATACATACACATAGACTGTTTATATATAATAGGATCATTTTATGAGGCTACAGATTGTCTAATACCAAATAATTAAAACAAACAAAAAAATCTTATGGACTGCCATATCCTCAGGTCCCAAGACATAATTCTTGAGCTGTAGAAGCAGTAAATCAGAACTTATTATTAATATATTTTAAATGGTATCTAGTAAATGATACTAGTACCAGCAGGGAAACTCATTTCTGAATAATGTTGTGTATGGCATTGCCAGAGATGCCACATGGAATGGCTTTCCTTCTTAAGTCATCACATTTGAAAACAGATAACTTATTAAAAACATATAGTGTGTGAGACTTATTTACACACATGCAAAAATTAATAGCAAATAATATTAGCATAATGCACTTTTTATTCACAGCAAGGAGTGTTAAGATTGCTAATGGCTTCTTTCATGGAACAGAGTGGGTATCTGTGCCTTATTTCTACATAAGATACTCTTCACAGAGAACACAGGATTTCAAGCTTCCTGCACGAAAGGAGAGAGTTTCAGAATACAAAGAAAAGACAAGACTATTTTCTGCCCAGGAAATGGTTATGAGAGCACAAGGAACCTGGACAAGAAGGAGATGGGTGTACAGACATTAAAATCCACACCATCACACAAATGTAATATTTCTGTATGACATTTAATTGATGTCAGGTTTTGACAAACTAAGAAGAAATTGTATAAATAATACAGTAAATACAGTAAGTCATAAATTATCTTTAAAGAACTCATATAAATCATTAGATGAACCTGACAGTTAATAAAAGAGGTGATAAATATAAATTGATTAATCAACATATAGCAAAAAAATGCAGCCCCAGTAATAAGAGTAAATATGAGAACAGGAATACCTTTTTTGCCTTTCATTTTAGGTTTTTTTTTTAGCAAAGAAAATACCCAGCATTATGATGTGCACAATATTCCTATACATTTCTGATAGGAGTATAAATTCACACAACTCATTTGGAAAGGAATTTGAAAATATGTATCAATATTCTCAAAAGCATTCATGTCGTTTGAACCAGAAATTCTAATCCTGGGAGCCCATGCTAAAATAAGTTATCTATATGAAAAAGTTCTATGCATAAAGAAGTCTAATGCAGCAATATTCGCAATAGCATAAAAATGGAAATGTGTCTCCTTAAGCAAATTACAGTAGACACTTAACAGGATATTTGAGATGTATGAAATAGATTAAAGTTAAGTGAACAGGTATGCATATAAAATTATAAACATAGCTATGAATTTTAAAAATCAGATGTTCTACACTTATGAAATAAGCTTGTAAGAAAACATAAATTACCAAACTTCTAACACTGGGAATAAAGAGAAATGACTGTTCTCTTCCCATCTTCTCTGTATTTTCCATATTTTTCTTTAATGTTTACATTTTTGTATAGCATCCAAAATAAAATAATGCTAAGACACAGAACATGTCTGTTTTTACTTAGGAACAAAAAAGGATCTACAAAGCAGGGTATAAAAATTAAATGCTAGTTTCCACCTTATATAATAGTTTACCTTTTTTTTTCTGAGTCTGGTTGCCTGCTGAAACAGGGATAACATCGGGCTGCTGGCTCTGACCAGGGACTTTCTCATCCTTGCTGAAGATGATCTTTGGTAACTGGGTACCAGCTTCTGGTGGAGACTTTATTCTTACTCTGCATTCAAATAACACAGAAGGAAAAAAGTTCAAAGCAGTGATCCTGGCCGTTTATTAAGTGCTGCATGCTAGGCACTGTGTTAAGCTCATTAGTTTTTACAATGTTCTATAGTGTAGATTCTATTATCCACATTTTACAGATGCTGAAACTGAGGCTCAGAAAAGGTAAAAACTTGCCCAGGGACACCAAGCTAGGAAGTCGCTGGTAGAATATCCAGTATCCAGGCAGCCTCACTCTAAAGCCTAAATTCTCAGCAACCACACAATTCTGCTGTACGTATTTTCCCCTAAGTATCTTTAAATGCTCAGCAAATTGATGCACAAGGTAAATGGAATAAGAAACCAGGAACAAGAGGCAAGAAACCAGTAAGACATTAAAGTGAAGTCTTGGGGAGCACGAGAAGGGCAGTGGGCCCTATCAGTTGCCTGCCTAACATCCATGTCTGCCTTTCCCCTTCTTAACAGACCGAATTCTGTTTACCCTATCTCACCCCAGGAGAGGCCAGTGACAGCTTCCGTGCCTGAGTGAACATGTGACCTAAACTGGCACATTCAGGTACACCTCATCCTGACTAGGGGAGGAGCCTTCTCCCTTTCCTTTGGCTGGATACGAACGATGAAGCAGAGCCGTCTGGTGATGGCTGGTGAAACCCGCCTGAGGAAGAGGCTAACACGGAGGGTGGCAGAGCAGAGAGACGAAAGGCACCTGAGTCCCTCATAGCAGTCAGCCACTAGCTGACCTGCCTCTCGCCTGGAACCCTCCTGCCCCACCTCGGCTAGGTGAGGTGATCAATGTCTTCACTGTTTAAGCCAGTCTAAGTCTTTTGTTGCTTGCTGCCCAAAAAAGCATCTTATTAACTAATATAAGACACTGTCAGATTAATTTTCCTAAATAAAAAAAAGACGTTATCACAAGAAACATAAACTTAGAGTCTACAGCAATTTTATGGCAAAGCACTGTTTTTTTTAGATGCTTCTTCATCAGTCTTCCTACCACCAATCTTGTTCTTCTCAAATCCATGCTCTTCTGGGCTGCTAGTGGTCCACCTTAAAAGCAAGTCTGAGCGCACTATTTCTAGCTTAAAACCTGTCAGGCTCCCTTAGAAATTACAGGTCAGGGACCTATCAAGTGGCCAGGTAAATGCCAGAAACCCTCATCAACAATCTCATGAGGCAGATACTATCATTATGAAGTAGGTAAGGACACTGAGGCCCAGAGTCACACAGCTGCTGTGTGGCAGAAGCCATTGTTTGAACCCAGTCCTGTTTCTTACCATGTTCCCCTCCAGCTGTATTCTCTATCAATAACGCACCCAGCTTATTGAGCAAACCATGCTATTTCATGCCACGCTGCCTTTGTAGGGACTGTTCCCTCTGCCTGCGATGCTCTTCCCTTTCTTATTCATCTGGTAAAAGCCTGCTCCATAGAAGGCTGCTTAGGCCAATTCTTTCCTGAAGCCTTCCCTTCCCTTCCCTTCTATTAACACAACCCATGAATTTTCTTCCCCACCGCTTCTCTGCTTGGCTGTGATCAGTTGTATCACTGTCCTGTCTCCCTCACTCACCTATACAAACCCCTCAAGGATGGAACCTCTGTCTCCCTCACCTTGTTTTTTAGTCTCCAGCACTTATACAGTACTTGGCACATGGTAGACACCCAAGGAATGTTACTGTACAACAAATTCTCCCCAACTCCACCCTAGGACTGAACTGAAGGAACATTAGAATTACTTACTCACTTCTGGAGATGTCTAGGATTAGAAGGGTGACAGAGGCAGACTCTTTCTTTAAAATACAGTAATTCACATCTTCATCCTGAGAAAGGAAGACCCAATCGTATATTATCTTATTCCTTCACATGAGAAGAAGAACAGAAAAGTTTTGGGAACAAGGCAAATGAGTGGCTCAACCTCCATTCCAAACAGTAAACCAACTGTGGGTGCTCAGAAATGCTTGGCAGTCAAAGCAGCCACTACCTCGAGAAAGTGGCACTGTAAGAAGTGCCACTTAAGTGTTCCCACTCAATGGCTTGGGCTCAAGTAAAGAGAGTGATCAGGTCATGCATTTAATACTTACCAGGTAAGAAGAAAAGCCATCATTCTTTGTACGGTCTAGGCTGAATCCAACCTAAGAGAGAGCAGAGAATAGAAGTAACTTTCCTACTCAGAGCAGAAAAGGTGATTCTTCTGGCCTGGCTTCCTCTCAGTTTTCTTAGCATTCATTTTGCATTCACCTGCTCAAGTAAAATCACTGATTACTAGAATTATTCAAGAATTGCAACTTAAGTGTTAAAAGTAAAACTATTTGATGTCTAATATATAATTTGGTACTCACAAGTTTACTTTTCTCCATATTCTGATACTTTATATTTAGGCACTGAGTCAGAAGGTGACTCTTTCACCTAAACTAAAAGAATAAACCCCTTTATCTAATTAAAAAGTACTTACAGTGGCATCCTTGCCTCCTTCAGGCTCCTTCACTGACAGGCTGCTGACGTTAACAACCATGTACCCATCCTTGAAGAACCCAAAGGTGTTCAGATGAACCTTATGCCTCACATCATCCTAAAGAGATTTGTAGTGGTGAAATTAGCAATATGGAAAAATTGACTTTTGATTATTTAACCTATTCATTTGCTTGAAAAACTACAGTACCTGGTGTCCTGCTAGCCAGCCAATATACATATATACTTAATTATATGCATAGCTATGGTAATTATCTTTCCCCAAAAGCTGAAGACAACATATCAGAAATTCAAAAGATATCAATATTTTTAGTGGAAGGAATCACACAAAATGGAGTCAATCCACTCGAGTGCATTTGTGTGGGTTCTAGCAGCAAACTCAGTGGTCAGCTGGAATGTGAACTCCAAGGCAGAAGGAACCATGATTCAGTCCTATCTGTAGCCTTCCTGACAGTACAATGCCTGGCATCCAGTAGGCACTCAAAACATGTTGGGGGTAGGGAGGAAGGAAAGGAGTGGCCAACACCACTCCAAGAATATGTTCATTTATATAAATCTTCTTATCAGATTGTATGTACCTGACTCCTCCCTTCACCTTACAGGATGAAGAGTGGTACCTGCACAATAATTTTCTAACAATAATTTAATTGTTTAAAAGTTCATTTACAATTAAAAAGGATACAGTTTACAATAGGTTTTCAAGGAACAAAGCCTTATGCAAGAGGAATCCCAGGAACCAGTCACAGGGAAACAGAAGCTTTTGGATACAAGATAATCCTGAGCTTTTTTTTTTTTGAGACATGGTCTCGCTCTGTTGCCCAGGCTAGAGTGCTGTGGCATCAGCCTAGCTCACTGTAACTTCAAACTTCTGGGCTCAAGTGATCCTCCTGCCTCAACCTCCCGAGTACCTGGGACTACAGGCATGAGCCACTACACACCCGGCTGCTGAGCTTTGATAAAATTGCATTATGTGGGCAGATGGCTATCCCAACTGTGTGATACTGTCTCAACATCAAGATTCCAATCTCAACTATGTCAACACATTGTAAGGCCAACAGAAAAATGGTGCTAATGAATACTTCTAAGACTGGAGTTCCACAAGGACACTTTTTATTGCATAAAGTTGAGTTTTATATTGAGATTTATTTGCCTAAATGGCAACATCTTTAGTAAGTATGCAGTTTCTTTGTATGAAGGGTAATTTTTTATTTCTAGACTTGGGATTTCCCAGGCATTAGAAGTAGTTTAATGGCAAACACCAAAGGCCTGTGAGGAGAAGGTGCGGATCAGATCTCTAGCAGGAACAATATAAACTCCATCCCTTCCCCTCACCCACAGAGCTACAACACATTGTATCACCACTAGGAGAATTTTACTTCCTATAGCTTTTTGAGCATCCTAGATTATGGGCTGAGGAGGAGAGGGACACAGTTTCAATGTGCCCCTCTGCTTGGGCCTAAGGCTTTGGTCCCGGTTTCCCCTCAACACCTGTTAAAAATCCAAGGCTCTAGGCTCCAAGTTCCTGCAATGCCTCAGGGCAGCCCTGGCTTCCCTGCTCCTTTGCCTGCTGGGGTTTCAGCTCCTTCTGCCCTTTTTGTGGCCCATGGGAATTTCCCTTATTTTCTTAGGAACTCAGCTGTGCATTGAAGGCATGTTTGCTGGACTTGCACTGCCCAGTGGGAAGGAGAAGTTTGCAGCAAACCAGCACTCTCACAGAGAACATCTAGAAAAGCCAGATAAGTGGACAAGGGTCATCTGCTGGAAGGCAACAGAGAGCTGGCAGACGGTAAAAACCAGAAAAGCTAAGGCTCACAACCTTTCTTAGGATTCTCTGAGAGAGTTAAGCCCTACAGAAAATGATTTAACTATTTTCTCAATTCTCCCAGGGATGGTACATGGCTACTACCATCCTAGATGCACAGGAGAGAAACTAATTCAACTACATACAGTGGGTTCCTTAGCACATGAGGGCTTAATTCTCTGGCAGGATCCCCAGCTGAGCAGGGCTGCAGAGAGAACGAAGAACAAACATGTAACTCCTGCCACATGTGACAACATGGGTGAGTCACACAGATATAACACTGAGCAATCAAGTCATATTCATGCAGACCAAATTCAAATGCAGGAGGGAATCCTCTATAGTGATAGAGGTTATGATAGTAATTACTCTTGGGAGAAAGGGACTTTCCTGTAGCTTGAGGGAATGGGAGGCTAAAGGAGCTTCCAGAGGGGCTTAGTGATGGTTTCCTACTGGCTTTGAGAGTGTGTTTCCACCATAGAAATGCACTGAGTTGTATGTTCATGAGTAATTTTTAGAACGTACATTATACTTCAATAAAGTTTAAATTTTAAAAGTATGCTTCTTTTAATTTTTCCAGCATGTAGATGCTTCGTAGCAGAATGGACTATACTCATTAGGTTTTTTTTTTGAAAATGTTTAAATTGCAACCTTACAGCAGTTCTCTGCCCCCCATATAAACAGCACATCCCTTTACTATTTTTTCTTACCTTCATATCATCATTTCATTTGATGAAACAATGTCATTAAAAACAGTTTTTGAATAATATTATAAACAATAAGGGCCGGGCCTGGTGGCTCTCACCTTTAAATCCCAGCACTTTGGAGGCTGGGGCAGGAGGATCAATTGAGGCCAGGAGTTCGAGACCAGCCTGAGTAACACAGCAACCCCATCTCAACAAAAAAAATTTTTTTAAATTAGCTGGGTGTAGTGGTGTGCACCTATAGTCCCAGCTGCTCAGGAGGCTGAGGTAGGAAGATCACTTGAGCTCAGGAATTCAAGGTTACAGTGAGCAATGATCATGCCACTACACTCCAGCCCGGGGAACACAGCAAGACCTTGTCTCAAAAACAAAACAAAAACAAAAACAATAATAATGGTATCACAACTCCCAGTTTTCAGCACTTTCTACTAACTGGGTTATGTGCCAAGGGCTTTACCTGTGATTTCTAATCCTCGTTCAGCCCACTGCAGTTAAGAATAGTATCCTCATGACAGGAATGAGACACAAGTTCAGAGAAGTGACTGCCCACGACCATGAAGACTATAAACAGTAAAGCTGGGATTTCAACACAGATCTGATATAAAAGCCATTTTCACACTATTGTCTCCTAACATGGGAAAGTAATCATGATATAATATTAAACACAAAGAGCAGAATCCAAACTATGTATAGTAAGATTTGAGTTCTTGAAAAAAAATTAAAAGGCATATACATTTACCCTTTTTTATTTATAAAAGACTTGAAAGAAATTCACCAAACTATGAAAAGGTTAGTGCCAAAGGGATTGTGGAAAATAATTTTTCTTTACATTTTTCTGTATTTTCTAAATTTCTAACAATGCTCACTTATTAATTTATAATTAGAAAAAAAAATCAAATGCCATTTATAAAGAAAGTATTACCATTTGCCAGTAATCTACCTGTAGGAATCTCACCTAACCTGACCCCTATCTCCATTATAAGTTATAATATCACCATGTCAAATAAGATATGCATAGAAGTGACTCTGTAAACTAGCCTTTGCTATGCAAGTCATACAGACGTAGAAATCTCGAGACTAGAAGGGAGACACAAGCAAGGAGGGTTTGTCAAAGTAGTGTGAGGGTGACAACACCAGACACAGCAATGCAGATTTAGTTACATCTTCGATCATTTCCATTAGCACTGACATAGCAGTAAAGTTTGATTTCACCAAGGATTTCAGAGATTGCAGGCACTTGACTTTGTATCCAGTACTGAGCTAATAGCTTCACATATTAATGTGCATTCTTCTAACAACTCTATTAGGCAAGTGTAACTATGCCCATTTTATAGATGAGGAAACAGAGGGTCAGAGAGTTAAAACTTGTTTAAAATCAAAGGCTAGAAGGTTGCAGGGCCAGTATTCTAACTCATGATTACTTAAACCCCAAACCTATGCTTTTAACCACCTTGTACTTTTTACAACCAACTGATACATCTTTTGTTTTGTTTTTTAAAACTATTTTAGTTTAGAAAATTTGGGGCCGGCATGGTGTGTCTCAAGCCTGTAATCCCAACACTTTGGGAGGCTGAGGCAGAAGGATTGCTTGAGCCCAGGAATTCAAGACCAGCCTGGACAACATGGTGAGACCTTATCTCTACAAAAAATTTAAAAATTAGCCTAGCATGGAGGTATGTGCTCATAGTCCCAGTTATTTAGGAGGCTGAGGCAAGAGGATGGCCTGAACTCAAGAGTTTGGAGTTACAGTGATCTATGATTGGGCCACTGCATTCCAGCCTGGGTGACAGCGAGACCCTGTCTCTGAAAAATAGGAATAAAATGAAAATTTGAAGCTATCAACTCATGGTTAATTTTGTTCCTCTATACTCTTCCCCACCCCTGCTTTCAATTATTTAGAAACAAATTCCAGATATCCTATCATTTCATCTACCAATATTTCAGGTATATCTCTGATAAGAGTTTAAAAAAAAAATCACGATAACATGGTATATTCTCAATCATAATAAACTACTTATCAAGTTAATTAAACAAGATTTTTCACCCATGAGAAGTCAAGGTTACAGAACATAAACTATATTAATAGTACTATTCCCAGATACATACCTATAAAGTTGGTAGTAAAAACTTATGGTTATTTCTGGCTTTCCTCAAAAACATATCTGAAAGCAGTGGGAACACAATTGGCCCTGACACATTTATAATCTTGCAAGTACTGATCCAAATGAGGGAGCAGCCAGGTGCGGTGGTGCATGCCGGTAATCTCAGCTACTAGGAGGCTGAGGAGGGAGGGGTGCTTGCGCCCAGGAGTTCAAGACCAGCCTGGGCAACATAATGAGACCCTGTCTAAAAAATGGGGGATGGAGGTGGGGAGCAAGCATTAGTTTGATGGTGATGAAGTAGTGTGAATTAATGTATACTTAATTTACCATAGAGGCTCTCATGAGAAAATTCAGCACCAGCAGATTATTCTGGATAATTTCAGATTATTCTGAAAAGTTTCCTCTTATTTTCAATAAATTATTTTATAAAATTAAAACTTCATTTTAGGATTTAAGTTTTACAAATCAAATTTAACTTTTTAAAATTATAAAGGACGACATTAGAGAAAAGAACCAAACGGGGAGAAACTCACCTTTTATTCCACCACTTTGTGTAAACCATTTAGAATTTGGAGATTTTCTTCTAATCTCTTATGTTTCATTTTAATACCATTTGCTTATTTTGAATTGTAAAACCTGTACATTTTCATAGAAAATATAACTGAAAAAATATAGAAAACTAGCTGTCACCTCACTGTTCAGAGATAATTACCAATAATAGTTTGGTGTTTTCTTTCTACATCTAAGAAATATAAAACACATTTTTTAGTCATCGTAGCTTACTTTTAAGTGATACTAAGCAAATAAAATATCACATTAGCTAGAAAAGTATAAGCAGAGCCATAATTTATACTTTTGCTCTGATGGTATCTACAGCAAGATCAGTCATGTACTGAGCACTCACGCTGTAGCAGAAGCTATACCAAGCCCACCACTCAGGTGTGGAGATTTTCCGTTTTCATAAAACATGGCAACAATACCTTTTCCAGGAATAAGTGCTCATTTTAGAAAAACTAGAAAACAGAGATGCATCCATTCCCTCATGCAACATATACTTCCAGAGTCCCAGTATGTGCTGACACTGTGAGATCAACGGTCAGCAAGACATGCAAGCCCCTGCCCTCAGAAGGCTTGCAATCTCGGAGAAGACAAGAGGTATCTTTTTAAAATGTTTTTTAAATTTTAGAAAAGAGTAACAACAAATACCCATTTTCCCACAATCCAGAATCATCAACTGTTTATAGTATAGTTGCTTCAGATCCATAGGGAGGGAGGGAGGGAAAGAAGGAAAAGAATAAAGCACTAGCAATCGTGTGAAGTGTTTTTGTATCCCCGTGGAATCCTACTCCCTTTTCATCAACCTTCCTCATGCTCATGAATTGTTAGGTCCTTTTTTATTTTTAAAATAACTTTACCACATATATCCATATAGTCATCCTATAGTATCATTCTATGTTTCCAAATTTGGATAAATTGTGTCATAATGTACAGGGACTTTCATAACTTGCATTTTCAGGCAACACTGCACTCTTTGAGGACTCTGTGTTGATACATTTAGTATGTTCTATTTTCTCATTTTATGTGCTTGTATTCTATCACCCTTACATCACAATGTGTATATCCATTTCCCCTTCAACGGGCACTCAGGCTATATCCAATGTTTTGCTGTAACAATGCTGTTACAAACATTCCTATATATCTTCTTACACATTTGTGTGCAGATTTCTAGGGTACATGTATCCAGGTATGAAAACCCCAGGTCATACAGTGTGCACATTTTCAATTTGACTAGAAATTACCAAATTGATCTCCAAAGTATATGAGAGCTCCTGTTCCTTACATCCTCACCAAATCCTGATGTTGTCAGACTTTTCATTTTTCCCAATCTTAGGAGAAATTAATACTGATATAGACTCAATTTGCATTTCCTGATACTTTGTGAGTTTGAGCACCTCATCTGTTTACTAGCCATTGGATTTCTCTTTTGTGAAATACCTGTTTTTATATTCTATGCTCATTTTCCTATTGGATTTTTTTAAAGTTCTTTATATATTATGGCTACTAATCTCTGATTTTTATGCCGCAAGTATCTTCTCTCAGTTTTTTTTTAAACTGTGTGGTATCTTTTGCCATGTAAGTCTTTTTAAATTTTGAAGGAGAAAGCCTGTAAACTTTTATTCTTTTTTTTTTTTTTTTTGAGACAGAGTCTCACTCTGTTGCCCGGGCTAGAGTGAGTGCCGTGGCGTCAGCCTAGCTCACAGCAACCTCAAACTCCTGGGCTCAAGCGATCCTCCTGCCTCAGCCTCCCGAGTAGCTGGGACTACAGGCATGAGCCACCATGCCCTGCTAATTTTTTTGTATATATATATTTTAGTTGTCCATATAATTTCTTTCTATTTTTTAGTAGAGACGGGGTCTCACTCTTGCTCAGGCTGGTCTCGAACTCCTGACCTCGAGCGATCCACCCGCCTCGGCCTCCCAGAGTGCTAGGATTACAGGCGTGAGCCACAGCGCCCGGCCAACTTTTATTCTTGATGGTATTTTTTAAATGTCTTTTCAAAAACATCTTTCTGTATTGCAAGGTCATAAAATATTCACTGATATTTTATTCTAAGTTTTAGAGTTCTGCTTTCTCATTTTGGTCTTAATCCACCTGAAATATATTTTTTGTGTATGGTATGAGGCAGGCACCTATTTCCTTTTGGTCCACATGGAAAGCCACTTACCCAAAGACTACTTCAGAGCAATCTGTAATCCGCCCTAACCTCTACTGCTCTGTGATGCCACTTCGGTTGCACATTAAGCTCTCCTTAAGACCTAAGTCTCTGTCTGTGCTTCCTATCCTGCCCCGTCAATCTGTTTGTTGACTCCCACTCCAGTACCAAATGACACTGAGTAAGAAAAGAACTCTCTCTTCCTCCTTGTTCAGATTTCTGTTGGCTACTTCAGGACTTTTGGTGACTGGGAGGAAGATCCAGGGAGCCTTCTGGGTGCTAGTAATATCCTGTTCCCTGACCTGGGTGCTGGTTACATGGGTGTGTTCAGTCATAAAAAAATTTCATCAACTTGTAGTCCCAGCTACTTGGGAGGCTGAGGCGGAGGATCACTTGAGCCCATGAATTGGAGGCTGTAGTGTACTATGGTAGCACCTGTGAATAGCCACTGCACTCCTACCTAGGCAACATAGGGAGACCCGAGCTCTAAAAAAAGAAAAAGAAACTCAGATTATCCCTTTTTATTCCATTAATATGAATTAGAAAATGACTATTAAAATAATATCAATGGCCATTTAAATATTACCATTTGTTAAAAGTTGTGAGTAAAAATAAATGTTTATTGAATAAATGGAAATCATCCATCATCCAGAAATGGCTAAATTACATTCTACATCTTAACTCTAAGAAGTCAAGAAGTAATAAAATATTTAAGAAAAATTCTTGTCAACACAGGAAATTCTGTATTGTACTCAGAATATGGAAGACTATATCTATTTTCTTTGCTGCCCTAAGGCCTCCATGGGAGTAAAGACTGTGCCTAATAACACCTAAAAAAGCTTCCTGACCATACGAATGCCTAAGGCATGATACTTGTTTGCACTTTATATGCATTTCTTTTGTCTTAAATACCACACTAGAAAAATATTACAAGATCCACTACACAACAAAATATATAACTTAATCAACACTCCTATCCTTTGACACTGAACAGCACAATTAAAGATCAATGTAACTAATAAACAAAGGTAACCACTGGGCATCAACAGGGGCCAACATCACAAAAAGAAAGACAATCAGACACTGGCCTTTGACATGGTCTCGCTAAAAGAATCAAACCTAACCATGACCAAGTTTCTGGATCCAATTTCCAACTTACAGAAAATACAGAGGTTAGATGAACATATTAAACTACATCATGAATTCAGCAAAATCTAGTATGCAGGATTGGGAGGAGTGAGATTCCCTATATTAAAAGAGACTTAACAAACATTAATCAATCACAATGTGAGGATATGCTATTTAGATCCTGATTTTTCAAAGATTTTTAAAATCCATTTGACCAACGGAAACTTGAACCTGATTTGATATTTGCTGATAATAAGGATTTTTTTTTTGTTATAATGGCATTGTAACTATGTTTTTAAAAGAGCCCTTATTTATTATAGGTATATACCAATATATTTATGGATGAAATTATATGATGCCTTTGATTTGCTCTAAAATAATACAGGAAGACAATGACAAATGCTGGCAACAATTTGGAGGAGAAAGGGAAACCCTCATAAATTGCTGGTGGGATGTAAAATGGTAGAGCCACTTTGAAAAATCGTTTGGCAATTTCTTAAAACACTAAACATAAATCTACCACATGACCCAGCAATTTCATTCCACTCCTGGAATCACCCAAGAGAAATGAAAACATGTCCCCACAAACACTTGCAAGTGAACATTTATAGAACTGTCATTCACGATAGCCAAAAAGTGGAAACAACTCAAATGTCCATCCACTGGTGAATGGCTAAGCAAAATATGATTAAATCCAAAACAGTGGAATACTATTCAACAATAAAAAGGAACTCATTACTGATACATGGTACAACATGAATGAGCCTAAAAAAAGAAAAGTAAAAAAGAAAGGAGCCAGACACAAAAGACTACCTGCTATGTGATTCCATTTATATGAAATATCCAGAAAGGACAAATCCATGAAGACAGAAAGTAGATTAGTGGCTGCCTGGGGCCAGGGGTGGGAATGGGAATTAATTGCAAACCAGCACAAGTGATCTTATAGGGTGACAGAAATGTTCTATTGCTGGATTGTGGTGACAGTTGTGCAACTCAATAAATACACTAACAATCACTGAATTATACACTTAAAATAGGTGAATTTTATGGTATGTAAATTATACTTCAAAAAAGTTGTTTTAAAAAGGCAAGGAATACAGAGAAAGGTCAAAAGAAAAGAAACATGAGAAGATTGGAAAAACCAGAAGAATGATGTAAAATATAGCATAGAATAAGTGAATAAAAAATGAAAGGATTCATTTCTAATTTTAAAAACAATGAAAAATAGAAACAGGGAAGTGTATATGGGCCTGGTGCAGAATTAGCCACTGGGTAATGGTGATGGAAGTTGGGTAACAGGTACATGGGAGTTCATTATATATTTTGTTTACCTTGTTAAATTTGAAATTCTCCACAGTAAAAAGTTTTTTAAAAGATCAATGCATATTCCTGGTACTCAGTGACTTCTTCATGTAATTCTGGCTAGCGTGGGTCTCCACCCCGATTTAGTCTCCTATTTCTCTCAGTCTAAAGCAAAGCAACACAATCTAATGTTGCTGCTCTAACAGGCTCTCTTCAGGTGATTTCCTTGCCCTCCTCGGGAAAGAAGTTAGAGTATTAAATGAAACAATTACAGTACTGATTATGGAATGAGCACCACAGCAGTTATTAAACATGTTACAAAGACAGAAAATCATTAAGTAATTTAGCACAACAGAGAGAAATCAATCACCAGGATTATACCAATTCAGTTTGCCCCTACACTAAGGTTGCTATACTTTTCCACTTATACCCATATTGCCAGCATTTACATAATGATGCCACCTGGCATTTTAATTATAGAAATGTACAAGAGCACTGGATTGGGAGCCATAAAATATGGTCCTAGTGTGTTCTATTACCAGCTTTGTCTCTAATTTGTAAGTTGTATGAACTCAGGCACATTACTTAATCTAAGACTCAGGAATTTAATCAGTTCTTAACCTGAGGTCATAAACCTGGAGCTGGGACCCATATGTAAGCTTCAGCAGGATTGTAAGGCCTCAGAAATTCCAAGAAAGTTTCCTCTACCTATACTTCTCTGGGGGAAGGTTCTACAGCTCTCAGCAGATTCTCAAAAAGAGCCATGATTCACTTGTCCTCCTGTGACTGAACCACTTTATAATTTATCATTTTTATTTACAAACAACAAATGCTAATACCCAAAAGTATGGTTTTATGGATCTACCTGGCCAGGCTTTTAAATTCAGATTCTATATTCTTTAAATTCTACATTAACAAAATACAATGCTTCATGGTTTGCTAAAGCAATGTGGTTTTTACAACATAAACTTTCTACAATCCCACAACTTCTTAGAACACTGTAGTACGAAAATAATGTACAAGGCTTTGGGTATAACAATTTACTTTTCTATTCCCCAGATATATTAACCTGCTGAACCATCTAAAGATACATGTAAGCCTTAGAGGACTTTTAACTGTGAGTTATAAAGCAAGATCCAGGGGATCATTCTAGGCCTATCCTAATTCTCTTCCCGAGACAGACAAGGAAGAAAAAGAAAGTTCCCTAGTGAGAAACACGTTTTTAATGTTGGTTTTAAATTCTTAGTCACATATTTCAAATGTCACTTGAAATTCCTCTTGCAGTTCCCGCTTTGGTCCACAGAAAGCCATAAACCAAACCGGGAAACTTAGTCTAAGATTCCGCGTACCTTCAAACTACCAGGTACAGTACAAGGACACGGAAGAGGGAGACTGCGGACAAGGGAGGTCAGGATAAAAGTTAGAAGCGAGAAGGGCAGTGGAAGAGCAAGTTGCTATCGGCGAGGAAACCAGGGAAACCAGCAGGGATTGCAAGAGCGGCCTCCCGAGTCCTTGGGGTTACGCCACAGTTCAGCCCCTTCCCCTCCCTCAGCTCCAATCTTCCTGATCCCACCAGGCGGCCTGAGGACCCCCGCGCCGTCCAGCCCCGCCTTCCCCACAGCCCCCGCCAGAGCCCTGGAAGAAAAAGGCCGCAGCCAAATGAGTAGCCCAATGGCTCAGAGGGCCCCGCTGGGCCAAAGTTGCCCTCCTCCCCGGGAGAGTGGCCTCGGCCTCTGCCCCCTGTCCCGGCCCTGTCCCGCCCTACCTTGAGTGCCAGGTGGTGGACGCGGCCCAGGCTGGGCTCAGCCAGAAGCTGCAGCAGCCCCAGCATCGGGAGCAGCTGGAGTCCCGCGGCCAGCGGAAGACAGCCGGAGCCCGAGAGGCCCACTGGCGCCGGGGCGGCCATGTTTGCTCCAACATCACCAGCCGCTTCCTCTCCCACCCACTTCCGAGGTTAAAGGGCGGCGGCCGCCGGAAGGGCCTGGGGAGGAGGCGCGGCGGCTAGCTCTGCTAACCGTGTCGTGCTTTTACTGGAGTGTGCGAGCCAAGAAGTCGCCGAGGGGCCTAAGGTGGCCACCAAAGGACCCTTCTGTTGGCCTACCCTGTGAGGACTTTCGGTTTAGCCGGAAGAGGTGAAGCCACCTCCCTCGTGGCAGTTGCTATGACAACGGTGGCCGAGAAGGAACAGCCCCGGCCTCACCTCTGCCTAGCGGAGCTTTGGAAGCGACCTTGGGCCCCAGGGACCCCTGACGTCAGGGTGGGGACATGCTGTGGCTGCAACACGGTGCTTGGCCGTTGATTGGACTTATTTCACCGAGGGTTGACTCGGGGGAAAATATCTTAAAATTCTTGGCTTGTCATGGGGTCCCTTGGTTTTTTTCCAGGCTCTTCATCCTCAAATTTCAGGCGAAATTGCAATAATACAATTTATTGAGCCCTTATGAGGCAATTTGTTAAGCCTTTTGTTGCATTTAATCCTGGAACAATCTGATTCGAGATAGGAGGTAGGTATTATCATTATCCCCACTTTACAGGTAAGCAAACTGAGGCTTTTGAGAAATTAAGTAATTTGTTCCAGGTTGAGCTGGGAATCACATGGAAGCTCTTAACTACTGTGTTACATTGCCTCATGCTATTTCATCTGACTACTGAAGTCTGAGTCTTAACATTTTTCTCTTATTTTTGCGTGGAAATTGTCTTTGCTTCTAATCTTCACAACTTACAAGGACCTCTTTAATGGAAGGATTCAATAGTGGGTGGGTCCCCTCCTCATCATTCTTTATCAAGGAGTTGTAGAGAATATGCTTATTAAAATTGCCAATAGACTAGCCAGGTTTATTTAGTTTTTAGAATCTATTTTAGCTTGCCACACAAGTAATGCGTGCTTTTTCCATGTAATCATTTAAGCAAAGGAGGAGAAAATAAAAAACACTGGGAATCGCAGAACCAATTAACTGTCAGTGTCCTAGTGTGTTTTATGACAGAAGCAGATTCTTAAAAGTTTTTAACTGGAAGTAGGAACTGAAATTAACGTGATATATTTTAATGGTGCTAAAGTCCTACACTCAGTTTTAAAATCAATTGGAAAGTACAGAATGGGGAAGAGGGAGGGTCTAGATTTTTTTAATTGTGTGCAACCTTAATAAAAGGCACAAATCTATGAATTCTTCCCTTGACTCAAAAACCAGTACAAGTTCTGTCACACTCCCTGAAAGAGCAAAAGTAGGGCACCAAGATAAGCCAGGAAGATTGTAGTTTATCCTAAAATACCTGCGACGATCACTCAAGGGGAAAGCAATGATTACTAGGTGGTGGAGAATATCCTCTTTCTTCCCCAATCTCTGCCATGTATTGCAAATATGTAATCTTACATGTTTAAACAGAATTTTCATCTGATTCTACTACCCCCTTTTACAGATAAAGAAACTGAGAATAAGGAACTATAATTATTATTTTGTGAATCCACATAGGGAGATAATAGATTTATTTACTGAGCAATTAAAAATGTCAAGTATTCTGTTAAGCATGTTATATATACATTATCTCATTTAACATCACAAAGACCTTATTTATAAAAGCCCCAGCTGGAACCCTTATCCAGGGCCCTGCCCACAAAGCCAGCACATAATCTCTCTCCTGCATTTTTGTAAAGAAAAAGCATTTGTGTATTAGGCTGGCAGGATCCTTAGATAATCGGGAGATCCATCCACCTTATTTAACAGATAAAGAAACAAATCCAGGGAACTTAAACGACTTGCTCAATATCACACAACTAGTTGGGTAATTTTCAGCAAGCATCTTTAAAGGCAGAACTGGAACTTCAGCTGCTTCAGAATTGGATCTGTGCTTCTTGGACTTTATAGCACATGGCTTTCTAATTCTTACCATTTTAATTTTTTAAAAAGATAAAAATCCAGAGTCTGAGTAACCAATGTGTTTCAAATGAAATGCTAGAGAAACTTTCAGAAAGCCTTTTAAAAATTAGCAATATCGGCCGGGCGTGGTGGCTCACGCCTGTAATCCTAGCACTCTGGGAGGCCGAGGCGGGTGGATCGCTGGAGGTCAGGAGTTCGAGACTAGCCTGAGCAAGAGCGAGACCCCGTCTCTACTAAAAATAGAAAGAAATTATCTGGACAACTAAAAATATATATAGAAAAAATTAGCCGGGCATGGTGGCGCATGCCTGTAGTCCCAGCTACTCGGGAGGCTGAGGCAGAAGGATTGCTTGAGCCCAGGAGTTTGAGGTTGCTGTGAGCTAGGCTGACGCCACGGCACTCACTCTAGCCCGGGCAACAGAGCAAGACTCTGTCTCAAAAAAAAAAAAAAAAAAAGCAATATCAAAGAACATAGTAAGAATGTAAAATAAGTGACATTTCCCTTTAGGTGTCAAGAGGAAATACTAAAGACAGTGGATTCTCACTTCAGTATGAAACTAAATAAAGAGAAAGGTGATTTTTTTTTTTTTTTTTTTTTTTTGTTGAGACAGAGTCTCACTTTGTTGCCCAGGCTAGAGTGAGTGCCGTGGCGTCAGCTTAGCTCACAGCAACCTCAGACTCCTCGGCTTAAGCGATCCTACTGCCTCAGCCTCCCGAGTAGCTGGGACTACAGGCATGCGCCACTATGCCCGGCTAATTTTTTCTATATATATTTTTAGTTGTCCATATAATGTCGTTCTATTTTTAGTAGAGACGGGGTCTCGCTCAGGCTGGTCTCGAACTCCTGACCTTGAGCAATCCACCCGCCTCGGCCTCCCAGAGGAGAAAGGTGATTTTTAAGTGCAATTTCATTTTTTTAAAAGCAATTTGCAATGTTTGGGGTTGTTTTTTTTTCGTTGTTGTTGTTGTTTTTACTTTTTAAAGTTAGGTGCCATTTTGGAGTCTCTGGTTTTAAATTTGAATATAAGACTGTACTAAAAACAGAAATGAGCAGGTAGGATCTTAATTCCATTTAATAATGCAATAGTGACCAAACATTAAAATAGAAGACTTTTTTAGTTTCTGGAAAACAATTTTACAAGGGCTTAAAGTTGGGTTCTTAGGATTCCTTGTTTCTTTATATTTGGGAATTATGATGTGTGACCTTCACAGGGTCACACCAGTGGTATATGCCCAGGGGTTTAAGAGGAATATATTTCCTTAACATATTTGAGAGCTATATTGTACCAATCATTATTTTGGAATTGAGAGGAATAAGAATTAGGAAAAACTGGCTACAAAGACTTAATGTGGAGCACTTTTTAGACAGTTACTTTTTAAATTCTGAGAAAACTGCTACTTTTGATAATTATATTGGCCATGTGACTTTATAGTTTCAAGAAAAGATTATTTGCATAATCATCATACTGTAACTGAAAGCAGACATGTTGAGTAACAAAACAAGTTATGCCTGCTTCTCCCTGGCAACATTTTCAAAGGGACCTTAAATTTTAGCTATTGACTGAAAAAGCCTGCAGAGGCTGGAAAGACTGAACTCCTAAACTTGACTTTTAGCTTTACTCTCTTAGTTAAATGCATTTTATTTTCTATTGTCTCTAACTTTGCAGGGTCAACTAAAAGTTGCCACTAGTAGCAGAAAATGTGTAGCTTGAATCTAGTGCTATTAATAATTATTTGGTGTTAGTTTAGACATTTCCAGAAATCTTTTAAGTATTTAAAGTGCTAATATTCTCCAGTCTACCAAAAGCCAAATGCTTAAGCATTATACAAGATATCCATGTAACAAAAACACTTGTATTCCCCTAATTAATATTTTGAAATTAAAAAAAAAAATCTCCAGTTTAATGAGGTATAATTGCCATTTGTTTTTCTTATCAAAAGGGTTGTATTTCAGACCAAAATCCCCTATAAAAACAGTATAGGGAACTAGATGTCAAATTAGGGCCTGGAAATGCATTCAGAAGTCCAATGTCACTATGACTTGAAACACCATTTCTTCCACAATTGTAGCTAAGGTTTTCAAGCATTTCTTGGGGTGTGGGGGAAGCCCTTGAGAGTATCTTTTTGCAGAAAGTGATCTTCATGGAAAAGCCAGGTCCTGACAGGTAGGATGTCAGCACAATGCCCCTAACCCTTGAATCCTGTGGGTTGGAGATGAACTTCAAAAATCACTTTTCAACCTGGTGGCACAGTGTGTACCTTCTTCAGCTACAGAGCAGCCAGTTTTTCTTGATTTTATGTACATCTTTACAGAGACCTTCAGGGGAATTTGATTATCAGTTGTAAAAATAGGTTGCAGTTTTAAGATTCTACTCACCACAAAGTTCCTAGTTTTATCCCATGCCAGTTGTTCCGCTTGAGTGTTTTCTTGGGCCCTTAGTAAGTAGTTTGCTAAAGAAATGGGAAATTTTAAGCTAAAAACAGTTATTTTAAATAAAAAAAAAATTTCTGATAATTTCATTAGGAGTACTTAACCAATAGACAACCAATCAACTGTAGTTCAGGCAAGCTGTCCTGCTACATCAGAAATCTTAAAGGATTATTTTCCTTCATATAAGAAGTAAAAATCCTCCAGAAAACAGGGGGAAACGGAGTAGGGACAAAAAAAAAAAAAAAAAAACAAGAGGAAAGGAAAGGGAACCGATACTTGTGCCCATATGATGTGCTAAGCATTTTACATATATTCTTTGAAGTAGCATTATTTCTGTTTTAAAGAGGAGGAAACTGAGGCTCAGAGAAGGAAAGTAATCGAGCCAAAGCTGTAGCGCTACCTGTACAGAGCTGTCCAAATCTGGCTAACATCAAAGCCTGTGCTCATCCCAACTCCTTCATTTCAGCCTGGTAACAACCTATGAGGTCCCTGTTTTGTAAATGAGGAAACTGAAGCTCAATAAGGAACTTGCAGAAGGCCACACACCTAATAAGGAGTGGAAAACTGTGATCTCAATTTAACAATTATAAAACTCCGTCTGCTTTAAAATCTCACACCTGTGTATAGCTATGTAGATATCTGAATATCCAAGCTCCTGAAATAGTTGTTTATTAAATACAAGCAGGGTTAGAATTGCCAAAAATCGCTAATACAATCATTTGCCTCTTAACACAGCAACCTATACAATGTCTGTTCTGTTTGTCCAGATACGTTATTTCAGTGCTAATATTGTCCATGTGATCAGATTATTCAGTGGAAATATATGAGTCCCCCACTGAGTGGAAAAAACCTATATATAAACTTAAAGTATTTAAAAAAATTTTTTTCCTTAATAATAATTAACACAAAAGACTTTTTTTGTGACTAGATAAATGTGTGGGGATTTTCCCCTACCACCAGGTAAGTAAGTAATTTTGTAGTGGACAACAGCTGAGTGTCTTCTAAATTAATTATATTTTCACACTACCTGGAGATAGCATAGTGTCAGGTTTCACAGGTTGAGGGCTCAGTCCCCAAGATTGTCCCCACTTCCCCCACCGTTTATGTATCAATCATAAGTTTTAGGTTGTTTTATCTGTGTTTTTGACTGGTTATAAATCAGGGATCACATGGCCTCCTTTTTGGATTTGATTAATTTGTTAGAGTGGCTCACAGAACTTAGAGAAACATTTATGTTTACCGGTTTAGGATACAGATGAAGAGATGTACAGAATTAAGTATAGGAGAAGGGGTGTGCCACCCTCTAGAAACTTTTATGTGTTTAGCTATCCAGAAGTTCTCTGAACTTTTTTTTCCGGTGGGGCGGGTGTTATGAAGGCTGTATTATGTAGTCATAATCGATTAAACTGTGGGTCATTGGTGATCAACTTTACTTTTAGCACCTCTCCCCTCCCCAGAGGGTGGGGGTGGGGGTGGAGGTGGGGGTGGGGGTAGGAATAAAAGTCCTGAGCCTCTAATCTGGTGACCAGCCCCGATCTTGAAGATACTTAGGGACTAGCAGCCATCAGTCATCTCATTAGTGTGTAAAAAGACATCACTTTAGAGTTCTGAAGGATTTTAGGAGTTGTATGTCAGGTAGAAGATTAAATATGTATTTTATAATATCACATCCACCAAGGTCATAACTTTGTAAATCAGTGTTCTTTAGGTATTACTGAGAGGTGAAACCAGTGTACATAACCTAAACCAACCCTCTAGGGAATTCCAGCATTTACATAGAGAGGGTTTAGAATACCCCTAGTGAAAAGTGATTCCTAAGTAGGTCAGTAGTTTGTTAATAGTGAGACTTCCTTGTTTTAGAGTCACTCCCTCTTATTCTAAGGGAAACTGAAATGGATTTACTTCTTCCTAAAAAAAATGCTGTATTTTATCCTTTTTCCTGCTGGCTTATTTCATTTTATCTTGAACCTGTTGTTTCCATTGGTTCAAGATCATTGGTGTCTTCTTTATTTTTTGAAGATTCTGACATTTGCAAACATTTTCCAGTTACTACCAAAACCTAATGAAGTTAAAGATATTTGCAGTGTAGTATAATTAACTCAGTTCCACAGAATTCTGCTGCTGTTACAATGGGTTCCTATAACTTAACAATTTCCTGCCTACTCATCTTAAAAGGTTTCATCTTCATGTGGTCTCTTTTCTCCTGCTGCTGTCTCTTCCTCTTTCTTTTCTGTGAAGCATCAAGTTGTTTTACCTCTTGATTAACATTTTCACAAGTGGTCGCTCTGTTTTTGAGAAGTCTCGAAGAACTCAAGTCAACTCAGATCATTGTATTTGAAAAAATATTCAAGCCTTGGCAGGAAGGAAATTGAGGTGATTACCGAGGCAAGGAGGCAAGGTCTTGTAAGATAAACCTGCATTTAATTTACCATTTCCAAATTTTAGCATGCTAAATTGTGCAGCATTGTTTGAATTTCCATCTCCTCCAATTCATGCTGGCTATTAATCTGCCTTGGGCGGCTGGCGGTGGTGCCGTTTTTATTGTTATTTATCCAGCAGTCCCCGGAGTAAAGAGTACTCAGACCTGGTAACTGTGAGAGCAAAATATTAAACAGACACAAAAATGGCAGGGGTGGGGGTCAGGGGCTTGTAACTGAAAAAAGGCAGACCAAAACGGTTTTGACAGTTTAGATTTATTGTAACTGTCCGGCAAAGGAAGTAGACTTGGAGGTTTATCTACCAGGTTTTTTAGCTCCACCCTTCCATGGAGGAGAAGGATAAACAGGTTAAGAATTGTGGGTGGGATTGGAGAAATGCATCATCGTAAAATATTTTTTTAAATACGGACTCATTTGGGAGTTCATGGTTACTCAGAAAAGGACCCAGCATTAGCATTAACTGAGGAAGAGAGGTAAGTTGTAGGGAAAGGGCCTAGTGATTCCAAGGAAAGAGTTGGAATTCCAAAAATTCTCCATAGCCGGGAATAGCATTTGTGCAGACTTTTGGAATATAGAGAGAGGGAGTCAACATCTGCACATAAAAGGAGCTCTCAGTTTACCAACCTAGGCCCTGGCCCCACCGCCGTGACCCTCACCGCCACACGGGGAGATTGGTACCTTATTGCCTCCGTGTGGCAGACAGGACTCCACTTCTAGAGGTGGCGTTGTCCAAGGCCACCCAGCTGCTGCGTGCTGGATTTGAATCAAACTAGTATGTGTGGCCAGCGCCTTTGCTTTTACCCACCGAGCGGTAGCATGATTTCACGTCTGAGAGTTTCTTGGCGAACGAGTTGGAAATCACTGGTTTCAGAGTTTAGAAATCACTGGGAGTACGCCCCTGGATTCCTCCCCTAGCCGCTTGGTGGCTGTTTGCCTCGACGTCCCCACGTGCGCAGCGCAGACACCACCGTCCCAGGCCCCAGCCCCCGGCGCAAGTCTGCGGGGCTCTCGGGGCCTCGGCGGTCGCTGGGGGTGGGAAAAGCGCTCCCGAGCAGACTCGGCGTGCAAGGCTGCGGGGGAGGGTGTTGTCCTTACACCTAAAGCGGCGCTGCGCGCCGTGGCAGCCTCGGGTCCCGCAGAGCGGCGGCAGCGCGGGGGCTGCTACGTTCGGGGGCGAGAGCCGTCCTGAAGCAGAGAGCGTGCTGCTAACAAGTAGAGCAGACAGCGGCGCGGAGGAGTCCTCGGGCGCCAGGCCCCGCCGTGCCCGCCTCCCTCCGCGTCCTTCCGGACCCCGGAGCGACGCGGACCGCAGAGGGGGCCTGGGGGGCCGGCCGGGGGCGGGGCTGGCGCGCGTGCGCGAGCTGTCAGGCAGGCCCCGCCCCCGGCCCCGCCCCGCCCCTCCCCCTGCCCGCGCTCCGGTGTGGGGCGGGAGGGCGCTGCGGCGGCCGCGGCTGCTGGTTCCTCGGGCCATTTTGCTGTGGAGCGACGGGAGGAGGAGCTGCCGCGGAGACCCCGGGCGAGGAGTGGCGGCCGCGCGGGCACCGGGCTTTCAGCGATCGCGGGGATCTCGAGGGCGAGGGGATCGCCGGGGAGGGGGCCGGAGAGCCGCGCCAGCCACGCGGAGCGCCCCTGCCCGCCCCCTGCACCATGAGCTGGGGCACCGAGCTCTGGGTGAGTGAGTGGGGCTGGGCCGCCGGCCGCCGCGGGGATGCCGGGCGCGGGCTGCGCTCCCCCGGCCTGGGGAGGGGGCGCGGGTCCCGGTGCCCCTCATGGGCCTCGGCCGGAGCAGGGGGCGCGGCCAGCTCGCCCTTCGCGGGCGAGGGGCTCGGTGTGGCCCCGGCGGCCTGAGGGGAGGGCGGGCCGGCCCCCTCGCGGCGCCCTGAGGCGGCGGTGCGTGGAGGGAAGAGCCTCGCTCCCGCGGGGGCTCGGCTGGGGGCGTGGAGGCCCCGGCCCGACCCCCGCGACTGCCTTCTCTCGATTCGGATCCGGCGCTCCCCGGGGGCGGGGCGGCCGCGCGGGGCCGCGTCCCCGGTCTCGGGTTTTGGGGCGCCGGGGCGCCGAGTAGTGTCTCCCCTCCGGAGGCGGGGACTTGTGACCCGTGGGGGCTCCGGGCGCTTGTTCCTAAGGGTAGCTCAGCTCCCGAATTCGATATGAGGACTGCGGCGTCTGGCCCGGAGGGGGAAGGTAGCTGGAGTTGTTGGAAATCGTAGGTTATCGCCCTCGGAAAGAGGCTTTCGAGGGTAAACAGTTCTTTCCCCCTGCTCAGAGGGGACAGTTCAGATGAGGGTGGCTGGCGACGCGGCGTCTGGCCGGGATCCTTGGGCCGCGGGGCGCGGGTGGTAAACAACCCGTGCGGGTCGGGAAGCCCTCTCCGGGCCGAGCAGGGGATGCCAGGCGGGTCGCGGCCGTCCCTGGGAAGGAGAGGCTGTCGACTGCGGACTGGAGCCTTCCCCTGGCTTCCCGGGGAAGTCACTGGGCAGGGAGCGGGCAGTGCAGTGGCCAGGGGCAGGAGTGGACGAAATCCAAATTATTGCCTTGAAATGCTCTCAAGATGGGCCGTTTCCCATGATGAACTCTGGCGTGCCGGCTCACTACCTTTCCATTTGTAAAGGGTGTGGAGGAGAAAGTGTAGGGTGGTGGTGTTATCTGAGATGAGGCCAAGAAATCTCATGTTGAAATAAAACAAGGTTAACAGCACTTACAGAAGCAGAGCCCATCCTCCCTTAATTTGGGCGGAGGGGAGGTAATTGTTTTTACATAACCATTTGTTAGACTCAGAAGCAACTACTGTTATTAATACCAAAATCCTGAGGGCAGTAGCTCCCTTAAATTAAGATAATTCATTTTGTAAACATTCTCTGCCTGAAAGGAATTCATGACAAAATTTCCTCTGATGTTTACGAATATTCATTCTGAAAATAAAATAACAGTTTCAAAAATTTGCACACACCAATTTAAGTAAAACCCACCACGTTAAGTGCTATATTAAAGTTTCTTCCCTCTTCTCATCCTTTTCCACTCCTTTTAGCTCTTTTTAGCCTATTTGTGGTGAGGGAACAAATCAGAAGTAATCTTTATCAAGAGAATAGAAATTTTGGCACAATTTTTTTCACTTTTTCAAACAGAATGGAATTATAGAGGGAAAAAATACAATGCATTTCTGAGTGAAATAAGGACTGAACACAATGGTGGACATTTCATAGTGACGTTGGTGAATGTTATAGAAGATAATCCGGAAGACAGGAAGTGGCCATGAAAAGAACTGATAAAATTGCCTCCAGTTAGTCTGCATTATTTTGTACATTTCTTTTTGGGGGTGAAGAAGTGGGAAGGAAGGCAATGATAGGAGTTGTTGAAAATAAACTGGGACTGGAGTATGTATGAATGATTTGAAATCTTGGATTTGCTTCACAGTAATTGGGGTGTTAGATGTGGGATAGTGAAACAAAACTTATCTTGAATTGGTTAATTGTTGAAGCCAGGTAATGGGTACAGAAGGGTTCATTATACTATTCTTTCTATTGCATATGCTTGAAATTTTCTACAATAAAAATAATTGGAAAATAATTTTAAGGGAGAAGGGTGTGACCTATTTGAATTTTTTTTTGACTTGGTAACTTATTGAGGAAGAATGAATCAGTTATCAACTCTATATTTGCAAGTATATGGCAGTGAAGAGTTAAAAAAAAGACATTCTTACAAGTATTGGCCTTTGCTTTTGAGTAGCTTATAGTTTAATAGAAGGAAAAGAATGAAATGAACATATTAGTGCACTAAGAAGTGCAAAATCCAAGTTTTAAGGGGAAATTCAAAGGCATATAGGGCATACAAAATGTCTCTTTTCAGTAGCCTTATTTTATTAGGAGTTTTTGAGATTTAAAAAAATAAAAAGCTAGAGTAATGAAGGATTCTAAAAAACAAACCCCACTTTCCCTGGCCGTCAGAGACGTGGTGATGTGTGGCGTGTCGGGCAGCCAGCAAAGGGCAGTGATTCAGGGTTTTCCTTGAATGGTGGCTTTGGAATTGTGCACATGTGTAATGAGATAATGATGGGGCACTAAAGCCTAACTTGGCAGAATTATTCTTCTAGAAGGAGAGAGATGGAGCTATGGTTTGGGTGGCCATAAGTTATTTCTAACAGGTGGCTGCAGCTTTCTTGGACCTTCACAAATACTATCAGATTTTACACACATTTTAGGACTTTAGTCAAACTCCATATAGGTTTTTTAAAACTACAGGTTTCTAACATGCATTTTACATTAAAAGCCTCTTAGCCACATCCTGCTTTGTGGAGGGAGTAAAACCTTTCTCTTCCTCTTCTTCTTTCTTTTTTAACCTTTTTATAAGAATAAACTTTCATGTTCTTTTTTTTTTTTAAAAGACAGAGTCTCACTCTGTCACGCAGGCCAGTGCTATCATCGTAGCTCACTTTATCCTTGAACTCCTGGGCTCAATCAGTCCTGTCTCAGCCTCCTGAGCAGCTGGGACAATAGGCACACACCACCAAACCCAGCTAATTTTATTTTTTGTAAAGACAAGGTCTGGCTGTTTCCCAGGCTGGTCTTGAACTGTCCTCAAGTAATCCTCCTATCTTGGCCTCCCAAAGTGCTGGAATTGCAGGCATGAGCCACCATGCCTAGTCTAAACTTTCATATTCTAGGAAACTTTTGAGAAATTGTAACATGTGAGGAAGTTATACAGCTATGAAAATGAACTCAAAACTCATAATTTATAACTATTGGATTAGTCTGTATTTAAATTGGGGCTTTCTATTTTTTCATCAGAGGGGCGTAACAAAGTATAAATGGCTGTTATAAAGTGATTAGGTTATAATACAGTTGTTTCTGTGCAGTTCTTCATAACATTTTCTTTTAGTCAGTTCTTAAATTTTTTATTGAACAACTGTGTGCAAGACACTGGTCTGAGGCCGGGCGTGGTGGCTCACGCCTGTAATCCTAACACTCTGGGAGGCCGAGGTGGGCAGATTGTTTGAGTTTAGGAGGTTGAGACCAGCCTGAGCAAGAGCAAGACCCTGTCTCTACTAAAAAATAGAAAGAAATTAGCCAGACAACTAAGAATATATAGAAAAAATTAGCCGGGCATGGTGGCGCATGCCTGTAGTAGTCCCAGCTACTTGGGAGGCTGAGGCAGAAAGATTGCTCAAGCCCAGGGGTTTGAGGTTGCTGTGAGCTAGGCTGATGCCACAGCACTCTAGCCAGGGTGACAGAGCAGGACTCTGCCTCAAAAAAAAAAAAAAAAAAAAAGACTGGTCTGAGTCTAAGTCACATTATGTACGTTGAAAGATATCTACATATTTCACTGGAAGCATCTAAAGTAGGTTTTACCTCCAGTCTGCAACATTAGAGTCAAAAGAGAAATTTATGTTTTTATGTAAGATTAACCAAAATGCATTTACTTAAGACTTTGTTAAAAAGGGAAGGTTAATAAAGTAAATATGGTCACTGATTTGTTGATGTTGTGCCTGGTCATCAGAGAAATGTAAAAGCAAAAGTTGGTTACATTTGAGTGTTTTTTTCTTACCCACTTATTGAAGGAAGTCACAGGTTATCAAAGTGTTAGTTCAACTTTTTATTAGCTTGCTCATTAGTGTGAAATAAATCTACTGGAAACTTTAGCTTTCCTCATAATTGTTCCACTCTTTGCAGCTAACAAATTACTCAGTGACAGAACCTCGGTTTGTTGTTTCCTAGTATCCTCTCTGCTATCTTTATTTGTTTGCTGTGGTACTAATGAGAAATGAAGTAGCCCAGCATACAAGCAAGGGAACAGAGAGAGACCTGAATAATGCATATTAAGCATTAACATAGTAAGAAGCTACCTGTGTTGTTTGTAATCTTGTTACCTGTGTTTTTAGGACAGTGCCAAGCATATAATGTCCATTCGACTATATTGAGTATGTTGACATTGATTGTGGTGTGTACTTTTAAGAGGCAGCAACGTACCACCTGTACTGGCAACAATGCCTCACTCAATATGAGTTCAATCAGTGTTTATCAAATGAATTAATAAATCTCTTTTTTCTTTTTGTTTTAAAATTTGCTTTTTAAAAATAATAGGAAGGTTATTATAATACCTTTCTGCACTTTGGCAGTTGTAAAAAATTTTTATAATTCTAGATACCTTTAAAAAAAGTAGACTTTATTTCTTAGAGCAGTCTTAAGTTCACAGCAAAATTGAGTAGAAGGTACAAAGATTTCTCATATACCTTCTACCCCCAAATACACACAGTCTAGGTACTTTTTTTTTTTACCTTTAAATTAGGGTTTAAAACGTTATTCCTTCTCTGTTCATGCTACCTATCTTTGAAATATACATATGTATATATATAAGAACACTTTATATAATGTGTTAAAATTTTAAATTAGTTTGTTTTTTAATCTTGAAGTAATTGACTATTAATAGTTTCAGGTTTTGGAGAATTATTTCTTCTTATGGCCCTTAAATACTAAATTGGAGTACGGTATTAACAATAGTCCATAGCTCTTCTACTGTTCTTTTTTCTTAACCCTTCGGAGAATTCTGTTTGAGATAAACATAGCAAGACCAACAGGGGAGAAAATATTCCCAGAACTATGGACACTAGAGCAGAACTACCTACCTCAGAAGAGAGAAGAAATCAACTTAATTCGGTCATCCTTCTCCATTAGAACAGGCTTTGCACACAGCCTTTTCTGCTTAGTAGATATTAAACAGAATGAAACATGGAAGGTCTGGTGGTTGATATTTACATGTTAGCTGGTTGTCTTCACTTTATACATTAGACATAATCCTGAAAATTTGTGTAAATTGCATTTTTGGTAGATAAAACATACTTTAAGCACCATAAGGGAGTTTTATAAGTGTCCTTGCTTACTGTGTGAACACATTACAACTCATGTTTTACATTGGTGAGACGTGGAAAGTGCTTCTTTGAAGGACTGTTCAAGTATCACCCACTTCCCAGCTAAAGCTAATATTGTGTTTCCTGCAAGTATTACTCATACTTGTTTCATCAACACCACCCACATTTAAAAATAAGGCTTTATTTTGACACTTAAAAATTGCAAGCTACCAAAAATACATGAATGCCCTAGGAAATTAATTTAATTAGATTTTAGAATGTGGGTGTGAAGTCTTCTAGAATTAGTGTTCATAAAGAAATATTTGTTTCCTGTTTTAGTAATATACACGCATACTAGCTTGAACCTCGTGATATGTCTAGTTCAAAAAATGTAAAAAAAAATCATGAGGCCAAATATATATTGAGAATAATTTGGGGATATACAAGTTTTAAGTATGGATTGATCATGAGCTTCCAATTGGGACCAACTTTGAACTCATAAACCTTATCCTATTTGTAAAATGCTATGTTAAATTTATGTACAGCTCAACAACCTCAATTGTTTAATACTAGAAATAGATTCAAACCACCACCAACAACAAAAAAGGTAGATGGAACTTCCATTTTCTCTTTGCAAAAGTCATTCACATTTAAACTATAACATCATATAAACTCTTTTTTTAAACAGCATACCATTCTAGTAATTAGAGTTACATTTTTAATAAGAATTAGTTCTCAGACTAACATCTATGGTTTCCACGTATACAGTTCAGCAACTATAGTTTCCATTCATACTTTTCTGCTCTGTGTGTGAGTTCTAAAAATGTAAATAGCTTATAATTGCATAAACTCTATAATTCTTCTAATATTTTCATGTGAACCATCTCCTACTGCCTTAAACACTGTTGAATAATTATGATCATCATTTGCCGTTTATTGAGTACCTACCACATCCCAGGTGTTGTGCAAAGTGTTTTACATCCATCACCTCATTTATTCTTCACAAGAATCCTGTAAGGTGAGTACCCTTTGTTTCAGTATCCAGGCAGAAGATGCTGAGATGGAGTCTGGAGCAGAGAAGGTTCACTGGGGAGTGACACTCATGAAAGGAAAAGGAAGGAAGCCGTCAGACTGTGAGGCCCACTTGACAAAGTCCCTGCCAGGCCAATGAGGAACTCCAGAGCAAAGATTACTCAGTCAAAGAGTCTTGCATTGGGCAGAAATGGCCAGGACCCTGTCCCTCTGCTTTGCTCACTCTTTGGCCAACAGCTGCCCTGAGTTGAGTGTGACCTTGGCTGCCATCTTGCGGGGTTATTGCCTAGGGCATGACCTCTGTTCAAAAGATGAGGTGGACCTTAAAGGAGGCTCTCTGCTGGCCATACTCCTTGCAGCTGGGCAGCAAGTCCCTTTTTTTTTTTTTCCTTTGGCACATCTTTATGTCAGCCATACCATTATTATTCCCTTTTATAAGAGAGGTAATTGAAGCTCAGAAGGGTAAAATAACTTGCCCAAGTTCACAGAGTACAAAATGGGGATTCATTCCCAGGGCTTTGAGAATTTAGAACTCTCCTTTTTTTTTTTTTTTTTTTTTTTAAGACTAGTCAAGTGCAGTAGTGAGGAGGGGGGAAAGTAGTAGAACAAGGAGTTCAATCTGTAACTGACTGTGAACAATCAAGTGAGATAACTCACCACCTTCGGACCAGCCTAGAACTCTCCTTTTTGTCCTTTTTTAAGTTGGTACCTTTAAAAATTTTTTTTTTTTTTTTTTTTTTTTTTTTTTTGAGACAGAGTCTCACTCTGTTGCCCGGGCTAGAGTGAGTGCCGTGGCTTCAGCCTAGCTCACAGCAACCTCAAACTCCTGGGCTCAAGCGATCCTCCTGCCTCAGCCTCCCGAGTAGCTGGGACTACAGGCATGCGCCACCATGCCCGGCTAATTTTTTGTATATATATATTTTAGTTGTCCATATAATTTCTTTCTATTTTTAGTAGAGACGGGGTCTCACTCTTGCTCAGGCTGGTCTCGAACTCCTGACCTCGAGCGATCCACCCGCCTCGGCCTCCCAGAGTGCTAGGATTACAGGCGTGAGCCACCGCGCCCGGCCTAAAAATTATTGATATTGTTTGAACTTTTTATTATAGAAAATTTCAAACATACTTAAAAATAGAGAAAATAATATCATGAACTGTCATATACTTATCACCCAGCTTCAAGAATTACCAAATTTTGGCATTCTTTTTTTTTTTTTTTTTTTTTTTTGAGACAGAGTCTCACTTTGTTGCCCGGGCTAGAGTGAGTGCCATGGCGTCAGCCTAGCTCACAGCAACCTCAAACTCCTGGGCTCAAGCGATCCTACTGCCTCAGCCTCCCGAGTAGCTGGGACTACAGGCACGTGCCACCATGCCTGGCTAATTTTTTCTATATATATTTTAGTTGTCCATATAATTGCTTTCTATTTTTAGTAGAGACGGGTTCTCGCTCTTGCTCAGGCTGGTCTCGAACTCCTGACCTTGAGCGATCCACCCGCCTCGGCCTCCCAGAGTGCTAGGATTACAGGCGTGAGCCACCGCGCCCGGCCAAATTTTGGCATTCTTATTTCATATTTTTGCCCCCATGTATTCCTTTAGAGTCTTCAGCCTTCTCTGCCACACACTGTCATGCTAGTCTGCTGCCTTGCTTTTGTGAGGAATCATTCATGGGACCAAAATTCTTCCCCTATCTTTTAAAATATGAAAATGGAAGAGAACCAACATTTAAGTGCGTAATCCACCTTTATTGGGAGATTTAAATATCCTTTCATAACCTAGTAAGGACCCTGTGAGTTTCCTAGTTTTTTCAATTTTATAGATAAATCTCAGAGACCCAAACAGTGCTACTGCTAGTATTTACATACAGTTTTGGGGGTTTTCTTCCTTCTGAAGCCGAACAAAGCCCATGGTAGTTAAAAAAAAAAAAAAAAACAAAACTACATCTTTTGTATTAGTGCACAGTTGCCTTTAATCCTCATATTTCTCCTGTCCCTGCTGTAGGTTTTGCTGTATAAAACATTTGATGTTATTCATTTGAGAATCATTGAGAATCAATGACTCACGCTGCTAAATGCTGCAGACCCAGCAGAAGCAGTCATGAATGAAGTTTACATTCTAGCAGATGTTTCACAGATGTCTAGTGATCTCTTCATTCTTTCAAATCCAAAGTTATTATTTTTCCTTTCTAATTTAAAGAAATTAATTTGTGTGGGAATTAATTAGGAGGAGTAGTATCAAGTTTTTGAATTTGTGTTTAATAAAAGTATGTCTTGGTGAAATGTAATTTAATTAAATTGAGAAAGAACAGGAGGAATATAGGTATTGGCCACTTCGGGGGTAGGCAGGGTATCATATGCAGGGCTGTCATGTGGAACAAGAAACTCAACATTTTCTCTATCTGTGGCAAAAGAAAACTTGGCACCTGTGAAGGAAACTATTCCCCTTGTACTTCCATTTGCACACCCAAAATGGACAATGAGTTCCTAAAATGCATTTTATTACCAGAGGGGTTCTTGGGATAAATGGGGTGGGTGCTCCCAGTGTGTGAGACAGCACTGGAAGGCTCAGCCTGGGCTGCATTGCTTGCCTCATCTAATATTTATCAGTGTGGGGCAAGTCCTTGCATCTCTGTTCCTGCCTTCGGCACCTATAAAGCATGGTGTGATGATGCTTGCCTTTCGCTTCACAGGAAGGCATAAACATGAGTGCTTGTTTGTAAGGTACTTTGAGACTGTTGGATGAGAAGTAATGGGCAAATACAAATTATTACAATAATGGGGAGGGTTAAGGAAAAAACCCTGTTCCTTGGGAACAAATTGTAGAACTCTCCTGCTATAAGTAGAACTATGGAAAATGAGCAATTTACTGCCCTAGACTTCTAGTTTTCAGTGAAGTTTCTGTATTTTAATGTAAATTCTGTGTCCCTGTTAATAAACTAAATAACCTAATATTAAGAAAATGCCTGGAAATCATTGCTTTGAAAAGGAAATAAATCTGGATTTCAAGAGGTCATATCAACTTCATGTTCATCTTTTTCTTTTCTTTCTTTTTTAAAAAGTATAAAATGTACTCCAAAACACTAGCCATACTAATTTTTAGCAATATACTTGAGTTTACTTATGATATAATTTTAATTTGTGCCTAGAGGAAAATAGTTCTCTTTGGCCATTACTACCACTTTTTGAAAAAGTTCTACTGAAGTCACATTATTTTCCCCCCAAAAGCTACTTGAGACATCTAATGAATTATACTACCTATCAGCTTAGTTCACAATTTATTTCTTCTTGGCAAAGATAACTAAGAGGTTTAAAAAGATTTGCATTAGGACAGATATATATGGAAATTTCTGGCAATGTTTGGGCAAAGACATTTGGATTTCATGAGAGTGTATGTGTATGTAAAATATATTTCTCACCATGACTCTGAATTTTTAAATTTAAATTTTATTTAGCCTTAAAAATAGGCTATTTGCATGTTCGATTTTCTAAAAGATGGTAAGCTGTGCGCGCAAAGTCTCCCTGTCATCCTGGGACCTATTTAGTTCTCATCATTGCCAATTTTGGCACAAGGTGTGGTGGTGGAAAATAATTATGACCTTGAATATAAAAGAGAAAACCAAATGAAATGATAAAACATTATACCAAATAAGAGATACAGATACAATGAGTGTAGTGAGATTTACATATTTTACCCACAGTATGTTTTTTTGAGCATCTAGTAAATGCCAAGACATGGTTCTTGCTCTCAAGTACTTTATAGTCTGATAGGGGTGCAGAGATTACAGTACAATGTGGTAAGGACTAAGATAGGATAAGTACATGAAAACCTGTACACAGGAGTGTAACTCAGTTGGGGAAGAAGTGGCATCCAAATGGAGTTCTGAAGGATTAGGGAGTTGTACAGGTGAAGGGGGGATCTCGACAGAGTCCTCCAGGAAGAGGGAGTAAACGGCATGTCCAAAGGCTCGGAAATGTCAGAGGACACTAGCTCTCAAATGAGCAGAGCATGTGATGGGGTCATCAGAGGAGCCTGAAAAGGTACACTGTCACTAAAAACCATGTGAGGACTGTGGCTTTACTTTGAGAGCAGATGAGAGATACCCTTGAACAACTGCAAGCAGGTAGCTATGGTGCCCGTGTTTCAGCATGGAGAAAGTTGGACAGGAGCTAGGTAGCTGTGGGCTGCGCTAGACTAATTGGCTGACTGGATAATTTGTGTGGGTTGGTGCAGAGAGCCTTTCTGTTTATCCCACCCCCTAACATTTTTATATGGGTGGAATTAGGTTAAAAGGAATTGCTAGGGAGCCTTGGATGCCTGAAGAAGGCTTAGCAATGAACGTCCTGAGAGGTGAGCCAGAGGGTGGGAAGGGAGAAGGCAGGTTCCCTGCTCTGGCTTGTGGGCTAAATAGTGTATCAGCCGCAGGTCCTTTTTCCAGCAGCTGGGCGTAAAACCCAAGCCCACCGTCACTTCGTTCTAGCCCTCTCTGTCTCTCTCGGCTGGCACAGCCTTGACAGGGGTATCAGGGTTTGCTCTTCAGCTCTTTCAAGCTAACAGATTTATTATTTTCAGTATGACTGGAGGTGACTCACACTCACTAAATTCCCAAGACTGTTGAATAAAACAGAATGTAAATGTTAATAGTGAGAAGTATATTCATGAGGAGACTGGATTCATATTTGCTGATCTGTACTTTCTCCCCCTGTAGGCTAATCTGTGTGGAAATCTAAATCCTCTACCAAGTTTCTTGGAGAGCATAAAATCAGAATAGAATTGGATGAATTTAAGGGCTGATGACAGCAAGCTATAGGAGTGTAAGGCATCTATCTCCTCTAGAGGGATAGAGCTACATTAAGAATAGGATAGGGGCCGGACGCAGTGGCTCACGCCTGTAATCCTAGCACTCTGGGAGGCCGAGGTTGGCAGATTGTTTGAGCTCAGGAGTTCGAGACCAGCCTGAGCAAGAGCGAGACCCTGTCTCTACTAAAAATAGAAAGAAATTATATGGACAGCTAAAAATATATATAGAAAAATTAGCCGGGCATGGTGGCACATGCCTGTAGTCCCAGCTACTTGGGAGGCTGAGGCAGGATTGCTTGAGCCCTGGAGTTTGAGGTTGCTATGAGCTAGGCTGACACCATGGCACTCTAGCCTGGGCAACAGAGTGAGACTCTGTCTCAAAAAAAAAAAAAAAAAAAAAAAAGGATAGTATCTATTTTATAGATGCTACATAGATGATTCCTTTCCTGTTAACCCAATCTTTCTCTAGGCAGGCTATACTGTAGCAAGAGTAGTTATGTTTAGATCTTTTAAATTACAATCTCTATTCAATCCTGTGTACCTAAGATTACATCCGGGGACCTAGATTGGATTTTAGGTGTTCATCATCTCATCCCTTTCAGCATTTCCCAAACTGGCAAGCCTGAGAATCTATAGTTTGTTTTTTTGTTTGTTTATGAGAATCTGTCATTTTAAAAGCTCTCCTGGACGGATAAGGTGGCTCATGCCTGTAGTCCCAGCTACGCGGGAGGCTGAGGTGGGAGGATCCTTTGAGCCCAGGAGTTCAAGGTTACAGTGAGCTGTGATTATATCACTGCACTCCAGCCTGGGTGACAGAGCAAGGCCCAATCTCTAACAAAAAACTTTAAAAGCTCTCCTAAGTAATTTTTTTTTTTTTTGAGACAGAGTCTCGCTCTGTTGCCTGGGCTAGCATGAGTGCCGTGGCGTCAGCCTAGCTCACAGCAACCTCAAACTCCTGGGCTTAAGTGATCCTACTGCCTCAGCCTCCCGAGTAGCTGGGACTACAGGCACGTACAGGCACATGCCCGGCTAATTTTTTCTATATATAGTTTTAGTTGGCCAGATAATTTCTTTCTATTTTTAGTAGAGATGGGGTCTCGCTCTTGCTCAGGCTGGTCTCAACTCCTGACCTCGAGCAATCCTCCTGCCTCGGCCTCCCAGAGTGCTGGGATTACAGGCGTGAGCCACCGCGCCCAGCCTCTCCTAAGTAATTTTGATGTAGCTTAGGTAGCACTGTTCAACACTTTGATTCCTTTCCATGCATTCTCAGTTTTTGCTCCTTTTTATTCTTTATAGCCAATTTTAAATCTAGCAATATTTTAGAGTTACTTCCTTACCCCACCAGCCACTGACAAACATTTATAACCATTTTAAGGTACTCTTTGTTCTTAGTGGCTTTCTAGTTGTCATTTACTGAGGTACCCAGATAAGTCATCATTCATTAATTCATTTGAAAAATATCATTGACCACTTACTATGTGCCAGGCATTGTTCTAGGCAAAGGGAAATGGCAGTGACCCAAACAGTGAAAAATTTTTGCACATATATGTGATCTCCATTTATAGTGTGTCAGATAATGATAAACGCTATGGAGAAATATAAGAGAACGAGAGACTGAGAATAGTAGGACTGGGGTTGATGGGGAGAAGAACAGAAGTTTAGTGCTGGATATTTTACAAGATGCCTGTTACGTATCTAAGTATCTAATAATATCTTTTTTTTTCCTAATAATATCTTGTAGGTAGTTAAATATATGTATCTGGAGCTCAGGGAAGAGATCCAAGCTAGAGGCATAAATTTGTTTATTTCTTTGTTTGGTTTTTTTTGAGACAGTCTCACTCTGTTGCCCAGGCTAGAGTGCATTAGCGTCATCATAACTCACTGCAACATCAAATTCCTGGGCTCAAATGATCCTCCTGCCTCAGCTTCCCTAGTAGCTGGGACTTCAGGAATGTGCCACAACACCCAGCTAATTATTCTATTTTTGGTAGAGATAGGGTCTCGCTCTGTTGTCCAGGCTGGTCTTGGACTCCTGGCCTCAAGTGATCCTCCCACTTCAGCCTCCAAAAGTGCTAGGATTACAGGCATGAGCCACTGTACCTGGCCAGGAGATACAACTTTGAATAATCAGCAAAGCTAGAGTTAAGATGGTAACATTCTAAGCTCTTGTCATAGTTATATTCTTTCAAGCACTGTTATTTAACTTTAGAACTCTGTTGCTTAGTACAGCTGTCATAATATGTTGCCCTTTTGGACAGTGGCTGTGCTTTCTGTTTGCTGAAGTGTTTACCTCACTGAGAATCACTGTGTGAAACTTGTTTTAGATTGGGAAGGGCATAGACTATTAAGAGTTGATTAGTTGGGTAAATTGTTATAAGAGCATAATAAGTGGAGCTTGAAGCTTTCATAGGCTTAGAAGTAAAACTAATGTACTAAGTCATAAATGGAAAAATAAAAATAAATGGCCACTGATGGGCATTCAGTTTTTTATATTAATAGTAATCTGAAATTAATGTCACACGTGCATCATTTTAATTGGCTTTTGCAGGCAGTCTAATAGTATAGACTCTATTCCTTTGAAAGCTGCCTGTGAGCTTATTCTGACGTGGAGGTGAATAGAGAAAGTTTAGAATTATTCAATTCACTAATCAACTAATCAACTCTTGTTGACTGAGATTTCTGTTGTACCTGATACTGTGTAATTTTCCTTTTTATCTTTCTCTGAGAAAGTTTCACATTGTTAATACTAGATCACCAAATAAATCAGATTTTGGGAGAACTCTATCTCACATGTGTGACAGCTTCATTTTGCAAAGATGTCCACAACATCTCCTATCCCAAATGCTCATCTTAGAATGTGCCCTTAGGACTCCTCCCATTGAGTGGTAGGAGAGGGCTTATGTCCCTTCCCCTTGGACCTTGGGGTACCTTCGTGACTGCCTTGACCAATAGAGTATGGTGAAAGTGAGGCCACATGATTTCTGGGGCAGGATCATAAATATGCCATACACTTTTGCCTTGCATCTTTTGAGATGCTTACTTTTAGAACCCAGTCTCCATGTTGTTAGGAAGCCCAGACAGCACACATAGAGAGACCCTATAGGGACGCCAGCTGTAGAGGTTCATGTTGAGAGCCCGACAGGCATAATCTGCTGCCAGCCATGTGAGTGAAGGGCTTCCAGATGATTCTAGCCCCCAGAAGTTTAGTTCCCCCAGCCTTAAAGCCTTCTCAGCTGGGGCCCCAGCCATGACAAAGCAGAGACAGATTGTCCCTGTCCAAGTTCCTGACCCAGAGTGAAATGGTGGTTTCCCACTAAGTTTGGGGGCTGATTTATTGTATAACAACAGTAACTGGAACAATATCCCTGCGTGTTGTAGTAGAGAGTAGTAACACTACTGCTTCCTCATTTATTAAAGGACAGGGCTACCATGTGTCCTTTTATTCTATCTTAAAGATAAGATAAGATCATTTTCTCTTTGAAGAAATCCTTACAGTATGAAATTGAAGAGCTGAGGAACATTCAAGGAGTTTTTAAACCTGTTTTCTCTGAAGATGGCAGAATAGGAAACTAAGCAGCTCTGACATGAAGACATTAAGATTTACTATAAAAAAAACAAATCCTTAAACGGTGTTTGTTCTGAGGTTCTTATCACAAGATTATTATACACTTTGAATATGGTGATTCTGTGTCATTCTTCATAAAATCTCAAGATTTTTACATTCTTTTTTCTTTTTTACATTTATTTTTAGATTATTCTCATAACCATAGAGTCACAAAAGAGGAAATTTATTGCAATTTCTTTTGTAAGAAGTGTTTTTGCCAATTTCTTCCCTAAATTTCATTTCTTCTTCTTTAATGTATAAGCCATGCAAATCTACTTCAGAAGAGTTGTTCTGAGGAATCTTAAATAAAATGCAAAACTTTCTGTAGCTTTAGTTGTGAGATTGAATCACTGTTCTAGAGGCAATAGATCTGCCTGACTAAAGTTAGGCGTATGAATCTATTGATAGTTCTCTCTGCTACTCATGCACTCTGTGTCTTCACTCACTGCCTGAGTAGAAGACTTAGGCTAGATAAGTCTCTGAAAGCTGTTTATTTTTAAATTCTTTTATTTGATTCTTATAAGATTTCTACAATTTGGTCAGTGTGTCATATTGTTCAAGAGCATGGATTTGGCTAGGCATGTTGGCTCACACGAGTAATCCTGGCACTTTGGGAAACTGAGGTGGGAGGATTGCTTGAGGCCAGGAGTTTGAGACCAGCCTAGGCAACATAATGAGACCCTGTCTCTACCAAAAAAAACAAAAACAAAAAATTAACCAGTTGTAGTGGCATGCAACTGTAGTCCTAGTTACTTGGGAGGCTGAGCCAGGAGGATCACTTGAGCCCAGCAGTTCAAGGTTACAATGAGCTATGATTGTGCTACTGCATTCCAGTCCAGCCTGAGCAACAGAGTGAGACCCTGTCTCAAAAAAAGAAAAAAAGAGTATGGGTCTGCAGCCAGACTGTTTAGTTCATATCCTGATATTAACTGAATGATTTTAGACAAGTCATTTAACCTCAGTTCGTTCATCTGGGAAATGGGGATAATGTGATGACATTTTGTCCATGTCTTGCATTCCATGTCAAGAAGACACTGAATGAGCACTCCCTTGTTAGGGTTATTACAGAAGTGATCAATGAATTGGGTGTAAATTAGACTGCATGACCCCAGGTCCCTTCAACCCAAGTGTTCTGAGGTAATCTGAGTTCTAGGATCAACTGACACTGAAATGTTTGTCCCAGGAGTTCATAATGAACAGAGAATACATCAATGTCAATTACAGTAGCGTAACTACTTCTAAGGCTAGAAACTCTATTTAGACATTTTATATTTGGTTCCCACAGAGTAGCTCAAAGAAATGCTAATAATGTTAATAGGAGGTTTGTAAAGAGTTTAACAATTCATAAAGTGACACATAAATAGAATCATTAGGCACATTCCTTAAGTTGTTAGGCACTCTGTACATAGACTGAATGTCTTGGATGTGATTCAACAGGCAAAAATACCAGGGGCTATTGCTGAACAAAATCTTTTTGGCTAAGAAACCTGAAAATCTTATTGCTTAATTTATTTTATAAGATCAGCAAGTAAATAAGACAGATAAATACTATCATTCCAGAAAAACTTTAGGTGGTCAAGTGCTTTATTTGATAAAAGCATTCAAGTGCCTGGTGGAACTGAAAAGCAGAGTGATATGATGGCTTCTTTCTTCACTTTCTGGATTTACTTGGATTATGAAATGCCAGTAATTATCTGAGAAAGTGGGAAACAGCCAATTAGATGGAGGGAAAAAAACCCTAGAAAGAAGTTGGAAGCAGTTGGGTGGGATAAAGACTATTTCTGATAACTTCAAGCAGATCTGTAAATTGTCATTTAATAATTAAAGAAAGATTGAAAACATAAGAGGTTAATTGCACAAATGGGCAAAGGATACTCTCCAGTGATCAGTTAGGTGTCACCAGTGTATGATAGTCTATAAAAAGATCTGTTTATTTAAAAATAGATAATATTTGCTTGAGGTATGGACCCTATCCAGCTGACATGCTTGGAGTGAGGGGGCTGGCTGTTCAATGACTGCCAAGTATAAGCCAAGCTAAAGATTATTGTGTCTTGATTCTTCACTGTGGCAGAAATCAGAGTAGCTCTAAAGGAGATTAGAGGATACTATATCATATACCATGTACTTGGTAGTCTTTGAATTGTGGGCCAGTTCTAGGGACCAGGCAATCACATGCAACAAAAATGAAAAAAGTAAAGGAAAAAAGAAAGAGAGGGCGTGTAAGATAGGCTATTGTGAGGGGAAGGGTAAGCTCAGGGAAGCTGAGTAAAATGCCAAATTCTCAGAATAAAAGCATGACCCATCCAAGGAATCCTATGGGCATCACTAAGGGGTTCTGTCAGGAGAACATTTAAGAACCTAGATTACCTAATACCGAGTGGGTGGGGCTCGAGCCTGAGCAGAAACCCAACAAGGACTTCCGTCTCAGAGTAAAAGCTAAATTGAGACAGTGCTGGTCTGTCCTGCCACGTACTGGGTCTTCCAGCCACTGTGCCTTCTCATCCTTTATACACACCAGCCTGTTTCCACCTCAGGATCTGATCTCCTTTGTCCTGGCTCTGCCTTGCCCTCTGCCAGGAAGGCTCTTGCCCCAGGCAGCTTCACGTCCTTCAGCCAACCTAACTGAGTGTAGGTTTGCCCTCCTGAGACCTCTTCATGCAGCTGCGCACTTAACTAAGCTCTGCCAGTACAGTCATGATAGAGGACGACTCTGTTAAGGAAGCAGAACACGGGAAAAGTCTTGATTTTAAAGGCATGATTTATTTCTTATTTGTTTATGTATTTTTGAATAAATAGGCCACATTTGGCCATGGTGCCTAATCCCTCAGTTACCCCCTTTTCTTCCCTGGAGGCAACCACTGTTGGTAGTTTTTTGTGACTTCTTCCAGAGAGCTATCAAGCATTTATAAATAAATGTCCCCCATCCCATTACAAATGTTAGCATCCTATTCACACCTTTTGGTACCTTACTTTTACCGCTTGTAATTTCTTGGTGGGCTTTTTTTTCTTTGGCCGCCTCATTCTTTTTTTTTTTTTTTTTTTTTTTGAGACAGAGTCTCACTCTGTTGCCCAGACTAGAGTGAGTGCCGTGGCGTCAGCCTAGCTCACAGCAACCTCAAACTCCTGAGCTCAAGCGATCCTCCTGTCTCAGCCTCCCGAGTAGCTGGGACTACAGGCATGCACCACCATGCCCGGCTAATTTTTTCTATATATATTTTTTAGCTGTCCATATAATTTCTTTCTATTTTTAGTAGAGATGGGGTCTCGCTCTTGCTCAGGCTGGTCTCGAACTCCTGAGCTCAAACGATCCGCCCACCTCGGCCTCCCAGAGTGCTAGGATTACAGGCGTGAGCCACCGCGCCCGGCCTTTTTTTTTTTTTTTTTTTTTTTTTTTTTTTTTTTTTTTTTGAGACAGAGTCTTGCTCTGTTGCTCGGGCTAGAGTGCTGTGGCATCAGCCTAGCTCACAGCAACCTCAAACTCCTAGGCTCAGGCGATCCTCCTGCCTCAGCCTCCCGAGTGGCTGGAACTACAGGTGTTTGGGGCAGCCTCATTCTTAATGTAAATATTAATTCTTTTTTTGTTGTTGTTTTTTGTTTTTTGTTTTTTGTTGAGACAGAGTCTCACTTTGTTGCCCAGGCTAGAGTGAGTGCCGTGGCGTCAGCTTAGCTCACTGCAACCTCAGACTCCTCGGCTTAAGCGATCCTACTGCCTCAGCCTCCCAAGTAGCTGGGACTACAGGCATGCGCCACCATGCCCGGCTAATTTTTTCTATATAGATTTTTAGTTGTCCATATAATGTCTTTCTATTTTTGGTAGAGACGGGGTCTCGCTCAGGCTGGTCTCGAACTCCTGACCTTGAGCGATCCACCTGCCTCGGCCTCCCAGAGTGCTAGGATTACAGGCGTGAGCCACCACGCCCGGCCTAAATATTAATTCTTAATGGTTACATACAATTCTGTTGTACATATAGACTGAAATTTATTCATGGTCATTTGGATTATTTTTGATATATTTTTCTATTAAAAATAGCACACTATAGAAACAACGAGATTGAAGAGAAAACAAATAGTACAGGCCACATGCGGTAGTAAGTACCCATAATCCCGGTGCTTTGGGAGGCAGATGCATGAGGATCACTTGAGGCCAGGAGTTTGAGACCAGCCTGGGCAACATAGTGAGACCCTGTCTCTATAAAAAAAAATTAAAAATTAGCTGGGTGTGGTGACATGTGCCTGTAGTCCCAGGTATTTGGGAGGCTGAGGCAGGAGGGTCACTTTAGCCCAGGAGTTTGAGGTTGCAGTAAGTTACAAAGATTGCACCACTACACTCCAGCCTGGGCAACAGAACAAGATCCTGTCTCTAAAATAAATAAATAAAAATAGTACAGATTAATAGTTTGGCATATGTTATTTTGCATATGTGTAGGTACATTGGGAAGATCAATACTGAGAGCTTATGGGTTGCCAAACCACCCTCCAGAGAGGTTCTCATGGTTTAAGCTCATTTGTTAGAGTTCCTATGGTCCCATATTCTCCCCAACACAGTGTATAATCAGAGGTTTCGATATCTGCTAATCAGGTGGAAAGTGGTATTTTGATGTAGTTTCAATTTTCATTTCTCTTTTCAAAGTTTAAGAAACATTGTCTGTGAACTGTTCACATGCTCTATTCATTTTCTCTCAGGTAGCGATGTAGGATATAAATGGCTAATGCAAAATGATTTCATTTTAGGTGTTGGCATAGTGATAACTTACAAAATAGAAGTTAGGTTAAATTTAATCTTCAAGAGTATTTTATTAGAAAATAATTAGACTTAGATAAAATGTCTCTTTTAATGCCATACCATTCTGAATTTAGATGTGTGTCCCTTTTTGTCATACTCTTACTGAAAAAGTATCTTTTAAAACAATAGTTTATAATCATATCAATTGGTATAAAATGGCAGTTATATTTCTAAAAATTTAGTTCTTGATATAAAAAGGAGAGGCTATTTGTCTGACATTTTTATTCTTGGGAATATTAAGATAAAGTATGTTTTTCTGTACTTTTAAACCTAAAGTCTTATAAACATAGTAAGTTTTGTATTTCATAGTTGTTATTATGTAAAATGTGTCTAATTAGTATTCCAAAGAGTATGCTTTTTTGCTTTTAATATCACCTTTACTGGTTCGACCAAACAATATTTTTAACATAAGTAAGATATTTCTTCTATGCTATTTAATAACCATTCACAAGCACCATATGTGGGCTGTTTGTGGGTTCTATATTTTAAGATATTTCTATGAAAACTTCAACTTAGCCATTTTGCTATGTCCATTTTCCAGGCTAATAGATTTAGTATTTATCAAACTTTCTTTGTGAAGTAGCTTCCATGAGGACAATGGTTTGTATTTGTTTTGTTCGATGCTATATTAACAGAACCTAGAATACTACCTTATACATAGCAGATACTCAATAAATGAGACAGTGGCCAAACTGAAAACCATCTTGGATTTTGCCCTTTGACAACACACCAGTTCAGTCTCTCATTTAATTCACGTGACTTCCAAGCATATTTAAGAATATGTGTGTGATAGTAAGTGATAGAACAGATTAAGATTATTTTCATTTATTGTCACGGAAGAGGTGAATAAAAGCAGATTGGCTCTCCAAAGAAAATGTGCAAATGGCTAACAAACACTTGAAAAGATACTGAGCATCATTACTCATTTGGGAAATGCAAATCAAACCCACAATGAGATACTACTTCATACCCACTAGGATGACTAGAATCAGAAAAGTGTAGGGGAAATAGCAAGTGTTGGGGAGAATGTGGAGAAATTAGAACAATTGTACACTGCTGGTGAGGATAGAAAATGGCTCAGCCTCTGGGGAAAACTATTTGACAGTTAAGTTAAGCATAGAATTTACCATATGATCCAGCAATTCTACTCCTTGGTGTAACTCCCCATCCCTGCCCCCAACTGGAAATAGGTATTCAAACAAATACTCGTACAGGAATGTTTATAGCAGGACTACTTACAACAGCCAAAAGGTTGAAACAACTGAAACATCCATCAACAACAGATGAATGGATAAATAAAATGTCATATACGCATAAAATGGAATATTATTCAGCCATAAAATGAAGTACTGATTCATGCTACACCTTGAATGAGCCTCAAAAACATTATGCTAAATGAAAGAAGCCAGACACAAAAGGTCACATATTATATGATTCCATTTAGATAAAATACCAGAATAGGTAAATCCAAAGAGACAGAAAACAGGTTGGTAGTTGTCAGGGGCTGGGGGAGGGAAGAGTGAGGAATAACTGCGAAATGGTACAGGTTTTTTACCTTGGATAGTGAAAATATTTTGTAAATAGATGTAAGTGGTGGTTGCACAACATTGTGAATATACTAAATGTTACAGAATTGTTCACTTTAAAATGGTTAATTTTATGTTATGTGAATTTCACCTCAATTTTAATAAAGAGAAAAAACCAGATTGGTACTGGGCATCTTAGCTCTAAGATGACAAAGAGCTAATTTGGGAAGCTCCTTGATCTTCAGAAATTTCAAAGCTAGTGTAAATGCTGTATAAAGCAATTGATCTTTGACTATTCAGAGGGTTCTATGAATTTTCTCCAGAAAATTCAGAGTAATGAAAGGATTGCTGTGTTTGAAGTCTCCTTAATGATTGTCTAAGTACTACTCTGGTTGCAAAATAGGTTATAAGGGTATGTTAGGTGCCATTTAAAAATATACCCACAACATTAAACCACACTCAAAGAATTAATTGGGAATTGTTCTCCCTGCAAATTAATTTCCACCAAATCAGTTGTTAAGCTATCTACTGAAGCCAGTATTTAGTGGCTTTTAGTCAGGTCAGCTGATGGTAATCTTCTCAGAGCACGTGGGAGAAGCGAGAATGGTATTTGCAGTGAGTGTTCAAGGTGGACTTTTTTTATACCTTATTGTAATTACAGTATGTGGCTGAAAATAAGTATTTGGTTCTTTTTTAAACCACTATAGTTAGATTGTCTATAAACATCATTCAGTTTATCTGTGTTGTAATTTACTTCCACAAACAGGTATTGTGCAAGGCACCGAGCTGGGTGCCATGGGGAATAGATATGAAGTGGCTTGACCAACTGTCATGAAGTTTGATAGGGCCGAGATTTCTAGAAATTGCTCTAATAACTTTTTGTTACCTAAAACCTATCTGTTCTGAATGACCAGTTTTGTGTTATTCTCTTTCAGAATTACTTTGAGCCAGGCATAGTGGCTCATGACTGTAGTCTCAGCTCCTCCAGAGGCTGAGGCAGGAGGATCACTTGAACCCAGGGATCTGAGACCAGTCTGGGTAACACAGCAAGACAAATTTTTAAAAAAACAAGTACTTTTGAAAAACTAACCAGCAATTTGATTAGTTTAGAGACGTGCTTTGCAGTAGAACTACCTGTGTCTAAAGAAAACAAAAGAGAGAAAAAAATAAAGAGAAGTGCTTTGTCTTTTTCAGAACAGGAAAGGACATCTATGTGTATCTATTTAATAGTGATTTTAAGTAGTTTCAGTAATAGAGGATGTTAGAACTAAGTCTGCCTGTGTGCCGACATCCATAATCTAAAAGGGCTGGTCTCATTTTATTTTATTTTATTTTTTATTTTTTCGAGACAGATTCTCAGCTCTGTTGCCCAGGCTGAAGTGCAATGGCATGATCACAGCTCACTGCAGCCTCCAACTCCACTAGGATTACAGGCGGGAGCCACCGTGTCCGTCCTGATCTCATTTTGTATTCTCTATTTCTGCAGTGGCGATGAAGGCCTGAAAGCTGCCTGCCACTTGAAAAAATGGCAGCTTTTCAAAGTTCTTGAGTGTTAACCTCCCTTGAGTCTGTTAATGCATTCAGAGCAGAGTACAAGAAACTCGGTTTGAATTGGACTGTATCTCTGCTGAGCTGGCGTTGCATATTAATTCTCTATTTCTATTGGTAACTTTTGGTGTTGTTACTAAATTCTTAGTACCTTTGGGTTTTATGTTGATATGAAGTAGTTTAAATGTTACAGAAATAGTAGTGTTAATGTTATCATATTGTTATTCTCACATAAGCAACACTTAGTAAAACAAAAAGAAAAAAAATGCCCAACACAAGAAAAGTTAAAAGGTAATTCTAGGGCTAGGTGTGGTGGCTCATGCCTGCAATCCCAGTACATTGGGAGGCCTTTGCAGGAGGATCCCTCAAGGCCAGGAGTTCCAGACCAGCCTGAGCAACATAGCAAGACCTCATCTTTATAAAAAAATACAAAAATTTGCTGGGCATGGTGGTGCGCGCCTGTAGTCCCAGCTACTAAGGAGGCTGAGGCAGGAAGATCACTTGAGTTTAAGGTTGCAGTGAGCTGTGATGATGCCACTGCACTGTAGCCTGGGCAATAGAGTGATACTCTACCCACCCACCCCCCCAAAAAGAAAGTAATTTTAGAATAATCTGATTACATGAGAAAGTACACATTTATGTATATTGTTTATATGAAAATGAATGTAAGTCACATTGTCTCCTAGATGGAATCACTACTATTGATGCTATTTGTGTTAGGGTTTTGACAGCTAACAGAGATTTTCCTTAGTATTCACATTGAGAAATGTGATTAAAACATTTTTCTGTTACCTAAAAGGCACATCACTGGAACAGCTTTAAAAGGGACTGTTGAAGTCACTTTCAAGTTGTGTAGCCTTTTTTTGTTTTGTTTTTAATCTAGTGAGGTCCTATGAAAATAGTTACAGGACTGTTTGTTCATATAGACAAAATCAGCACTGTGCGTTTGACCACTTGAAAAACTTGAGGTTTCTCTCTGGCTAGCCATCACTCCAAAGACCAAAATAAACAACAGAACAAGCAGGGGTGGTATTATTTCTTTCTTTCCAGTTAATTATCACCAATTTTGAATTTGTGTGGCAGATTTTGGTTCCAGATGGAACAGTCATGATGATCTGTTTTGAGGACTTTACTCATTGATTTTTGTAAACATCAGAGCAAATTACAAAATTGATATTCCAAAATATTTTCTTAAATCACTGCATCAATGTATCTTTCATCTGACACCACTATTAAATCCATAAAGACTTTTTATGAAATCAGTGCCATCTAATTGTTAGTTTAATCTAAAAAATCAACCTGTTTGGTTTATATTGGCTTTTATCTGGGGAAAAATATAATGATTTGATCATCTTTTTTGATGTATTATTTTACTATTTCTAGCTAGCAGAAGATGATTCTTGCTTGTTTGAAATAAAGTCCCCACTTCAGATTTTCAGGGGACAGAATTTTCAGAGTTTGTAGAAATTCTCCTAGTAAAATTTAGCTACATTATATTCTTATTTTGTGTAAGTGGTAACTGTATAAAAGTGGACTGTTTTGACTGCATTTAAAGCAATCCAGGTATTCTGTATATGCTGTGTCAGGTATAAATATAAAATTTTGAGACAGTAATAATTACGGTGAAGCTTAGTGATTCTTTTCTCTCTTCCTTCTGCAATGGTTTTTAATTAGCTAAGTATGAAATGTCATTTGAATCTTCTCAAAACTAGAAATGTGTTCATAAGTTTAAAACATTTCTCACTTAACATTGACTCCTTAGACAAAATAGTCATTCTTCCTGTTCTTCACTGGGGGAGAAGAGGGGTGAGCACAAACAGACATGGTGTCTGCCCTTGTAGAGCATATGGTCTGGTTGTGAAGACAGACATGAATCAAATAACTACTCACATAAATGTGGATTTATACTCTTATCAATTCCACAAAAGAAAGGAGCATGATATCATGAGACCACCTTTGGGGAAGTCGACTAAGGCCAGGGAGTTCTAAAAGGCTTTCCTGGAGATGTGAATATTGTCTTGCTAAATTATACTATTTTTTACAAATAGTGCCTAAAAAAAATTACACAGCATGCCTATAATTTACCACACATTAAATTATTCATAATTCTTAACAAAAGCTACATGTCCTTTTTCTTCATTAACTTTTTTTTTTTTTTTTTTAATTTGGAGACAGGGTCTTGCTCTGTTGCCCAGGCTGGAGTCAGTGGTGCAATTGTAGCTCACTGTAATCTCAAATTCCTGGACTCAAGCAATCCTCCTTACTCAGCCTCCCAAGTAGCTGGGACTATGGACGAGTGCCACTATGCCCAGCTAATTTTTTAAGTTCATTTTTGTAGAGAAGTTGTAGAGAAGCAGCTGTGTTTTTTAGGCTGATCTTAAACATTAACATTTGTTTTGAATGCTTGATGGCACCGAGAGAGCCATCCAAGAAAAAATTTCCTTCATTTGAAGAATTGTACTATAATTATTTTGTTATCACTGTTTCTTTTAAAAATAAAGATATAAGAGAACAACTCCAGGAATTAAAAGGAATTTTTCTTTAAATAAAATATCAGCACAGACCTGCACATGGATGTTTATAGCTGCTTTATTTATAACTGCCAAAACTCAGAAGCAACCGAGATGTCCTTCAGTAGGTAAATGGATAAACAAAGTTTAGTACATCCAGACGGTGGAATATTACTCAGCAATAAAATGAACAATCGAGCCATGAAAAGACATGGAAGAACCTTAAATGCATCCTGCTAAGTGAAAGAGCCAGTCTGAAAAGGCTGTACCCTGTCTGGTCCCAGTGGCATTCTAGGCCGGGTGCGGTGGCTCCCACCTGTAATCCTAGCACTCTGGGAGGCCAAAGCAGGAGGATCACTTGCGCTCAGGAGTTTGAGACCAGCCTGAGCAAGAGTGAGATCCCGTCTCTACTAAAAATAGAAAAATTAGCCAGGCGTTGTGGCACATGCTTGTAGTACCAGCTACTTGGGAGGCAGGAGGATCACTTGAGCCCAGGAGTTTGAGGTTGCAGTGAGCTATGACGATGCCACGGCACTCTACCCAGGGTGGCAGAGTGAGACTCTGTCTCCAAAAAAAAAAAAAAAATTGTTTATTAATTTAAAACTGGAAAATAAATCAGTGCAGTAAATTGAGGTCTTTAAGTATAAAGATCTTAGATCTCCTTGAATATGTTGTTAGAGAAATTAGCCTATTGCCATGGAAAACAATTGTCTACAAGTTTTTATCTTTAAACTTAGAATCTGCATTGATTCCCCCCCATCTTTTATTTTATTTATTTGTTGTTATTTTTATAACCAACTGTCCACTTGCTAGAAATCCTGTCTTTAAAAAAATGACTTTTTCTCCCAGAGGATGTTTTATTGATGTACAATTGCGTAAAATAAGTTTTTCTGATTCCATTGATGAGTTAAGTCTTTTCTCTTTTTATAAAAGATAAAGTGAAGTTATATTTTCAGGAATATTAAAAATTTGAATTCATGATAGTGTTATATTGAAGTTATGATTTATCCACTTAGTTTGGCTATATTTCTAATCTTTTGTAGAGACAGAGTCTTGCTGTGTTGCCAAGGTTGATCTCAAACTGCTGGCTTCAAGTGATTCTTCTCTTGCCTTGACCTCCTAAAGTGCTGGGATTAAAAGTGTGAGCCACTTCGCCCAGCCTTATTTTTAGCAATAAGTAAACAAATAAATTTTCAAGCAAAATTTTATGTTGGAGGCACTTTGGGTCACTGCAATGAGAACAAGAAGGTTAATTATGATTTGTTTTAAATCTTTCTTGAAGCAAACTTGAACTTGACTATTTTAATTGTTATTTATAGTACCATTTGTTATTAAGATTATAAGGTAACAATTTCTTCTTGTATTGTTGAAATTTATTTCCTTTTCCTGGAATAAACGTAGGTTTAAAATGCCGTGGAAATTTGCATTGTACTACCTGAAGGACATGGGAAAATGTAATAATTTTGTTTCAATATCTCATAAGATAACAACTACAGTAGACATTTAAAATTTTACGTTTTGTATTAGCATTAAACTCTACAGTTGAATATTTGGGACTATTACTAATATCCTAATGATTGGGTTCCCTCCTCTTCATTTAAAAATTTCAAATACACACACCTATTCAACCTATAATGATGGTTAGTGGATTTTTTCTCTGGTGACCACCATAAAATACCCTCCAAACCCTCAACAAAGCAGGTGAGTCTTTCACTCTTACCAACTTTCACAAATGTTTCTCACCTTTTTTTTCCATCTCTATAGAGGCTAAAATTATAGACTTTGGAATCATACCTGGGTTCAAATTCCAATTCTGGTCCTTACATCTTGCTCTGTGACCTTACATTAAAAATGTGCATAGGCCGGGCGCAGTGGCTCACACCTGTAATCCTAGCACTCTGGGAGGCCGAGGCGGGTGGATGGTTTGAGCTCAGGAGTTCAAGACCAACCTAAGCAAGAGCAAGATCCCATCTCTACTAAAAATAGAAAGAAATTATATGGACAACTAAAAATATATATAGAAAATTTAGCTGGGCATGGTGGCGCATGCCTGTAGTCCCAGCTACTCGGGAGGCTGAGGCAGAAGGATTGCTTGAGCCTGGGAGTTTGAGGTTGCTGTGAGCTAGGCTGACGCCATGGCACTGTAGCCCGGACAACAGAGTGAGACTCTGTCTCAAAAAAGAAAAAAAATTTCTTATTATTCATGACTTGAATAGTCTACCCTCGAGAGACTGAGAGCTGAAGAAAGATGATGTCTATTTCAAATGATCTTACCAACTCTTTCCTGTATTTGGAGGGAAAAAATGGGGAAAAGACTAGCCCAATTTATATTGATAACAAAATAAGATATGTTGGAATTAAACCATTAACACCCCTTCCAAAAACTGTGGGCAGTTACATTTATTATGTAGATTATTATCTCAAGTTGTCAGCACCTCCTGGACCAATAAAATCCCTTGTGTTTGCATCATGGTTCAAGGAATTCCTGGAATACATTCACTTCCCTCTCAATTAGGGGTTTCCTACGGTGCTGTCAGAAATCCCTGGACCACAGGGAATTCTGTTCTTAGACTCAGGGATATGGCCATAACTACTAGCTGTGTGGGATTCCTTACTATAATAGCTTATGCTATGACTAGTTGAGGTGCAGAAAGTGGGAATGAAATCTAGTTATAAAGATGGTTTTACTTACTCTTTTATAGTCCAAATATTAATCATTTGGAATCTGTTATGATAGTACTATGATTCTTAATTTTTTAGTAGTAATAGCTGCTTATGTACTTAGTGCCAGTTTTAGGCACATGTATTAGCACATTTTATATCCTAATAACACTACCATGTTGATACTTCTTTTCTTTCACTGCCTAATATTTGCTTTGCAGATCTCATTAGAGTCCATCTTGCTTGTGAAACTTAAACTCACATCCTTCTATGCAAGAAGTCTGGGAAATGTAGTTTTTAGTCTTTCAGCCCTCATGATAAAGTGGAAACATAGAAGGTATGAGGATGGATACTGAGAGTTAATAAACCGTATTGATATAATTTCAGTATTCTCAAAGTAGTTCGGTGGCTTCCCAGCTCACTCCAAAATTCCTTTCAATAGCTATCGTGTGATCTTTCTGACCTCATCTAATACATTTCTTCCGATTTTTTCCTGTTTAAAAAATTGTGGCAAAATACATATAAAAGTTGTCATTTTAACCATTTTTAAGTGTACAGTTCAGTGGCATTAAGTGTAGTACTGTTATTATTTCTGCTTGTGAATGAGGAAACTGTAACATAGAAGTGAAGTGACTTCGCACTCCCAGGGAGGCAGGAGCGCTGAGACTGAGTGCAGGCAGCCTATTGATAGCGTCTCAGGCTGCAGAACCTGCAAACCTCCCCTGCCCTGCGATACTTAGTATCACCAGCAGTGCCGTAGGATTTTAGTTTACTCATTTTGGTTTGTTTTTAAAACATAGTATTCATGTGTTGGTTACATTAGCATTTGCCCAGAAGAAATTTGTAACGCAGAAATAGGAGCTCAAAACATTGAAATGAGATGAAGCCAGAGATAATTTACAACCACTTAAAAATAGAGCCAAACATGGTGGGATTTCTTTGAAATATCTGTTAATGTTTATTTTTAAAACCTGAATAGCTTTCAGTTGTTAAGCAGAACTGACTGCCCGTGTATAATTAATGAAACAAAAACACTTGTGCTAAGTTTATAGGTATATAAACACTTAGATATCTCACATCCTTTGGGAACAGCTTAGGGAAGACAAACATGTGCTAGAGATTTTTTTTTTTTTTTTTTTTTTTAACTTTTTTGTACCTGATCTCAGGGACTTGGAGAGCTCCTAATGGTAAAAATCGAAGTGTTTTTTTTCTTTTTTTAAACAAAAAGATCATCATTTATGTATGTAAAATCCTCATATTATTGCATGCTTTTCATAAATTACATTTTTAGTTAGCTCCATGAGATCAGGGTACTCTTCAGCTGTTGTTCACAGTTGCATCCCCAGCACCTTGCAGAGTGCCTGGCACACATTATCCTGAAACCTAGGATGATAAACTATGTATGTGAACAAAACTGACTCTGACCATGGGCTAGAAGGAATTCAATAGCAGAAGTTTCCATTGACTCATTCATGCATCCAGCAAATATTTATCGAAGGACTCCTAGGTGGAAGTGCAGTGTTACTCTTTCCTGATGGCACAGAATGTGGTGAATCAGGCACAGTGAAAGAGGTAACTCATGTTAGAACAACCTGAACAGGGCTGAGAGCACGTCATGGTCAATAATACAGTATCATGAAGGTAGCAGGACTTGGCAGCAGATTGAAAAACCAAAATGAAAAGGCAGTGGAATCCTGGGTTTCTATTTAATATTAAATGACATGTCAATAGAGACATTTTACTTTTAGTAAAAACATCAGACTTGAATAAAATGGTCATATTTATGCTAGTTTATCATATATTACTGCCTAGAAGGAAATGATGATATAGTAAATGTAGAAATTATTTCCACATTAGGCATTTTTATTTCCTTATGTTACGTACTTAGGTGTCTTTAAAATATTAAGTCATGAGTTAAATTAGTATTGTACTAAATTGATAATCACAAAAAACGGTCATTGAAGAAAATTTGGAACACATAGAAAAGTATAAAATGGGATATGGGAACCCTCATAATTCTAACTCCCTGAGATCACCACACATTTATATGTGTGTCAAAAAATACAATTTTCTTAGTCTGTTTAGGCTGCTATAATAATACAATAAACTGAGTAGCTTATAAATAACAAACTTTTTTTTTTTTTTTTTTAATTTTTTTTTGAGACAGAGTCTCACTCTGTTGCCCAGGCTAGAGTGAGTGCCGTGGCGTCAGCCTAGCTCACAGCAACCTCAAACTCCTGAGCTCAAGCGATCCTCCTGTCTCAGCCTCCCGAGTAGCTGGGACTACAGGCATGCGCCACCATGCCCGGCTAATTTTTTCTATATATATTTTTAGCTGTCCATATAATTTCTTTCTATTTTTAGTAGAGGTGGGGTCTCGCTCTTGCTCAGGCTGGTCTCGAACTCCTGAGCTCAAACGATCCGCCCACCTCGGCCTCCCAGAGTGCTAGGATTACAGGCGTGAGCCACCGCGCCCGGCCAATAACAAACTTTTATTCTAATAGTTCTGGAGGCTGAGAGGTCCAAGACCAAAACACCAGCAGGTTCAGTGTCTGGTGAGGGCACATTCCTGGTTCATAGATGTGTCTTCTCACTGTAACGTCACACAATGGAAGGGGGAAGGGTGTTCTCTGGGGTCTCTGTTAGCAGGGCACTAATCCCATTCATGAGGGCCCCACCATCATGACATAATCACCTCCCAAAGGCCCCATCTCCAAATACTACCACATTGTGAATTAGGTTTCAACATATGAATTTGGGGGACAGGGGGATGCACATTCAGTATCTAGAAATAATATATAAAATTTTAAATCAAATTAGAAAAAACATTCAAAATATGACAGTTACCTTAATATATGAAGAGCATATGCAAAATAATAAGATAAATACAAAGTTTCTAATAGGTAAATGAGCAAAGATTAAGAAGAGAACAGTTACAAGAAGAAATTCCACAGGCTAATGAACATATCTAAAATGGTTAATTTCATGAATAATCAAAGAAATGCACACTAAATCAGTGTGCATACTAAATAAGCAAAGTGACTCCCCCTTTGGTTGTTTTTCATTTTGCAAATGGTGGTATGCAGTTCTAGTCAGGGTTCAGCAAGATAGGGATCCTTGTACACTGTTGGTGGGTGTGTAATTGTCTCACCTTTTCTGGAAAAGCCTTGGGCAATGGACAGGGCTAGATTTTTAGCCAGGATGCCCCAGAACAGCTGGCCTCTGTTCTACCTGGACAGAGAGTCTATTGATGACTGATAGATTTCAAGGGTCTTGAAAAATGTTCACATCCAGAGACCTAGTAGTTTTCCTCATGGGAATGTATACAAATTAATTTTGAATTAATATTTCTGAGGTTTGTTTATAGCTTTGTACACTAAAGATCTAGTATGTAAGCTCCATGAGAACAGAGAATTTGTGTCTTCTTTTTACTGCTATGCCTAGTTCCTGCAATAGTGTTTGGCACATAGTAGGTGTTCAGTAAAACATTTGTTGGAAGAATGGATAGATGAATATGTTTTTGGCATAGAGTAGAAACAGCATATGTTGCTTACTATAATGTTTTGTGTTCTCTTAACCTTCATGAACATTTTATTTGAGAGGGAAATAATCTATTAAAATTTTCCCCCAAGTGTGAAGTCTTTTTTCAATCAATCACCAATCCATACTTGGGTATTAAGTGATGCCCATTTTCTGAAGAACATTTTATATTTTTTTATGGGAACAAAATAGAAAGCATATCAATCAGGGAAAAAGTAATAGTCCAATACTCTATGTAATAGTTTTTCTATTGACTTCAATTTCTGTTACATAAATGTTTTATCTTCGTTTTTGATCTCCAGTTGGCAGAGGCCCAGGTGATCTTGCCTCTTTTATCCTGAAGATTTTCCCATCAACCCAATTGTAAACTAACAATTAAATTATGGCATATCACAAAAGAATGTATGGAAATGTATATCTATAGAATGCTATGTACAAAAATAGCAGTAAAACGAACATCCACGTATATGCTACCCAGGCAAAGAAATAGAACATTACCTCGGAATCTCCCTGTGACCCTTCCCCGATCATATCCCTCTTTTAACCTCTCCCACCCAAATTGATTACTATCCAAAATTTTGTATTAGAGGTATTCTTTTGTTTTGCTCCATACTTTTTCATTGCTTATGAATATTTCAGTAAAAATATGTTGTTTAGTTTTGCCTATTTTTGGACTTTGTATAAATGGAATCAGATGGACAGTTGGATTGTGTCTTAGTCTGTTTTGTGTTGCTATAACAGTACCACAAACTGGGTAATTTATAAATAATAGAAATTTATTTGGCTCATGGTTCTGGAGGTTGGGAAGTCCAAGAGCATGGTGCCAGCATCTGGTGAGGTTCTTGCTGCATCATGGCATGGTGGAAGACAGAAGGGCGAGAGAGCAAGAGGAGCCCACGCTTGCTATTATAACAAGCCCACTTGCTCAATGATGACATTAATCCATTCCTGAGGGCAGAGTCCTCATGACCTGAGCACCTCTTATTAGGTCTCACCTCCCAACACTGTTGGCATTTAGGGATTAAGTTTCCAGCACATGAACTTTGGTGGCCACATTCAAACCACAGAAGGTTGTTTCCAGTATTTTGCTATTATGAATCATGCTGCTGTAAACATTCATATGTATGTCTCTCGTTGCACACAAGAGTTTATTGTCTAGGTTCTAAATCTTAAGATATATACCTAGAAAATTGCCAGGTCACACAGGAGGATAAGTTCACCTTTACTAGGTAAAACCAATCTGTTTCCCAAGGTCTCCAGCAGCTTGTGAGCGTTTCCATTGTACCACCTCCTTCTTAACACTTGGTGTTTTCTGACTTTAAATTTTTGCCAAACTGGTGGATAGGAAAGGGTATTTCATTGTGGTTTTAATATGCATTTCCCTAATTACTAATGAAGCTAAATATCATTTTTTGCTTAAAATTCTTCTTCATTATTTTTTGCCCCCTTTCCTATTAGGTTATTTGACTATTTTTAAAACAATTGAAGGAGGCTGGGTGCAGTGGCTCATGCCTGTAATCTTAGCACTTTGGGAGGTCAAGGTGGAATGATCATTTAAGGCCAGGAATTTGAGACCAACCTGAACAACATAGCCAGACCCTGTCTCTACAAGAAATAGAAAAATTAGCCTGGCATCCTGGCATGCACCTACAGTCTCAGCTACTCAGGAGGCCAAAGTGGGAGGATTGCTTGAGCCCAGGAATTTGAGGTTGCTGTGAGCTATGATGAGACCATTAACATTTACTGAGGGTTTACCATGTGCAGACATATGCTAAGCATGAGATAACTTACTAATCCTTTTAATCCTTATAGTAACCCAGTAAATAGGTTCTGTTTTTATCTCCATTTTTGAGATGAGAAACAAACACAGAGATGTTAAGTAACTTGCTCTGTGTGACATAGCTGGTACATCAAAGAGCCAGAATTCAAACCAATTCATTCTAGCTCCAGAGCCCAGATTTTTAGCTGTTAGACTCTGCATCTTTTCTGTATAGCTACCTCTATCCTAACTCGAGTCATTTTTGCGGGGACCTGATCTTGGCCTTTCTGTTCTTTGTATTGGCCTATGTTTCTATCCCTGGTCAATTCCACACAGCCTTTGAATTAACTTTCTAATATCTGGTATGGCTAATACTTCTACCTTGCTCTTCTTTAAGAGTGTTTTAACTATTAGTTGACTTGTGCATCTCAATTTCAGTTTTAGAATTATTTTCTTCAAAAAACTTGTTAGGGTTTTAATTAGAACTCCATTGAATCTAGATAATTTCGGAGAGGACTGATATATTTATAATATATAGCTTTCCAATCCGTGAGCATGGTGTATTTCTCCATTTATTCTGGTTTTCTTTAATGTTGTCTTAGTCTGTTTGTGCTGCTATAACAAAATACCAGAGATTGGGCAATTTATAAACGATAGAAATTTATTTCTCATAGTTCTGGAGCCTGGGAAGTTCAAGATCAAGCAAAGTGCCAGCAGGTGCAGTGACTAGTGAAGGCTCATTTCTCATGAGTGGTGCTGTCTAGGTCTCCTCACCTGGTGGAAGGAACAGAAGGGCAAAGGCAGCTCTCTGAAGCCTCTTTATCAGACATTAATCCCATCCATGAGGATGGTGCTCTCATGGCCTAATCACCTCCCAAGGGCCCTACCTCTTAATACCATAACATTGGGGGTTAAGTTCCAACATGAATTTTGGAGGGAAACATACATTGAAACCATAGCAAATTGTGTTTTAATAGTTTTACAATTTTCTCCACAAAGTTTTACATATCTTTTATTAAGTTTGTTTCTGTCTACTTGTAACTTTTCATGCACTTATAAATGATATGGTTTTTACTATTTCATGTTCTGTTTGTTGCTGATGTGCAGAAAAACAGTTGTATTCTATATGTTAATTTTATATCCAGCAATCTTGTTAAACTTTTTTTACACACTTAATTGTAATTATTTTTCAGTGAATGTTTTGTCTGTGTTACATAATTTATTATATCATCTTGTCTTATTGAGCAACTAATTTTCCAAAATTAGGTCTACAATACATTATCCAAAACCTTTAGGATCAAATGTGTTTTAGAATCCCAGGTATTTCAGAATTTAGAAGAAACTATAATAAATATAATGTATCATGGAACATTAATACTTTTGCCATGAAAGGTATGAATAATTACAGTAAATGGGATAAAGACTAGCCTCAGTTGAGGTTTGTTAACAGATGTGTTAAAAAAAAAAACTTTTGGTTTTCAGGGAGGTTTTGATTTTGGATTTGCAAATAAGGAAACATGGGCTCACATTAAGAGAATCGTATTTGCCCATGCCTAATCCTAGCCCTTTGGGAGGCCAAGGTGGGAGGATTGCTTGAGGCCAGGAGTTCAAGACCAGCCTGAACAACATATTGAGACTCCATCTCTACAAAAAATAAAAAAATTAGCCAGGCGTGGTGGTACATGTCTGTATTCCCAGCTACTCGGGAGGCTGAGGCAGGAGGATCTCTTGAGTTGGGCCCAGGAGTTTGTAGCCCAGCAACAGAGCCAGACCCTGTCTCAAAAGAAGAAGAAGAAGAAGAAGAAGAGGAAGAAGAGGAAGAAAAAGAAGAAGTCATATGACCCCTGTCCTAATATTTACCCAATAATTTATTTTAAAATCCAGCCTTTGTGTCTGATTGTTCGTTCCTATCAATCCCATTCTCTCATTTTAATTCCTCTTCTGAGAATGTCAGTGTCAGGACATTAACAGTGTTTGGACTGCAGAACTAAAATAAATTATATGTCATAACATTAACAGCCCAAAGAACAAAATCTTACATTTTGTGTATATTATATCATTGTATTTTATTTGAGACAGGGTCCGCTCTGTCACCTAGGCTGGTGTGCAATGCATAGTCATAGCTCACTGCAGTCTTGAACTCCTGGGCTCAAGGGATCCTGCCACCTCAGCCTCCTGAGTAACTAGGACTACAGGTCCTAGTTGGTTTTTTTTTTTTTTCTTTTTAGAGATGATCTCAGTATGTTGTCCAGGCTAGTCTCAAACTCCTGGTCTCAAGTGATCCTCCCGCCTCAGCCTCCCTTAGTGCTGGGGTTACAGGCATGAGTCACTGCACCCGGCCTGTCATTTGATTTTTTAAAGAACTTATAGAAGGAGACTGTTCTCCTATTTTTTGGAAAACTGAGGCTTCAGAGAGAAAGGATCATGCCCAAAGTAATATGACCTGTAACTATTAGAATCAGAATTTGGACCCAAGTGTTCCGGCTCCAAGTCCAAATCTCTTATGTTACACTCTCCCAGTTAGGAATGTTTGGGAAGATGGAATTTAGAACTTCTCTCCTGGGTCTGGATTATTAGCCTAAGCAGAAGAAAATATTAGTCAATAAGGCTTTTGATTTTTCTCAAAAATTAGGTTTCTCTTCTTTTGGGATCATGGGCTTCATATAATAAAAAACTCTTCAGAATTGGTGTATCATAGCTTATATCTCTAAACCTCATTAAATTACAATCATAGACTATATCTCTAAACCTCATTAAATAATTTAAAACACAGGCTGTAAGTCAGAAAGAAGGCTTAGAGAGAAAAGAGATTGTGTTAGTTGGCAAACACTCGTCGCCAGTCCTATGAAGTCCTGTGGCCCCCAAGGCCTTGATTGATCTGGGCCCTGCCTCTCTCCCCACCACACTATCCCCTGTCTCTTCACATTCCAGGTACACTGGACATCCTCCTTTTCCTTCAACTTGCCATGTTCTGTCCTTCCTCCGGCCTCTCACTTTCCCTTCCCTCTGCCTGGAATGTCTTCCGCTTTCCCACCTTCTGTCCCTCCTTCTCTCTGTTTTGCCTGGATGACTTTTACTTATTCTTCTCATTTCATCTTCAAAATCACTTCCTCCTCCCTAATCCCATATCTAACTTTAGTCCCACAGTTATAGGTTCCTACTGCTCTTTTATTTTATCCCCCCTCAAAACTCTACTGGTCTCCACTCTGATTCCAGTGCCTAGCACAGAGCTTGGCTCGTGGGCAGCTCTCAATAAGACTGGTTGAATTATTGTAATTTATTGAAAGGAGGCAGAGGTGTATGAGTTAGGCCAAAAAAGACCCAAATAAAAGTGGCTTAGACAATAAAGGCACATATTCTATCTCACATTACGAGGAGTCCAGAGGCAGGGAGTTTCTAGGTTGGCATTGCAGTTCAATACTGGTGTCACGGAAAGGCCAGGTGCTTTCCGTCTTTTGGCTCTGCCATTCCCAGCATATCAATGGTGCTTCCTCCTCGTGGTTGCAGAATGGTTCTGGCAATTCCAAGCATCACAGGTGGCTATGACCATATCAAAGAAGAGGAGGGGATTATTAGGGAGGAAAACCTTTCTCAGTACCTGCCTAGCAGATAACCCCTACATCTGGTTAGCCAGGGTGATGTCACATGTATGTGTCCTAGCTGCAAGGGAGATGGAGAAAGTGATCCTGTAATAAGACAGGTACTCTGCCAAGGGGAAGACGGGATGGGTGGGGGATAGAATAGCTGCTGGATTGTCAGCCAAGAGTGTCTGTCCCAAGGGATGTCTTACAGAAGAACCAGGGGCTGGATGAATAGGCCAGTCTCACAAAGGACTTGAATTGCCAGTGGAAAGCTCACAGGTACATCCGTTTTGAATGCCCAGGGTAGTGTCTTGCATCTGCTTTACTCTTTGTCTCTGCAGAGTACTATTTTTTCCCCAATTTGGCATGCACATGGACAAAAATTGCCTCTTAGCAATTTTTACCTTTTAGCTCCAACACCTATTCCCAGAAAGGTTTTGCTTGGTCCAGTCTAGCCTGTCGTGTAGGTCCTTGAGTCAGATGCTCAACTGTGCCCGTGGAGTTGAGAGTTGGGATCGTTTCTCTTAGAAGTGGGCATCACCTGTGTGTGCACTTAACCTTCTTTATTTAAAAGTGAAAATGAGTTCATTGATAAGTATTTTGGTGGGAAATCTTTTTCATTGGTGTTAACTAAGTTTCAAATGCCAGGGCCTGAGACATTTTTTCCTATGATGTTTTTGTAATAATTTGCATCCACTCTACCTCCCCTTCCCCCAACTTGGAAATTTTTATAGAATTTAGAAATATGTCAGGGCTTCAAAAATCTGGCTTTTTCTTCTCATTAAAAATTTAGCTTGTATACTTGGCTCTTCTCTAGTTTTTGGATTGCCTTCAAAGTTCTTCCTGGTATTTAGAGTGTGGTTTCTTCCTCTCTTTGTCTCCCCCCTTTCTTCCTTTCGTGGGTGGGTCTTGAACTTTCTCGGGGAGAGAGTATACTGTGGAGAATAGGTGGGATGTTTGGGGGCACAGTTAGTTCTCTGGGATTACAGGAATGTGGGACAGCTGGAGGAGGGAAAGCTGACCGAACCTTAGCACCTGCTGACTGAGCAGACTCAGGAAAGAGAGCAGTTCACGGCTAGACAGCCTTCATTGCCAGCCTCTGCGTAGGAACCAGGAAATGGACAAGAAGATTCCATTCCCAGGTCAAAGCCGGACGCTGATATGCTGAACATTTGTGTTAAAGATGGGCATCTTACAATCATGACTTGACCAAGCCCCTCTTGAGTTCTGCCACAATGAAACAGCATTTTTATTATAAAGAACAAGATTTTGCTTTCAGCAGTTAGCTTCTTTCGTTTATTAGAGTTGAGTCAGCCCACCACAATTGCAAGTTAGACCCATCTTTCTGAGACTAATTTTTTTTTGAGGCAGGGTCTCGCTATGTTGCCCAAGGCTGGTCTCTAACTCCTGGACTCAAGTGATCCTCCCATCTCTGCCTCCCAAATAGCTGAGATCGCAGGCACAGACCACCATGTCTGGCTCCTGAGACTAATGTTTATAGCTTCATCATCCTTAATACTTTTCCTGTTCTACTTAAGATATTTAACAATACCTATCTGGTGGAATAATTTTTTTAATGTTTTAAAAATTAGTTTTTTTACATTAAAAAAGTAAGCACTTAAAAATTGTTTTCCTTGAAAATCTTTATTCTTCACAATCTCTTTCACTCAGTATGTTTGGAGCAGTTGCAGATGTTTGTTTTTGTTTGTTTGTTGCTTTTACTGTATCCGAAGAAACAGAGAGAGGAACCAATAGTGACTAAGGTGTTCTAAGAACATTGAAATAGGCTAGAAGCTTATTTCTGCTTCTTAAAGGAATATATTCTATAGCAGTTTCCCTTCCAAATTTCATCCATTCAGACTCCAGCACAGTAAAAATTCTGGTGCTTTTTATACAGGTTATATTTCTTCTCCTCTCTTTTCCTTTCAGGGTATAATGTAAAATTGCTTACGTTAGAGCATCTCTGCATTCATTAGCTATGAGTCTCTACTTTCTGTGCCTTTGCATTTGTTGTGCATCCAACATCAGCCTCCTTATTGCCCTTTTACACAGTATAATTATTGTTATAACAATACAAAAGTGCAGCGTTTCATATTCTGTATGTCTTTCCTCATTCTTTATATCATTAACTTCATCTATATGCTGTTCTTGTCCCTTAAACTTCAGCTAAGTTTTTCTGTTGGTTTTATTTTTTTTAACCCATACATATATTTTCATTTTGTGTTTTTGTTTGTTTGTTTGTTTGTTTTTGAGACAGAGTCTCACTGTGTTGCCCAGGCTAGAGTACCATGGGGTCAGCCTAGCTCACAGCAACCTCAAACTCTTGGGCTCAGGCAATCCTGCCTCAGTCTCCCTGAGTAGCTGGAATTACAGGCATGCACCACCATGCCTGGCTAATTTTTTCTATATACTTTTAGTTGTTCAGCTAATTTCTTTCTATTTTTAGTAGAGATGGGGTCTTGCTCTTGCTCAGGCTGGTCTCGAACTTCTGAGCTCAAATGATCCACCCGCCTTGGCCTCCCAGAGTGCTAAGATTACAGGTGTGAGCCACCGCACCCAGCCTTCATCTTGTGTTTGATTACATTCTTATCTCTTGTGTTTAGAATGCAATTACTAGAAAGAACCATGGACATAGAATAATTTCCCTAATATTTTCATTTCTACAACAGAAACAGACGTGACTAATTAAAGCAAGTAAGCCTAAATTTTTACCTGTCTTAATGGCAACTTGTAGAATTGCATTTTAAAGATATTCTGAACTCAGTAAGACCTTGCATTTTGTGTGCTTTCCCTTTCTATTTATAATTAAAATCTGTTGTATTAACTTAATTGTCCAACCATGGCACTGTGATGTTGAAACCTCTATTTTGTGACTTACAGCACAGGCCCCTGCTTTTGGAGGCATTTGCAACCCAGGGAGCGCGCCACCCTAATTCAAAAGCCAGTTTCAGAAATAGCAGATGAATATATGATTTTGTGAAATCTGCATCTACTTATATTGTCAGGACATTAAGGAATCTGTGCTTCTTGAGATAAATCTTCTAATTCTGGCTTTTTTGAGGGTAAACAATGAAGTCACTTCGGGTGATGCTTTTTTTTTTTTATCACTGCAAGGTTTGACACTTTTATGTTGAGCAAACATACTTGGGTATTTCTGCTTTTAATATAGCATATAAGAAAAATCTGCAATTTGTCCATGGAAATTAATTTAAATCGTTGTTTAAAGCTTGAGAAGTATAATTTCAGGTGTTATTTCTGATATCACATTTTTGTTTCTGTATATATAGCTTCTGTAATATTAAGAACCCAATTGATTTTTAAAAACATCTTAAATGGAGGTTTTCTTACAGTTACTCTTTGGGTAAATCTATACCTTCTGACACTTTCCCCTCCAAGTTAAGAGAAAGCTAATGCCAGTAATATCACCCTAAGGGATTCTGTTTAGATAGAGTCATTTAAGATCTGCTTTTCAAACAGTCCAAGTCCTCAGGAAAGTGAATTTATCAAAAATTAGAGCATCGCCAAATAGTATTCTAGACAGCACAGACTGAAGTAGACTCAATAATATGAAGGGCATAATTCCCTTCACTGAGTGAATAATTTGAGCAAAGGGAGGGGTTTGCCTGTGGAGGGGGTCCGGCCTCAGGCTCCCCTTTCTTTGAGTGTATGCCACTTATATAGAGGAAATTTTAGCAACTTAGTCTCTTATTAGATTGGCTTATTCCCAGGGATTTTGAATTAATGTTGGTTTAGTACACTTTTCAACCACAGGCAGCATCATGTTAAAAGTCAACCTATATTTTGGAGGAAAACTTCCTTGACAACTGATTTGTGTTTCATCATCTCAAAGCAAATGACTTTTCTGAATGTAGTTCCTGGGTCAAATCTTTTGCATAATTTGAAAAAAAGTCAGATTCCAGAAGACGTCCTATAACCATTATATACTGACCTAGAGAGACCGTTCTTACTATTGATTGATGGGCGTGTATTGTAGGTTTGTAAAGGCAGCATTTGTCTCTATTGAACTTCATGATTCTGTAAGATTTCTGATGAAGATGTAATATAATGACCCAAACCAGTGCCACAGTTCACAAGTTATTCTGGTTCAATCTTCACCGTGTAAAGGAACTTAATCATAGTATAGTACATAAAACCAAACCGGAAAGTAATCATAAATTTGCATATTGATTAACAAAATTGCACTTTCCTCATTGATCTTTTCAGCTTATTCAGTTTCTAATAGCTGAAAGCACCTGACACAGACTTTAAACTGGTTTGAATTTAAGGAGCGGAGTTGTATACTACCTGACTTTCTTAATCTTCGGAAATGTGCAACTTTGAAATAGAAATTTTAGAGTATATATTATATGACAGTGGTTCTCAAAGTGTGGTCCTTGGCCTTCTGGAGGGTTCTGAAACCTTTGACAAGGTCAAGACTATATTCATAATAACTGTGTTTCCCACTGGGTTGACATTTGCCCTGATGGTGCGAAAATCGACGGTGGGCAGAACTGCTGGCACCTTAGCACGAATCAAAGCTGCGGCTCCAAATTGCACTGATAGTTGCTATATTCTTCATCGTTAGTGGTTAAAAAGTTTTTCAATTTTAGTTTTAAATGTCCTTGATGAAACAGCGAATATTATTAATTTCATCAAATCTCAGCTCTTTTTCATAGTATGTGTGATAAGATGGGAAGTATGCATAAAGCACTTTAATGCATACCAAAATGTATATGTGATTGTTTAAGTCATAAGCCAAATGAGTAACTTTTTTGGTGGGAGACCATTTTTGTTTTAAGAGACAGGGTCTCACTCTATCACCCAGGCAAGAGTCATCAGAAAAGATGAGATAGGTAGTGATGTAAACAAATGTGGGTTTTTTGATATTTTATACCAAAACGTGCCAACACTTGGAAGAACTGCATATATCAGTGAGATAATATTTTCTGAATAATCAATGAATAATGTTACACAGTCATGCACACATAAAAGACCCAAAGTGCAAGATAGACCTGTGGATTTTATTGTAAATGAGTGTGAAAAGGTGATTGCTATGGTTTTAGATTTCACCTTGCAGCTAGCCTTTGAGAAACTACTATTTGTCAAGGTTTGGTGTGGTATTAAAGAAGAATATCCACAATTATCTAAAAAAGGGTATTGACATACTCCTTTGTTTTCTAGCTACATACATATCTGTATGAAATTATATTTTTTCATATACTTCAACCACAGTAAGGAGTCATAATAGATTGAATGCAGAAGCATCTGTGAGAATCCAGCTGTCATCTACTAAGCCAGACATTAAAGAGATTTGCAAAAATGTAAAATAGTGCCACTCTTCCTACTATTTTTCGTTTTGTTTTGGAAAGTACCATTTTTAAAAATAAAAAATATTCTATTTCTATTCATGTATAATGGATTTTGTCTTTTTAAATGAATTAATATTTTAAATCTGTTTCTAATTTCTGATGGAGCAAATATTGATAAATATAACTCACTTAAACAAAGCTCTTTGGGGTTCTCAGTGATTTTAAGAGGGCAGAAGGGTCATCAGAACCACTGTCATGAGACATCCAGCAGGAAGGGCTGCATTTTGGATAATGGCACCATCCCCAAAGTAGCAAAGAGTATTTTTTTTAAAGAACCATTTATAATATTTGCTCACAAAGGAGTCTTTTTAAGATTTGGAATTTTTTTCCATTAAGTTTTCCATATTTTAGTCAAGAATGTGAGTGGGTTGATTAGTTTTTCATCTGTTTTGAATTTTCTTTTAGCTGTTGTCAAAAAAGTCCATGCTGTGGCCGATCCATGTGATAGCAGGAGTAGGGTGTGGTATCATTAGAGATGTTTTAATATAGCATAAAAAGAACCATGCTGTAGTCACAAACAAGCACTAATTCATTTGCTACTGAGTCAGGTTTTTATTATTAAGATCTTCTATCTTATTTAGACCCCATCATTTTGATAAGTGCTTTATTATAGCTTGCAGAATGGTCTTGAATACAGATAACTTTATGGAAAACATTGTTGGTGTGAGGCCAGTAATTTTTAAGGTTGACTCAATTCAAATGTAGATGGGTATTTTTGTTGTTTTTGTTAGTAAAAGTTTTAGTATCGAAAGCTATTGCTTTATATTGTATATATCATGGCTGAAAAGAACTGCAAACTAATATTTTATAATAGGAAAAATATGTAATCAGATTAATAGGACAAGAGTGAAATCTAAGAGTACATGCTCTTAGCAAGTTTTCAAGGTGGCACCTATGACTGCTGAAATTAAGGCTTTGGAGATGAGAGGAAATAATACAGAGAGAGGGCTCGTAAATAGAAGGAGGGGTCTTTATCATTTAAAAATAAAAAATATAATTGCTACGAGACTAGATCAACAAAGAGTTCTCAATTAGCAGAGGGCTTTAAAGAAGGCTTGCTGGCCCAGCGCGGTCCTTCATGCCTATAATCCCAGCACTTTGGGAGGTCAAGGCAGGAAGATTGCTTGAGCTCAGGAGAGACCAGCCTGAGCAAGAGCAAGACCTCATCTCTACTAGGATAAAAATAGAAAAAGTTAGCCAAAATTAGCTGGGAGTGGTGGGGCATGCCTGTAGTCCCAGCTACTCGGAAGGTTGAGGCAGGAGGATTGCTGGAGCCCAGGAGTTGGAGGCTACATTAAGCTATGATGACACCACTGCACTCTAGCTAGCTAGGGGCAACAGAGCAAGACGGTCTCAAAAATATAAATAAATAAATAAATAAATAGAAATTTTAAAAAATTAAAGAAAAGAAGCCTTGCTCTAAATTGCTAAGAGTGACTTGTAACCATTACTTGAATTGTTTGTATTTTTGTTCTCTCAAGTAGTTTAAAGAGACTTACCATCTTGTTTATACTATTAATTTGCTTGACAACCCTTGTCTTTATAGATAATAGAAATAAATAATCTTCCCGAGCACTGTTTCTCAAAGTGAAGTCTAGGGGTTTGTGGAATATATATTATTGAGGACCAAGAATCAAAAAGAACTTTAAATATTTATCCCTTATTTTTATGATGATATTAAAAGTTATTAGTTATAAAGACAAACATTTTTCAGTGGTTTATTTTTAATTAGAGAAACATTTTAGTAAAGTAAGACCTTAGTTTGATAAATTGATGTTTCTTCGACGGTTCTTTGGGCCTGGGTGAGATTAAGATTGAGGAAATGATTTTTTTTCGGACCAGGATTTCTCAAGTTTGAGAAATGGTGTTTTTGACTCCACCACCTCCCCACCCCATACTCCACAAGTTTTACGTAGATGGAAAATCTACTCATTTTACAGTTTGCACTGCTTTGAATGGAAAGTAGTGAAAGCACAATGACAGACTTAAAATTGATGCTGGACTTAAAAGACAAGCTCAATGGACATCATAGTGCCTATACTTAGCCATACTGTATTGTATACTTAAAAATCCACTAGGAGGGTAGACGTTGGGTTAAGGTCTTATCAAAAATAAAAAATAAATAAAAGGGCAAGAGGAAACTTCTGGAGATGATGCATATGAAAATGGGGTAGATCGTGGTGATGGTTGCTATACTTATCCCCAAATTCATCAAGTTGTGTACAGCTTTTTAAATATACACAGCTTTTAAAATGTCAATCATACCTTAATAAAATAGTTTTAAAAAAGCTGAAGTTGACACTGAATGTATACTGTTAGATTGCATGCACCTGTGATAGAATTGAACAGCAGCTTTATATTTTTATATTTGAGGTGGCTTTTCCCCATTTGGCATGATCCTCATGACTGACTTGTGAAATTAGGCAGGGATGCTATCTGCTTCCTACAGGCAAATGACTACAACTGTGAGACATTTGGGGGCCTGTCTCTGTGCAGTCCCACTGCTGGGGCTACAACCCTCATCCTCTGTCACTGTTACCTCTCAGGAGGCAGCAAACCTCCCAGAGAATTTTCCACAGAGAATGCCATTTCTGCTGAAATTCTCCTTTCCCTGTGCTGTGCTGTTGCTCTCTCTGGCACACTTCCACAGTGCTTCCTGGGCTCTCCTTCCTGGGCCAGGCCCTCTGTCCTGATTCTGTGCAGAGTTGCAATGGTCTTTAGCATTCTGATGCTTGGCCACTGCTTCAGGTCCACCTACTCACTAGTCTTCCTTCTTGAGCTCTGAATGGTTCTGTGTTTCCAACTCTCTTCTTCTGGACGGACAAATCAGCACCTCATTCAACATGTCAAAACTACATTTAATTTTCACCCCAGCTCCTCCTTCTCTGGACTGTCTGTCTAATCACCGAGAGCAGAACCTGAGAGTCACCCTGGAATCCTCCTTGCCCCTCATGTCCCTCCCAGCCTCCTCATCCAATCAGTCACTAACACTAGTTGATTCTATTTGTTAAACGTCCCTAAAATTCTTCCCTTCTTCCATTTCCTTTCTTCTGGACTATTGGAGCCATCTCCTGACTTCCATCTCTGATGATTCTAAATATCTATGATTATGCCACCCCTTTTCCAAGTCCTACTTGTGCCTACTGGAGAGTCTAAGCTCCTTAGCTTGGTGTTCAGGGCCTTGGGTGGTCTGGCCCGGACTGCCTGTAGTCTCACCACCCACTGCCAGCAATTCCCTTGTGCCCCACCCTGCCCCCACCTTGCACTCAACTGGGACAAATCCACCTGATTCCTGAATATCCCCATGCCTTTGCATTGGCTGTTGGTGTCATACCTACCCCCTCTCGTTTTTGGAGACTCGGAATCCCAAGGCACTCTGCAAGTTGGGGCTATGTTTCTGTTCATTTTGGTTCCCCAGCTCCAAGCACTGTTCCTGGCACACAATGTGGGCCTGTTGTATGTTTGAGTGAATAGAGCCCCATGTGAATTTCTTTATCCATTTGAAGAAGCAGAATTTTGTAACCCTTCTCCTCTCCGGTTTCCTTGCTCCAAATTTCATCAACTGTTTTGAATGATTGCCCAGAAATAACAGTTAAGGTGCCAGTGGCATGTGTGGCTGAGCTAGTGTGTGTGTATGTGTATGTGTGCATGTGTTTCACCTGTCAGTTTTTAGCATCTGGGAAAGACATTTTCCTTTGCACTGGGACATCAGTTATATCCAAAAACCGTGTTTCTGAAAGGAATAGGAAACATGAATGAATGGGTCAGAGTTCAGAAAACTCCAGGCAGTTTTCAAACCAAATATGGTAATGTTGATTTAAAACTGCTCCACAAAAAAGCACCCAAGTATAATCATGGAAAATATTAGTGCTACTTTGTATGTAGCAGTATACTATTAAGAGACTTGTTCATTGAAATTATGTTAATCACAGAGAAAGACTACAAACTTTCTCTTTGTTTGTTTTAACAGGATCAGTTTGACAACTTAGAAAAACACACACAGTGGGGAATTGATATTCTTGAGAAATACATCAAATTTGTAAAGGAAAGGACAGAGATTGAACTCAGCTATGCAAAGCAACTCAGGTAAGTTATTGATATTGAAAAAGGTTATTTGTTAACTGCAGAATGGATGTAAGGATAATAAATATATAGCCTTTAAAATATTTTTCCTTTTTATATAGGGAAATATTTCAATAGAAACAATTGTTTTTAATACAGAAAATTAATTGTCATAGAACAGTAAAAATAAAAACTAAGTCACTGCTTTTAGGCTCAGTTTTTTTCAAAAGAGTATTTGATGAATTTTGGAGCAGCTTGTTCTTCAGTAAACTCTTTATTGAAATATAACATCTGTACAGAAAAGTACACAAATCGTAAGTGTACAGCTCCATAAATTTTCACAGCATGAACACACCCATGTATCCAGCACTCAGGTCAAGAAACAGAGACTAACTGGCCTGAGAGGCCACCCTGGCCCCCTCCAGGTCACTACCCTCCCTGGCAGGGTAATCATCTCCTGACTCTGACTACATGGATTAATGGGACCTGCTTCTGAATTTTATAGTGTAATCATTTGGTATGCATTTTTTTCTGTCTGGCTTCTTTTGTTCTCATGCTTGTGAGATTCAACCATGTTGTTGCATGTAGTGGTAGTTTGCTTATTTCGCTGCTGTTTTTAGTATTTGGAAGGTATCACTATTCATCCATTCTACTGTCACTAGGTATTTGGTTGTTTCCAGTTTGGGGGTATAATGAGTAGTGCTCCTAGAAGCATTATTGTATAAGGCTTTCTGTGCATATGTGAATGCGTTTCCCGGGATATACCTAGCAGTGAAATCACAGGGCCACAGGCTACATGCATGCTTAGCTTCAGTAGATAAGGTCAAACCATTTTCCAAGGTGCTTGTACTAACTCACACTCCTTCCAGCAGTGTGTATGGAACAGTATTTTAAAAGTGCTTCGGACCTCCTTAAATTTTTATATGTAATCTTTATAAATATAAATCTTTAAAGATTTAATGATTTTAAAAGTTGTTGGTAGACCTAACCTTGAACTTGAAGTGACATGCAAAATCTTTAATGATTTCTTATTGTGTAATTGAATTGGTTTGTGCATATTGCTTTAAGACTTGTTAAAGTGCTAGATGATTTTTGGCGTAGAGATATTTAGTTTTAGTCCAAAGAACATCTACATAATGGATATGTCATGTGTCATTGAAAGAATATATATCTTACTGGATTTTTGTTGTTTAAATAAGCACCTAAGTGGTACATATGCGATATTTTTAGGGATAACAGGTTTTGTTTCCATTGAGTAAATAACATGTAAAACATTGCTCAATGAAATCATTTTTATAGCCGGAGGATGCAGATCGTGTGCCTATCAGCCTCATTAGCACTTTAAGGCTTTTAAAACTGAAAGTAGAAATAGAACATAGTCTGCTTCACATTGATTATTTAAGTATTGCACTGTTAGTCATGAAATGTTGTCTTTCACATGAAAATGGGCCACACAGCAGCGTTCGCACAGCCTCCAGGTGTCCTTCCTACCTCAGTCTCCCTTGCGGGCCCCTGGTCTTCCTGCCTCTTCACATCGAGGTGCCCAGCGCCCAGTTCTCAGTCATTCTCCCTCCTCAGTCTGGACTCCCCCGATGACCTCATCTGTCTCATGGCTTTAGTCACGATCCATATGCAACAGCTCACAGATACGGATCTTCAAGCCAGGCTTCCCTCCTGAGCACCAGAAACAGCTTGCTCAAAATCTCTGTTTGGATGCCTAAAGCACCTCTGAAACATAACTTGTCTGAAACTGAGCTCCTGATCTCCCCGACGCAACATCTGTATTTCCACGAGCCAGCTCTCCCCACTCACTTGAGGGCAGCTGCATCCTTCCTGGCTTAGGTCAAAAACCCTAGAGTCATCTCTGGCTCCCTCTTTCTCTCACACTCCCCCACCTAAGCCATCAGGAAATCCTGGTGACTCTATTTTCCAGATTTATCCGGGATTCATCCACTTCTTATCACCTCCGCTATTACCTCTATGATCCAAATCACCACTCCCTCTTGCCTGGATTATGACAAATCTTCTAAGTGGTTTCCCTGATCCTACTCATATTGCCTCTCTATTTTTTACAAAACAACCAGATCACAGTATCCGTCTGTTCAAAATTTCAACAACTCGCCATTTCATTCTGTGTAAATCCAAAATCCATACAGTGAATGTCCTGTGAAACCCTACATGATCTGGTGACCCATACCCTTCCGACATCATCTCTTTCAACTCTCTCCACCTTCTCACTGTCTAACCGTACAGAGGCCTCCTTGCTGTGTCTCCTACTTACCAGCCATGCTCCCGCCCTAGGGCTACTGCTCCGGCCTTTCATGTAGACATTACCTACACGTTCTTCCCCAGGATGGGTGGCTGAGTCCTCACCACCTTCCAGTCTCTGCTGAGGAATCACCTGCCCAGCGAGGCCTACCTTGTCCCCCAGCCCTCTTACCCTGCTTTGCTTTTCAGTTTTTCCATATCACTGGTAACTTTCTACCTTTCTATATATTTTTTTATTTGTCCATTTTAAAAAAATTGACAAAAATTATATATATCTATGGTGTACATGATACTTTGAAATATGTATACACTGTGGAATGCCCAAATAAGGCCAATTAACATATGCATCACCTCATTATTTTTTTATGATAAAAACACTAAAATCTGTTCCTTTGGAAATTTTCAAGTGTACAATACATTGCTATTAACTATAGTCACCACATTGTGTGGTAAATCCCTTGAACTTACTCCTCGTATCTCACTGAAATGTTGTATCTTTTGACCAACATTTCCCCAACTCACTCATGTAACTTATTTATGTATTATATTTATTGTTCATTGTTCCTGCTTCCTCTCTGCTAGAATGTAAGCTCCTTAAGAGTGGGGACCGTTGAGTTGTGTTCACTGATGTGTCCCAATAGTGTGGAACAGTGCCTGGCACATAGCAGGTGCTCGGTAAATATTTGTAAAAGGAGTGAATCAATAGGGAATAGTTCTAAGACATTTAGTCAGCATTGCTTCAAGAGGAATTGTGTGTTTGCACTGGCCTGTGAGAGCTGATGAGGCTTTAACAACAAAAAGAACAAATAACAAGGCGCCAACAGAGTTCCAATCACTGGCGATGCTCTGATGAACAGGACACAGGAGATACCTGAACCTGGAGAGCTCACCTTCTCACTGTGGAAAACAGACTGCATGCAAATAAACAGAATTAGCTCATTTAAAGATAGTCCTTATCACTCCAAATAAGTAAAACCAGTGATGCGGCAAAGAATGAGGGGGCTGGGGGAGTTTCCTTAGCTAGGCTGGTCAGAGAAAACCCATTACTTGAGAAGTGAAGGACAGAAGGGAGCCAGGCATGTGAAGATGTGGGGGGATCTCTTCCAGGCTGAGAGGTGAGCAAGTACCAAGATCCTGAGTGGGGAACATATGCAAAGAATGGAAAGGCCTGTGTGGCTGGAGCATATTTAACAAATACACGCTTGAAATTTCAATATAATGTTGAAAAATTGATGTGAGCTTTTGGGAACCACTTCAATCATTAAATAATTTTTTTTCCTGCATTAAAGAACACGAAATCCTAACTTATTTAGACACAGAAGATGATAAATAAGACTTCAGTTCCTATAGGTCAGGGCTTGGCAAACTAGGGCCCATGTGCCGTATCCACCCACTGCTTGGTTTTGTAAATAAAGTTTTATTGGAACATGACCATGCCCATTCACTGCGTATTGTCTATGGCTGCTTTTGCAAGACAACTGGCAGTTGAGTGGTTGCAACATAGACTATAGTCTCCTACAAGTCTGAAATATTTACTGTCTAGTCTTTTACACAAAAAGTTTGCCAACCCCTGCTGTGGATTACTATCTATTCAAGGCAGTGTAGGTTGAAATTCCTAATATAATTTTAAAACATCATATATAACCTGTATAAGAAAACTGGTTATTGATTGCCCTTAACAACTATTTCATTAGAAAAGGAAAACCCAGTTATTTGTTATGGCTGGATAAGAAATTCATATGATTAGAAAATTCCCAAGTATGAAATGGGATATAGTGAGATGTCCCTTCTCCTACCCTTGTCTAGTAGTTTCCCTCCCTGGGGAGAACTGATGTTATCAGTTTCTCATGTGTCTTTTATGCATATATAGGCAAATACGTGTGTGTTTTCTTCCTGGTGAGCCAGCAGTGCATTATACCCCTGGCTTTTCTGCTTCCTGGAGATTGTTCCAAGAGTTCATTTTTTATTTTTATAGCTTTACAGTAATACACTGGATTGATGGACATTGAACAAAGTTGCCATGAATACCCTTGAATTGTACCCCCAGGCAAGCATGTCTGGAGGTTAAGAACCTAGATGTAGCACTTCTGATTCCAGGACATGTTGCTGAGTCGCCCTCCGCAGAGGCTGTGGCCCTTGGCGCTCCATGAGCAGTGTGTGGTGGTGCCTGCTTAACCTCACCCTCACGGTGCTTCCTGTTAGCAAACTCTGATCTTTCCTAACTTGATATGTAAAGATTGGTACACCTGGGTGTTAATTGGCATTTCTCTTAGTATGAATGAGGTTGAGCATTTTTATAAACATTTAAGCCATTTGTATTTTCTTTTTTATGAACCAGTCAGGTCCTGATCTCTTTTTGTTATTGTATAGCTCATTGTACAAAAAGGGTGACAAGGTAGAAGCCATTTTATAAAACATATTGCATATTGTATGTATCGTGTATCATATATATAAAGAATTGAATTTAAATTTACTTTAACAGTAAAAAAGATAATAAAGTGAAACTGAGGGATTTGCTGAACTTTAAATATTAAACTCTTGTAAGATATATCAAAAAGAGTATGAAAAATTTCCATGTTGCAATTTTAAACAGGCTTAAACAACTCACTGCTATGAAAGATAAAGAAAATAATATTTATGTGCTTTGTTTCTTCTTCCAGTTGCATTATATGATTTGGTTCTGTAACACGAGTCCCCAGTTAATTTGTTTTAATTCTGTATTTAAACATAGAGTTCTGCTCAACACCATTCCCTCTACCATAGCTTTTCCGCTTGCTTCTGGGTATCAAAGAAAGATATTTTCCCCCGAGGAGAGCTTGTGTCATGTTCCTTGAGTTCTTTCTTGTTTGAGAAAGCCATTACACAGACACTTTGACTCGATTGTTTGCTCTCTTGTCATACTTCCTCTCCAAACATTGTTGCTGCATCATCTTTTGGTGGAAAAGTCTAGGGCCAGCTAGATTTTTTTTTCTTTATAACTGTCTTGGCTTTTTCTGAGTAAAAAGAATTTTTTTTTCAACTTAGCAATTTGATAACTTCATCAAGCATGGTGTTAATCATTCTTTATCAGTTTTTCTTAGACCCATTTCCCATGCAGATTCTATTCTTCATTTATTTCAGGCAACTTTCTTCAATTATATCTGAATGTTTTTTCTACTCTGCTTGCTGGGTTATATAGTTTAGAGATATGAGTTATCCTTATATTACATCTTCTTATTCTTTAGATCCTCTTTTTTTTTTTCTGATTATGTCAGTTGTTTTCATACTATGATTATTTCAAACCTTTCCTCTATTAAATGTGATATCCAGCCTAATGTGTTAGTTCTATAATGATATGTTTTGGTCCTTAGTTCATTTCCTTAGCTTTGCATCTCCCTTTTTGTCCCATTCTGTTTTATCTGGTAGTCTTGGGATTCTTGCTTTATTGGCTTTGTGTTTTCATTAAGTTTGTCTATAGTGTAAAATAATCTGGAGGAGTCTGAATTTGCTTATTTCCCTTATATATATATTTTTTTTTCAAACTGGGATTCTCTCTCTCTCTCTCTTTCTTCTGTATTATCTGTCATACCTCATCTTTTTTCACCTTGCTTATATTTAGTAAGGGCACTTTAGTGAAGTGGCTGAGTTTCAGACTCTAGAGTCCCAATGCCTGGGATGGAATCCTGGTTCTTCCACTTTAGTAGCAGTAGGATTTGGGGCAAGGTACTCTCTGTGCTTCATCTTTTCATCTGTAAAACCTGAATCATCATCACAATAATCCCCACCGTACAAGGGTGTTGAGGGGACTTAATGAGATAAAGTATGTGAAGTTCTTAAACTGACACCAGGCTGGTTTGTTTTTGTTTTTGTTTTTATTGTTGTTTGTAGGCAATACCAGTTCCCGTTTGCTCTGATGGGGTGAGAGGTGTAGGTGACTGCTCCTTGCCCTGCTTCCTTCCTTCTCTGGTACTGGTGGCCTTTCCCTCTGAGTTCCATTGAGGTTGGGGCACTGTAAGTTCTGCCTTGCTGAAAGCTGAGGACAGGTGATTATAGAGTCAGGGTTCAGGAAAGGGCCTGGCTTTGAGACTCTGAGCTCTGCTGTCTCTTCTGAAACTTTGTTAGAGGTCTGTTTTGGAGTTTACTCCGTTAGGCCAGAGATGTGCCCTAATGCTGTGGAATGAGGTTTGGAGTGAATCCCCCACATGCTCAGTGTGGAGGCCTGGAATGTGGGGCCCCTGCTCCTGCCAGTCCCCGAATCCCTCTGGGTGGTCCCCATGGATGTCTTCCTCTCAGAGTACTTTTGTCACTGTTCCTTGAGTGCTTATCATGCCTCAGTTTACTTCTGTCTGAATTGATTTTCAGGGTTTGTGGACTTATTTCCTTTCCTGTGCCTGTGAGGGTGGGGTCTGAATCCCTCCTAACCTGCCCCAGAATTTTCTGTTCCTCTCCTTGGTCGCCACTTTCTAAAGTGTGTGGACTGAGTTTAGACTCCTTTTTTCATTTGTTTGTTTTCTGCCATTGAAATTTTTCCTGGCTTTTGTCTTTTACCTTTTGTGGATGGGAAAGCACAATTCTCTGATTGAATTTTATTCTGCCATCTTTATCCAGAAACCTTGTGCTGAGCTTTTACAAAAATAAAAGAAAGAGTGAAAAAAAAACACAAAACATTCCTGGGCCCCACCCTGGAGTCCATTTCCGAGGGTCTGGAACAAGGCCCAAGCATCTCATTTTGAAAAGCCTCCCTGTGGTTCTTAGGTCAACCAGGTCTAAACCCAGCATCCTTATTAAAGGGTGTCTATTTTTCTCTTACGTTTTAGTCTACCTGAAGAGCAGGTGGAGTATAGAGAACAATTCAGATTTCAGAAAGGCACTGTAAATGTAAAAGGCTATGTTTTTTATGGTTTATTTGCTGGTTTGTTTTTTAAATAACTTGATACCAATAGAGGGGAGAAGCCTCTCCCAAGAGAATGGAAATGGAATGTTGATCTTTTTTTAGTAGTAGTTCTTGAGAGAAGTATCCTTAGAACTGAAGTTCACTTCTAGATCTCTTAGGCTTTTAGGTTTCTGCTGGTATTTATGGAGTGAATTATTCATCAGTGCCTTTAAGAAGCACTTTGAATGCTATATATGCTAACACTGTCAAAGTGATGTTCATCAGAACCTGATGGGCTTTACAGAATATCACCTGCAACGGGTCTTTAATTCTGTTTAGAATTTGAATGATGAAAGGGAAAGAACGCTGGTTTCACCTGGATCTATTCAAGCTAGGCTTCTTCAACTAGATGTAAAATTTAAATAATTTTTATGGCTGCTAAAGACTGGAAGCTAAAACCAAAATGTGGATTTACGTAACCTTTAAAATAACAATTTTGAAAGAATTTTTATATGAGGTATGAATTTAGAAGTGGTATTTTAGATTTATAAGTTATAGGTAACAGAAGAAATGGTTAATATTTAAAACCATGCACTCAAAACATCTCACACGCAGCCACTGGACTTTTCCAGTACTCCAGTCTCCCGTATGTGCTGCTTTCAATGTGTTTGGAAAAGAACCTATTGGTCATGGGGTCATCTGCTTTGCATGCACCTTCTCCTGTTCCTGGTCCTGTGGTGGTATTGTTTTTACCACACCTACCTTTTAGGGAGCAGCTGTGACACACCAACTCAAAAAACTATACTGTGCTTTTTTTTTTTTTTTCGAGACAGAGTCTCACTCTGTTGCCTGGGCTAGAGTGAGTGCCGTGGCGTCAGCCCAGCTCACAGCAACCTCAAACTTCAAACTCCTGGGCTCAAGCAATCCTTCTGCCTCAGCCTCCCGAGTAGCTGGGACTACAGGCATGCGCCATCGTGCCTGGCTCATTTTTTCTAGATATATTTTTAGTTGGCCAGATAATTTCTTTCTATTTTTAGTAGAGATGGGGTCTTGCTCTTGCTCAGGCTGATTCTCGAACTCCTGAGCTCAAACAATCCACCCACCTTGGCCTCCCAGAGTGCTAGGATTACAGGTGTGAGCCACCGCACCTGGCCTATACTGTGCTTTTAATATAAAATATTTCTCCTTTTTGCGTTTTTTTTCCCTAAGGCACATCCTTTAAGGAAATAATGCTTTTTCTCATCCTTTTGGATCTAGATTTATTAAATAAACTCTGCTATGTACCCACAGTATCTGTAGATACTGAGAGAGCATGCTATAGTTTATATATTTAAATGTATGCTCATGTGATAGCAACCTTCAAGTAAGGACATTCTTCTTTCAGTTGGCCTAATTAAAGTTTTTAGACTATTATATATTCATGTCTTCATTTTTTAAAAATAATTGCAACAGTTGATATTTCAATGGATATTAGATATTAGATATTCCCTCAGAATTTCAAAACTAGAAGGGGCAATAGAGGTCATGTTGTCCAAGCCCCACCAACTTACACATGAGGAAGCACAGACTTGTTTATTTGTTGATGTCGTGCCATCCAGGCACAGGTCTCTGGATTCCCAGCACAATGTCCTTTTGACTAAAGTCCGTTGCCTCTCGCATCCCCTGATAATGTTTGTGAGAGATGAAACCACATTTCACTCTATGTAAAATGTGCCATGATTAAAATTATATAAGTTTATTATCACATATTTTTCTAGGCAAGTGTGTAGATTTTGGGGAAATGAAAGAAATAGAAGTAAAACAGGAAATAATTAAGGTCCTCCTATAAAAGAGGAATAGCAACAGGGAGTAAGGCAGATGGTAAGTACGGAGACGCTGACAAAGGGGAGTCAGTGGGCCCTCAGCCAACGTCCTGTGGGCATTTCTCTGACTGCAGTGGCCCAAAGTCAGGACCCAGGAGAAACCAGCCAGTAGAACCAATGTCAGTGAGTCTTCTTTCTTCCTGATTACCTCTTAGTTTTTGTGTATATTTAAGCGTGCTGAGCGTAGACAAAAGTCCTTGGGTTCTTAACCTGGAGATGGGATTAGGAAGGGAAACTAGAATGATTTTGGCTAATCTGAGTGTGTTCAGTGCAAACCTGCTAGGCAGGTTAAAAGTCTTCCTAGTCTGATGTCTTAGTATGAACAAAATATCGTCTCTACTTCCTTCAGGAAGACTTGTTCACAGTTTTCATCAGCGCTTTGATGGAGCAGCCACACAGCCTTTGAAACATGCCCTGGGCACTTTGATTTTTAATTTAAACATGTGGACATAGTTTTCCTTGGATTTGGAGCAATAATGCCCCCACAGAGGATGATCAGGAGGGAGTGGTTCCCCGGTAAGAAAAGCAGCTCAGTGCTACAAACGGAAGCCACTGCATATTTACACATGGTCGAGCCACGTCTTACCATCCAGTTAAATGACCAGCTACTGATCATTTCTGGTTTGATTTGTTGTACCCTTGAGGCAAAAGCTTAAAAGCTGTGCAAGTCCTTAATAATAGGGGCTTGCTCACACACGTTGACAGATTGAAGGAAATAAATGGATTTCAGCTATGAACATTTTGTGATTTTTTTTTAAACTTGTAAAAAAAAGCACTAATTTCAGCTTTCATTCCTGATTTCTCAATTATCTTTCTATGTAAAAGTAACATGTCTGCATTTTTATTTTAGGAATCTTTCAAAGAAATACCAACCTAAAAAGAACTCGAAGGAGGAAGAAGAATACAAGTATGTTTATCATTGATAATTGTGTGGGACTATCTATATGCCATTGATGATGATTATGAAGGGAAAGAAGAAATACCTCTCTATAAAAATAAGCTGCAGTCCCCATTCATATCTGTGTCGGTTTTTAAATTGGGGGAGAGAACAATAATAACAAATTCAATTAGCTTTTCTTATACTGAGTCCTTAGACCTATTCCAGATTGTTTCAATTAAAGTAATTAGGAAAAGTTTAGAATACAATCTAAACAAATACAGGAAGTATATTTGGATACTTCCTGTATGGAAGTAATATGGATTATACATTCTAGAGTCTAGATTTGGTTTGGTAATATCAGGAGTTTCCTGAGTGTCATACCACTCATTCATCTAAGAAATATGTCCATTTCAGTAAGCAATTAAGGCATTTTAACATGGACAGCCCAAAATATTATGTCTCTAATTTAGACCTAAATATCCTTTACATTAGTACACATAGCATGTATATGAATTTTGAGTTATTTCTGGATTTAGTAGTAACAGAGCCAAATATTGCATTACATAGAGCAATTCAATTTCACAAAATGAAAAGTGTTTTGATTGTAATTAATTCTGAGCCATTTTGATGAGAACACTTTATGTGTAATGAATTGTCAGGATCCTATGGGAGGTCGATGCAAATTAACCCAATTTTAATTAATGTTTCCTCGGCATTAAGCAGTGTTCGGACGGATGTGGCCTTGTTTGAAAAGGCATGGTGTTTGTTCTGTTCTACAGGTATACATCATGTAAAGCTTTCATTTCCACCCTGAACGAAATGAATGATTACGCAGGGCAGCATGAAGTTATCTCCGAGAACATGACCTCACACATCATTGGGGACTTAGCACGCTACATTCAGGAGCTGAAACAGGAGAGGAAATCGGTAATAAAAAATTTACTTTTTTCTTCCTAAAAGGTGGACCAATGACAATGGGAATATCCCAGAACATTTCAAATTGAATGGAGACATATAAGATGATGGGTCTTAAACTGACACCTTTGAGAATCATATAAAAGTTATGGGCCCTGTTTCTAGAAAGTATTTCTAGGTCTCTATGTATAGTTTCAAGGGTGCCCCAGATACTCTGAAACACATCTGCAGACCCTAGAATATAAATTGCTTTGAGAAGTTAAAATATATTTGAGGATATCAGACATTTAAAAAAGTACACACTATGATATGCTATATGCTGAGTGGAATAAATAGTATTAAAATAAATGCTTTTCAGAAGGTCAAAAAAAACAACATAAAAATGACCTCAGTGCATCCATTCTGTTCCTTGGCCCATTCATTGCCATCTAATGAAGGAGACCTCATGGTTCCTCTTGCTCCCATTGCAATCTTTTCATAGAGAGCTTTTATTGTTAACCAATGAGAAAAATGTACACTCAAAGTATAATCACAGTCAAGATTTTGCCTTAAGAAATTTATCTTTAAGTCATGGTCTGTATCATTGTGCCTTGATTGCTTGTAAAGTGCATAACAAATTATTATTAGAAAGTATCAAAGTTGGGCAGTGATACACGTTTTTATATAAACTTGGTTCAACAATAATTCTTTTAGTGCCCTGGAGATACACAGGTCAATAAGATAGATATGGTTCCTGCTGAAGTGGAGGAGGCATTAAGTAACAATGACAAACATGATTATTTAATTACAATGATAGTTGCTACAAAATAAGAGTACAGATAGTGTGAGAGCATATAACAGGAACACCAGACATGCTTATGCTCCAAGATCAGGACAAAACTTCCTGGGGCTTAGCAGTTAAGGCCTTGAAAACACTTGAGGGATGCACAGGAGTTGCCTGGGACAAGCATTCAATAGGAAGCAGGCAGTGCAAAGGCCCTGGGACAGGAAGGTGTTTGGAATAGCTGGATTGAGTTCTTTCTGAGCTATAAATATGCATATGGCTTTGGATATATTTAAAAGTTAGGAAGAGAAGATAAATGCCTTAAGATTAACTCATTGTGTTAAAACAACAACATGCCAGTAAACTGCGATGAAGAATTTTTATCCATGCTGCCTTTGAGCCCCTGTCATGCCTGTGAAGAACCTGGCCTCACATCACCACCTGAGCTCTGCACCTCCCAACCCCCATCCATGAACCAGGCCCTCGTGGCAAAAAGGTTGAGGACCGCTGGTCTAGGGAATGGTAGCTGGGGGATTGCTACTGGTATCTAGTAAGTAGAGGCCCGGGAGGCTATTATACATCCTGCAATCTGCAGGATGGCTCTCAAAACAAAGAATTACATGGCCCAAAATGTCCATGTTGCTGAGGTTGAGAAACCCTGCACTGGAGCCCAGAATTAGATGACAACGTCTGCTAGACCATTCATTAAAGAAGATTCTTTTCTAATGTGACAGAAAGGATACAGTGAAACAGAATACTAAGGTTCAGAATGAAGTACAAATATCTAATATCATGATAAAATAAACACAATAAATCTTAACACAGTGTTGGACTGCTTCCCTGGTTCCTGAACTGCCCTTGACCTTGTGAAGGTTTGTATTTTCTTCCTGTTTGTTACTTTGGTCAGTGCTTTGTGTCTCTTGACTGACCTTCTCCACCCATGTAGTTTAGTGTACCAGCCAACTCCCTAAACAAAACCTCTGTGCATTTACCTTAGTAGGAGTATAAATTCTATTTCTGGAGTGAATCATGAGATATGAAGCCCACATAATCTGGCCGCCTATGTCCTCTCTGAATCCCTCTCCCCCAACCAATGGCCTCCTTGCCACTTCTCACCCCTGCTCGGGGTGTTCCTGCCTTCAGGCCTCTGCCCTGGCTTTTCCCTCCTCGAAAAGCCCTTTCCCCAGAAATCTGCGGAGTTTGCTCCCTATCAGGAATGTTACTTTCTCATTGAGGTCGTTCCTGTCCACCTTCTTTAAAATTACAGAGTACCTCTGCTCCCCCTTCTCTGTTCTCACCACTTTCCCCTGCTTTGCTCTTTCTGTAGCACTTACTGGCATCTACCATTCTGTGTGTTTCCTCGCTGATTGTTTTTCTTTCACCCCATGCTAGAATGTAAGCTCCATGAGGGCAGGAATTTTCTTATCCACTGTTGTACCCCGAGTACCTAGAAAAGTGTCTGCGTGGCACAGAGCAGGCCATCAATCAGTACTGGTGGAGTGAAAGAAGTTATTGGGTAGTAGAAGCAGCGTCTTAAACTCAGCTTAGGGCTCAGACTCTGTTTACTGGTGAGGATCCTTGTATTCCATTGTTGTGTTATGACTGAGTTATTTACTCACTGTTAATCGTATCTTTTTTATAGTCAGTTGTATCTGTATTTTGAATTCTGTCCCTTTCTTAAAATCAGAAATTATAGTAATTTATGGAGTAAATTATAGGTGGTAGAGATACACATTAAATAATATCTTAGAATACATAATGTTCCTTTTATTTTAAGGAGAATTACAAGTACAGGTCTCTGAGTCAGATGTTCTGTTGAGAGGAGCTGCAAACTCTCTTGAAACATTCTGTAATTAAATCAAAATGACATTTTAGAAGGTTGTGAAACCTTTTGAAATACTAGAAAGCATCAGTAAACAATGCATACTTGTGGTATTTTAATATAATGTCTCATGAACATTTTTTATTTTTTTCTACATTATTTTGAATGACTGCATAATGTGGCATTGTGTTGTATTCTAATCACTGTAATTTTTAAAATTATCCTGATAATATTGGATATTGAATTGTTTGGCCTTGAGTGTTCCTTTTTACAGATGACAATAGCTAACCTCGATTGCACTTTACTTTTTTTTTTTTTTTTTTTGAGACAGAGTCTCACCCTGTTGCCCAGGCTAGAGTGAGTGCCGTGGCGTTAGCCTAGCTCACAGCAACCTCAAACTCCTGAGCTCAAGCGATCCTCCTGTCTCAGCCTCCCGAGTAGCTGGGACTACAGGCATGCACCACCATGCCCGGCTAATTTTTTTTCTATATATATTTTTAGCTGTCCATATAATTTCTTTCTATTTTTAGTAGAGATGGGGTCTCGCTCTTGCTCAGGCTGGTCTCGAACTTCTGAGCTCAAACGATCCGCCCACCTCGGCCTCCCAGAGTGCTAGGATTACAGGCGTGAGCCACCGCGCCCGGCCTGCACTTTACATTTAACCCTCACAATATCCTTTGGGGATGGGGACCATTATTTTACACATTTTACCCAAGACGAGGACCCTGGAGCACAGGAAGGTGAAGTGAGTCGGGCACGTTGCACCCAAGGTGGAGCTGGGCTTCACGAAGGCCAGGCAGCCCGCTTCTCAGGGCAGTGTGTGAGCATCCACGTTTCTGTTTCCACTGAGTTATTTTCTTTAACCTACATTCAAGGATGCTGGATTAAATAGCGTGATCATCTTCATCTGCCATTAGCTTCAGAAAAGGAGCTAGTTGAGATCTTCTCATAGTAACCAGTATTTCTCCTTTAGAACTTTTACTTTTGGCTACTCTGACTTTTCTTAGTAAACTCTCATTTTTGTAAGGATGACTCTTAAAACAACAGTAGAATGCTATCATTTCCATTTTCTGGTGAGGTTAATTATCAGGAGAAATGGCATAATAGAGTGAAAACTCAAATTCAGGTCTCCTAATGCCAAATCCAGTCACCTTTCGCTGTGCTGCTATGAAAAGCTGATAGGGAGCTTCAGGTCTTTCTTAGAGAAGGGGAAGCCAACATCAGGGCGGTGTCCACAGAGCTGGAGCTCCCTGCTAGGTGGTGGGGAGAGGGGCAAAGGACACAGGCTTTCTAGCCAATGACCCCTCTCAGGACCAGCTGTGACATCTTAGGAAGGTTCTGAAAACTCTGAGCTCCCAATTCTGAATCTGTAAATTGAGGCTGATTATATCCACCTTAGAGAGTTGTAGGGAGGATTGCAGGAGGACAAGCACAAACCACGCAGCACAGCATTCAGGTATATCGAGATACAGGCACTGCATAACCGGTTTCTCTTACTACGATGGTCATTCTGTTTCTCAACACAGAATCTCATTTCCACCCCAGAGCTTCTTGACCAGGGTTTATTACAGAAAGCAGGCTGCTTGTGACCATATGCCATAACAGTAGTTGTCCAGTCAATTTAAAATGACCTTTCTAAAAATGTTGAATTGGTTGATGGCATTGAAAACAAGCTGCTTTTAAAATTTTAGACCTAGCTACTATTTCTCATGACTGACTAGATATAATGCCTTGTTTAAGTCCCATTCTTAACAATCAGTATAATACAAATTGGGCCATTCGATATAGGGGCAGAATCCTGTCTGCCCGCCCATCCAAAGGGATGATTTAGAATTTACAGGATTACTGCTGGATCTCATTACTGCATGTAGAAAGAATGGCCAAGTGCAGTTGAGAATACCGGTAGAAAATTAGTTTTCATCTAGATTTTGCTATGTTTGAACAGGTAAATCTCCAATAAGGGTCAGCATGATGAAGAATGGTTCATTATGCAAAAGATGAAGTTTCCTTCTCTTTTTGTACGAATTTGAAAGGAAGTAGAAGAAAGTAAGGTAGAAGGAGAGATTGACACTCTCCTTGCCTTTGTGGCCGTATCAAGATAACAAGTGCGCTATTTGATCTTTAAGTCTTCAAATCTCTAACTGTAAAATAGGATTAGTACTTCTATTTATGTTTCCAGGAGAACAGATGCTTTTTATGAAGTACATATGCTATATTCGTATATCACAATGCAGTTCACTCCCATAATATTATAAGTAACCAGTGTTTGTCCTGACACACAAATCTGTAGGCTCATTTTGGTGAAAACGTGTTACATTTTTTAAAGCAATTTCTTTCTTTTCTTTTCTTTTCTTTTCTTTTTTCTTTGTTCTTAACAAGTTCCCAGGTACCATTAAGAATGAAAGCAAGGGCCGGGCGCGGTGGCTCACGCCTGTAATCCTAGCACTCTGGGAGGCCGAGGTGGGCGGATCGTTTGAGCTCAGGAGTTCGAGACCAGCCTGAGCAATGAGCGAGACCCCACCTCTACTAAAAATAGAAAGAAATTATATGGACAGCTAAAAATATATATAGAAAAAATTAGCCGGGCATGGTGGCGCATGCCTGTAGTCCCAGCTACTCGGGAGGCTGAGACAGGAGGATCGCTTGAGCTCAGGAGTTTGAGGTTGCTGTGAGCTAGGCTGACGCCACGGCACTCACTCTAGCCTGGGCAACAGAGTGAGACTCTGTCTCAAAAAAAAAAAAAAAAAGAATGAAAGCAAATTCTTTAAAAATTGAACCTTACCCTCTGCGAGAACTTAGCAGTTTAGTTTCTTTCCTGCCTGATGCCTGAGCCTGCACCAGTTCTCATTAGGAAAACATAAATGCTCCTGAAAGCCCAGGACAAGGGGGCCTCCTGGTTTCTTACCTAATGGGCTGGAGTTAAGGCAACTATTTTCAGCGAGATGGTCACCTTCTCTTTAGAGATAATGGAATCAGTGGCCAATCTTTGGGAGTGAATATAAATCAAAGTATACAGTGATGAGTCTTTTACTTTGCCTTCAGTCCTTCATTCACAAGCATAAATTATCAATAAATCTGTGCTCTGTAACAATGTGTGGGATTTATTGGAGTTTACTGGTGATGAGTAGAAATAACTGGAAAATCCACAGTTATTTATAAAACAGCATGATTAGTTTTAATGTAGTAAAATCTGGAGATTGTATACTTGTCTGATTTTTCTAGATTTTTTACAAATTTACAGTGAATGTTGTAGTTATCATCTTTTTTTTAACTACTGCATACAAAAAGAACTTAACATTTTAAAAATTTACTCTCCTTTTTTGGGGGACAGGAGGGATTCACTTACAAGTTACCAAAATTTTAAAAGAATATTACTAAAACTGAATTAAAGGATAAAAAACCCACAGTCCCTCATAAATCAAAATCCTTATTTTTCCAAGTTTCTTTCCTGATGTCATTTGTAGATATACATAATATTTAAGAGTATTAGTCCTAGTATAGATATAATTTATATTCGTCTTCATTCTTCATTTAATATCATAAGCACTTTCCATGTTTTTACCTGAAAAGTATAGTTTTAATAATTAGAATTTTAATAGCTGTGTTTTATTCTAACACTATTATAATTCACTTAATTCTGGAACTGAGTGTGGTGGTGTACACTTGTAGTCCCAGCTACTCAGGAGGCTGAGGCACTAGGCTCACTTGAGCCTCCGTGTTGGAGACCAGCCTGGGCCACATAGTGAGACCCTGTCTCTAAAAAAAAAAAAAAAAAAGAAAAGAAAATTAATAGCCAATTTTTTGTTGTTTGACATATAGGCTATTACCAGTTTTTGATTTATTTACTCATTTAGTTAGTTAGTCTGTACAAACAATACGGCAGTGAGCTCTTTGCTTTTATAGCTGTTTTCTTTGTGTGTGGGGTGAGATTATTTCCCCAAGCTAAATGCCCAGAAGTGAGAATGTGAGGTCAAACATACATGATTAAACATATGTTATTTATGGTTCCTGATAAAGCTCTGATCATTTATGAGATTAATGGTTTTTAACAGAATTATAGACGAGATTCCCAAAGGTTGCTGACATGATCAACTTGGTTGTGAATTGGCTTATCTGAGATGTGGGTAACTCAGAGTTGATAACAGATAGATTCCTCCATAAGAACTACTATAATTGTACTCTTATTAGCAACTTCTGCACATTGAATCAAGTTATTAAACAATTTTAGAGATGGTTTGGTTGAGCTCCAACCTTTGAGTCTGTCTAGGGTTACCCACAGTGATCGCCACTAATCACATATGAGGAATTTATGGAGATTTGTGGCTCTAGTAGGAGAACCAGGAGGTTTTCACCAGCATTTTCTGGAATTTCAAGAAAACTTCTCTCTGCAGGTGGAAAATGTGGTTCATTACTCACAAAATGTTGGCCAGAGCAGAATTGATTTTTGGCAGTAGTTATCTGCAGAGTTCTAGAGGAAACAATTATACAATGCTTTCAGTGACTCACTAAAATTTTTATAAGCCTCAGACCCATATGCCTGCAGACCCCACATTACTTAGAATTGACTGTTTAAAATTTTTCCCAAGGTTCCTGAAATATTTGAAAATTGATACTACATTAAATGCTATAACATTCTTTTTAAAGTTAAGTATTGGATAGGTCCTATTTATGGACCTTTTGAAGGGGCTTAATTTCCTACAGGGCAGTTCTGAGGCATGGACTGACTCCAATATATTTAGGAAAAAAATGTTTTTATAAGAGATTACAGTAAAGAGATAAAACTTAGCATGAAGAAAAGCAAAAGCTAAAAGGAGTTCATGTATATGATCTAGCTAATTACAAGTCCATTTCTGACTTATCACTCCTGTTGATTCAACTGTGGTGCTTACTCTGTTATAAATCCAAGACCTGTAGAAAGAAAACATAAAACCAGTACTGACTTTAGGTTTCATGACCTGGGAAAAGGAGCAGTGGGTTTTCATATCAGTTCTTCTGTACTGGTGTCATTACATCTGTTTAAATAAATCAAAAAGCAAGAAGCCCTTCTATCTTTTAGTTGTTGGTCTTTTCCATGGGTCTCATTAATACACTGGCCAGCCCAAAGAATTAGGAATTCTCTTTGTATCATTGCCTAGCAGACACTTAAAAATCTTTATTGTTTGGTTTCAGACCCCCTCTCTCCAACATGGGCAACATCCCCTGGCTTGATGTATCTCTAGAAGGTGTTTTGTTTTGTTATGTCTTCTTTGTTTTGAAAGAACATGCAAAAGTGGCGTTCTGTTCATTAAAATGGGCCCTTTCACCACTGTGGTTCTTTCACCTACAAAACCATTGATCTGGTGAACCAAAGAAATTTTATGTCATCATTCATGGGATAACATACTTAGTTAACAAGACACTTGATTCTCTTCCTGGACTTGAAATATGACTTTGGGTTTTGTGTTTCTCTCTTATAAGCTGGCATGATACATTCTTTTTCTTCTGAAAATTCTGAGAATTACTTGACTAATGTTTTGTGCCTCACCTGACTCTCCCTACATCTAACCACCTGTTTGACACCTGTCCTTAGATGCCTGATGCAGCGTCACCCATTGCATCATTGTCAGCAGAGGCCTGAGGTCCAGCCATAGTATGAATGATGCCCCCAGAGTTGTACAATGTAGTAACCCTGTTAACTCTTCCAAAAACATACCTTTTTTCATATAACTTTTTAAAACTAAACCCCCCCAAACCAAAAACATATCTTTGATCTCCCAAACTTCTTTACCACGCCCATTCCAATGTACACTTCCTCCAGATCTCAATAAATGGCACCTTTTTTTAACCTGGTTGCTCTTGCTAAAAACCCAGAGTCATCCAGGACTTTCCTTCTGTCTTACTCTTCCTGTGTTACCTATTACCAAGTCCTGTTGTCTCTGCCCTCAGTGCTCTGAATCCAAATTCTTCTCCCTGCGTCTTCCACATCTATGGCTAGTTCAATTCATCATCATCTCTCAGCTGGAGGACTATGCTGAGCCTAATTCATCTCTCTGCCTTCATGCTTGCCCTGGGTCAGTGGTCAAGCTGTCCATCTCTGATCCACCGTTGGCTCTCCCATCCTCCAGTCCCTCACCACTCTCTCCCCGTTCGCTATGTTCCCCACGTAGCAGCCACCTCAACCTTGCAATAAGGCAGATCAGACCATGCCACTTCCCTTCCTAAATCTTCCATCAAGCTCACCATGGCTGGAGGGGCTGTCCATGGTCAAGCGCCTGGCTGCTTCAATTGCCTTGTCCGCATCAGTCTAATGGCACTGGCATCTCACTGTTCTGGAAAAGGTCAAGCCCTTTCACACTCACAGCATCTGCATTTGTTCTTTCTGCTTCCTGGAAGGGTGTTTCCCCAGACCTTTGCAAGTTCACGTCTACATTTTATTCAAATCTCTGCTAAATGTCATCCCAGATTGCCCTATCTAAAATAGTCACTTTCACCACACCCATCCCTCCTTATTCCCCTACCCTGTTTCTCTTACCACTGGATCTACTAAGTTTCACTAGGGCAGGGGACTTTGTTTTATTCGCACTGCCTTCCTCATACCTAGAGCAGCCCCATGCGCGTGTAAACATACAATTGACATGTGATGAATGCATTACTGAAGTAGACTCTAAGACCTGTCAGCCCCGGGAAGGATTATTGTACCTAAAGTTTTACCCATCAACCTGACACTCCATCTAAAACTCTTGTTGATGGAGATTCTCCTTGTTTTGGTTTAGAAATAACAGCTTTATATCCTCAGAAGGGATCAGGTGAGAGACTTGAGTCATTCCATGCTTAATATTGGTCATTTTAAGTTGATCCTTTCAAGAATCTGTAAGAATTAATCGAGCTTCTACAGAGGAATTAGAATTTCAAGGAATGTGGCCAGGCGCGGGGCTCACACCTATAATCCTAGCACTCTGGGAGGCTGAGGCAGGAGGATTGCTTGAGGTCAGGAGTTTGAGACCAGCCTGAGCAAGAGTGAGACCCGTCTCTACCAAAAATAGAAAAAATTGGCAGGTGTGCTGGCTCAGGCCTGTAGTCACAGCTACTCGGGAGGCTGAGGCAGGAGGATTGCTTGAGCCCAGGAGTTTGAGGTTGCTGTGAGCTATGATCGTCCCACTGCACTCAAGCTTGGGCAACAGAGTGAGACTCTGTCTCAAAAAAAAAAAGAGGCCGGGCGCGGTGGCTCACGCCTGTAATCCTAGCACTCTGGGAGGCCGAGGTGGGCGGATCCTTTGAGCTCAGGAGTTCAAGACCAGCCTGAGCAAGAGCGAGACCCCACCTCTACTAAAAATAGAAAGAAATTATATGGACAGCTAAAAATATATATAGAAAAAATTAGCCGGGCATGGTGGCGCATGCCTGTAGTCCCAGCTACTCGGGAGGCTGAGACAGGAGGATCGCTTGAGCTCAGGAGTTTGAGGTTGCTGTGAGCTAGGCTGACGCCACGGCACTCACTCTAGCCTGGGCAACAGAGTGAGACTCTGTCTCAAAAAAAAAAAAAAAGAAAAAAAAAAGAAAGAAAGAAAGAAGAAAAGAAAAGAAAGGAAAAGAAAAGAGAAAAAGAAAATAAAAAGAATTTCAAGGAATGCAAAGACAGGATTATTTGGAAAAACAGATAAAAGATTACTGAAGTCTAGGTAAACTGCTGGCTGCAGAGCGTTCTAGGAGGCACAGGGCAGCCTGAGAACAACAGGAACAGTGAGCAAAGGCCACGGGAGAAGGAGGAAAGGACACTTGGCCTCGTCTGCTGAGTAGGCCTGACCCAGGCTGTGTGTAGGTCTCCCGCCGGGTGCCTAGATGGTCAGTGTTAGGGGGGAAGTTAAGCAGCTGAGCCTGACACTGGCAGGTAGGCATTTTAGGAAACTTTAAACAAGTTCATTGAGAAGGTATTTTTATTATAAATGAATTTGGGGAAAATAGGCTTTACTGAATAAAAGCAGAATGCATGTCCTATCATGAATGTTTTGGTTTCTGGTTTGGGATTTAAGTAGGGTGTGAAGTGCTCACTTGAACAGCACTGGGGTGTTTCACCATAGTCCCACAGGGTCCATGGAAATGTCTGCACCATTTATATTTACAGTTAAATTAAAACTGGAAATCCCAAGTCAGGCTTGGCAGCTGCTAGTGTCCAAACCCACTACACTGCGGGTTTTGAGAAAATTACAGTATTTGTCACAGACATGTTTTTTGGAAGCGCCTTCCTTCTTTGCCCTTTTCAAGTCTTTGTGTTCCTTTGTTTTCATCTGTGGAATCTGAGTTGTATTTAAAATTCCAGATGGTTGACTGTTCTCAGTTGAGTGTTTATTCTTTTTTTTCTACTTTTTATTCTGAAATAGCCGTTCTCACATCAGTGCCATATTTTGCCTTTTTAATTGTTAATGGTTGAATCTCTCTATATATAGTAAAAATGAGCAGCTGTTGTACTAATTGCAGAGTGCGAATAATAAACATTTTCATACTATTTGTGTGAGTTTGTCCAGCCTCAGTATGATTTCTTGTAGTGCAGTAAAATCTTCTCAAAAGCTTGTCATTTTATTTTTCTTTACATTAATGCTTGGTTATTTTTGGTTCTCTGTGATTTTTTTTTTTTTTTCTATCTCAGCTACCTCTGGTCACTGGGAAATTTCTAAAAAAATTTTGAACGATGATTTTATCTGCCTGAAGTTCAGCTAACAAGTTGAAATGAAAATAAGTGCATGTAGCTGTCACTCCAGATGCCATTAGGCATTTTCTTTAAGCCTATTATTATGTTTTAAAAGAAACTAAAAGCATCTTGTTACAGGAGAAAGTAAGGAGCATTTGGCTGAGTCTCTAGAGATGGCATTTCCTGTCTCTGTTCTGATAGGAGAAAGGAGCTATGATGACTTCATTCCATGGCTCCAAAAGAAGTACTTATTATCTTTGTTCGGAGAACAATTCCTCCTTATTTAGAGATTAGAGGCACACTTTTCAGACACACATTTGCTCACTGTCCAGAGAAGAAATGTTCTGCCATTGTTTGTTGATAAACAACAAATACATCTGGCAAGCTGGTTTATTTGTTTAACTTTGTAACTGTTAACATAGCTTTTCCGGTGAAAAGAGGGAAGATAGAATTAGTAACAAGTGACCCCTGCTCTTCAGGTCACCGTGTGCGCAGAGGAGGAAGGAGGGCTTTTGTTTCATCCTTAATTTCCTAAGGGATCACACAGCGCAGAACGTTTTTTCTGTGTTATAGCCAAATAAATGATGGAGGGACACACACTAGGAAAGACTGAAAAGAAAACCAGTTTCACCTAGGTCTCAAGCCACATGAAATGGTAGGGTCGTAATTACATATTTCCGGTGATAGTTTAATCATGGAAGGAGAGTGTAACTGAGGCGTCCCCGTGGAAGAAGGCTCACCAGTACAGTCAAGGTGCACACTGTGCTTTAAAGATAAATGAATATTTATTAAACATTTAAACTAAGGAGTGGCAAGAGGATTTACTATATGGATTTTTCAATCAAAATCATTCCTAGTGCTTCCAAAATAAGACTTTTTTTTTTTTTTTTGACTCTGGTCTTCAGAGACGATTCCTTTTATAATAAAATCCAGGCAACCTGTTCTGGGCAGTGTCTGTCGCCGTCTGCTTGTACTTCTGTGCGTTTCCTCTCTCCACCCACAGCGCTGCCCTAGGCTGGAAGGGAGCTTTCGTTTTGTTAACATCCATTTTAAGAGTTGCTGTAGAGACAGAGCACAAACCTAGAGTACCGCTCTGAATTTGCTGCTGGGGTTTTCTTTGTCTTTTTGTGCCTGTCTTTGAATCTCAAAGTGAAATTTCTGGGAATGGTGGTAACCTTTCAGCAAACTGAGGAACCGTGGTCCTGCTTGGGAAGTGGGGTTAGTTCTGTTGACAGAGAAGTCACCAGGTATGAACTGTCAGGACCCAAGGGGCCTCCCTGGGAGGGCACAGTGTAGCCCAGGTGGTTTGAAATGGACACTCCTGTCTCTCCTGGGGACTCTCCCCAGCCTGTTCCGCCTCCCTGTCTGTCTCTTCCCCACCCCCAACCCCCTCACTTTCCCTCCAGACTTTTTTTTTTTTTTTTTTTTTGAGACAGAGTCTTGCTTTGTTGCCCGGGCTAGAGTGAGTGCCGTGGCGTCAGCCTAGCTCACAGCAACCTCAAACTCCTGGGCTTAAGCGATCCTACTGCCTCAGCCTCCCGAGTAGCTGGGACTACAGGCATGCGCCACCATGCCCGGCTAATTTTTTCTATATATATTTTAGTTGTCCATATAGTTTCTTTCTATTTTTAGTAGAGACGGGGGTCTCACTCTTGCTCAGGCTGGTCTCGAACTCCTGACCTTGAGCGATCCACCCGCCTCGGCCTCCCAGAGTGCTAGGATTACAGGTGTGAGCCACCGCGCCCGGCCGCTCCAGAGTTTTTTAAAGTGATATATGTGGCTTCATCCAAGTTGCAGAGTTTTCCTAACCCCCGCCCTCAGCTCTCCTTCTTAATTCTTCCACAGCCTTGGTCTTGTCTTTTCTGTTTTGTCTTTGTGTCCATTATGAGAGTTGAAAAATGAAGCTCCGTAGGGCTCCCCTTGGGCTTGTAGAGACCCAAAAAGTTGCTGGATAGATAAAACTTACTGCAAAGAGGTGCTTAAAACAGTGAAACTCGACCTCCAAAGAGAGGCAAGAAAACATTCCCTTATAAAGGAGCACTGTTCTTAAAAAAAAAAAAAAAAAATCTGATGTTGTCTCCTCCTCCCTTGCCTTCCCAGTAGTCAGCTATCTTTCCTGACTCTAAGCTGTAGATTCTGATGAGGTCAGGCAGACTTAGGGGACCTTCTGTCACCTGACCTTCTCCACAGTGCACCCTACCACCAGTGCCTGCCCCGACAGCCAGAAAACAGGCAGCACATTCAAGCTGGGAACTGAAGGAAGGTCGCTTATTGAAAGGAGCATTTACAGGGTTGTAGGTTCAGGAAATCTGTAAGGGATGGTGCCGCACCCTGGGGCCAGTCACAGTGGGGAGCTGCCGTGGCCCCCAGGCCTCAGAGGGCAGCGGGGGAGCCTGGCAGGAGCATCATAGCTGAGCTGTGTGCAAGGTCTAGGGACCCAGCCAGCCTGTAACATCTCAGCTACAGGAGGCTGCGGGCACAGATTCCTGCCCTCCGACAGGCGGGAACCTCTCTGTGGCAAATCTAATCCAGCCAGAGGGCAAGGGAGCCCACGAGGTCCAAGCAGGTCAGCCTCTGGGGACATGGAACAGGGTGGAGAGCGGGTCTGGGAAATCCCCAGCACATTGCCCAAGACAGTGAGGTCACAGGGGAAGGATATTAAAGGATTTAGGGAACTGGTGATTTTAGGTCATTGGATAAAAAAGACATAATTTTCTTAATATTTCTAGTATTTCTTTCCTTGGGATCTTTGTCTTCCTTGGTGATCTCATCCCGTCTCCTGGCTTTAACTACCCATTTTATGCTCCCAAACGTCTTTGGTGCTGACCCCTTGCTGAACTCAGACTCATGCATCCAAGTACGCGTTAGGCTTCCTACTTGGGAGTCTCGTAGAAATATCAACCTTACCCCATCTAAAACTATGTGTCTGATCTTCCGTCCTCAGACCCATTTCTCTGAGACGTCCCTCTCCTTCTAAAGCTCAGACCAACAACCTCAAAGTCACTCTGGGCATCTCATTTTCTCATATCTGATCTCATCCCCCAGAAAATCCTGGTGGTTTGATCAAAAGGCACCCAGAATCTGAACCTCCACCACCTCCCCTATCCTACCCCCGGCCCCCCACTACCACCACCTTGTCCGAGGCACTGTTATGTCCAGGATTGCTACAGCCTCCTTTCTGGAATCTTCCCTTCACAACACCTATACTCAGAGTCACCCATTGGCTCCAGCTCATTCAGACAGAAAGGCCTGTGAGACCCTGCACGTCTCCCCCTTTCTTCTCTGGCCTCATATCCTAATATTCTCCATGAGGCTCACCTGGATCTAGCTTCCTGATGTCCTTGCTGGCTAACACCACACCAGTGCCTGCCTCAGGGCCTTTGCAGATAGCAAGGAGGTGACTTTACATTTAAAAACATCATGGCCGGGCGCGGTGGCTCACGCCTGTAATCCTAGCACTCTGGGAGGCCGAGGCGGGTGGATCGCTCAAGGTCAGGAGTTCGAGACCAGCCTGAGCAAGAGCGAGACCCCGTCTCTACTAAAAATAGAAAGAAATTATATGGACAACTAAATATATATATATATAGAAAAAAATTAGCCGGGCATAGTGGCGCATGCCTGTAGTCCCAGCTACTTGGGAGGCTGAGGCAGGAGGATCGCTTGAGCCCAGGAGTTTGAGGTTGCTGTGAGCTAGGCTGACGCCACGGCACTCACTCTAGCCCGGACAACAGAGTGAGACTCTGTCTCAAAAAAAAAAACAAAAAACAAAACAAAAAAAACATCTAAGCCAGGTGCAGTGGCGCATGCCTGTCTTCCCAGAGGCTGAGGCGGGAGTTCACTTGAGTCCAGGTGTTAGTTCTGGGCTGTAGTGTGCTATGCCAGTTGGTTGTCTGTACTAAGCTTGGCATCAAATGGTGACCTGGGAGCAGGGGACCACTAGGTTGCCTAAGGAGGCTGAGCTGGCCCAGGTTAGAAACAGAGCAGATCAAAATTCCTATGCTGATCAGGAATGGGATTGTGCCTGTGAATAGCCACTCCAGCCTGGGCAATGTAGCCAGACCCCATTTCTAGAAAAAAAATAATAATAATAAAAAAAGATCCAAGTAATGAAAACATCCATCCATACAAAATTCTTACACAAATGTAGCATTATTCATAATAACCCAAACCTGGGAACAACCCCAATGTCCATCAGCTGATGAATGGATTAAAAAAAACATGGTATGGCCACATAATGGAATAATCATGTGGCAATAAAAAGGAATAAAGTACCGGTACATGTGACAGTGTGGATGAACCTTGAAAACATCATACTAAGTTAACATCATAGATAGCGAAAACATGCCAGTCACAGAAGTCGTCACACTGCGTGATTCCATTCGTATGAAACTTCCACAGTAAACAGATCCATAGAGACAGAGAGTAAATGGTGGCTGCCTAGGACTGGGGGAGGCAGGGAATTGGAAGATAACAAGTATGAGGTATAGAGTTTCTTTTGGGGGTGATGAAAATATTCTAAAATTGGTTATGATGGTTGCACAGTTTTGTAACTCTACTAAAAACCACTGAGTTGCACAATTTGAATGAGTGAATCATATAGTAGTGAATTATATCTCACAGCAATTAAAAAGATGATCAAAGTGATTGCTGTCTTAATAAAACATTCCTGTTTTTACAAGTGGTATGTATAAGCCTTCTAATTCAATATTATTGCATCTGAAATTTTAAAGGGAACTCTGTGACTAATTTTTTTTTTCTCCAAGTAAAACCCATTTCATCTGTGATGACTATTCTTTTCATTTCCTCTTTATGTTTTTACTCTTAAGTTTCTTTGGACTGCACATACTAGATGTTCAACATTTAAATGTTATTTAAGTGGATGAAAATTTGTTCTTTTGTGTTCATATGAGGAAGAGGGGTACTCATCACTGGTGTGTTTTCCCTTCCCAGAACTTTCACGATGGGCGTAAAGCACAGCAGCACATAGAGACTTGCTGGAAGCAGCTCGAATCCGTAAGTGAAAAACAAGCAGCTGAAGAAATGTCCTTATAGATTTTCTAATTTAGATTTAATTTAAGCTTGAATTGATCAGTAAGTAAAAAACGTACAAAGAGAAACACTGAAGAGGCATACTTGTGGATTTTTCCCACTTGAATTTAGTTTGTTTCCTGAACCGTTATTTAAAATTTGAGCCAGAAGAGCTCAAGTAGAGTCTTTTTCTATAAGTCATATGGAAAGAACAACAATTAGACAGGTTTTTTTTTTTTTTTTTTGGAGACAGAGTCTCGCTCTGTTGCCCGGGCTAGAGTGCCGTGGCGTCAGCCTAGCAATTAGACAGTTTTGATGGAAATAAATGCAGTTTTAAAAATCACTTTCAGAATGTATGACATAAACCAATTCAGAGAAGAATTTTTTGGGGAGTTTAGGTAAAATTATATCTTCTCATAGGAATCTCACGGTTTCATAAATAATTATTTTCCTCTGATTTTAGAGTAAAAGACGATTTGAACGAGATTGCAAAGAGGCTGACCGAGCACAGCAGTACTTTGAGAAAATGGATGCTGACATCAATGTCACAAAAGCAGATGTTGAAAAGGTGAGGTGAAAGCGGGAGTCTCTCTTTCATTTCCCTTGTGAGCGTTCGGCACAGACAGCCCGTCCCCAACTTCCCCTTTCTGATGTGGTCACAAAAGGGCACCCAACTGGGGCTGCCTGCAGCCATGTCTTCCCCCAAGTAACCCACTCTTGTGATGACCGGAGTAGCTTTCATTTTGTGTTAGCCATTGTGGGGACCAGAAGCTAAATTTGGGGGGAATTTTCAGTGTTAGGATTTGAGAAGTTTATCTGGTTAGTCACCAGGACGATAATGCGGAGACTTAGATCCATGAGCAGATGTAGGAAGGTGGTTTCAGGAGGTTGTGGCTCTTTCTTAATGGCTTTTCAAAGAGAAAGTCAATTTCTTGAGAGCCGAGGAGACGATTCAGGGCCATCTGGAAGAGCTTGGCTGCTGCTCATAATGTTTCCTTTAAAAAGACGAAGAGCCTCACACTGCCTGCCTGGCTTCTAATTGATTCCTGCAGGTTGCTAGCAGGGAGGGTGCAGCTGAAGGCGTGCGTTTGAAAGTCCTCTCAAGCTTTTCTCTAAATGGACTTGCACAGGCAATTAGGGTATTATAAAGCTTGTACTGTATCTTCTCGTGGCGCAATATGTGGTTTTTCCCTAGAAGCTGAGTTTTCTTTTTATAAAAATCATCAATACAGTGTAAACAAAATTAGGCTGTTACATAACAGGATTCATTCATTACTGCCCAGGGCTGACTCGTGCTGCACATGGGTGAAAGCCCTGTGTTTTCATAGATTTCTCTGCTTTTGCCAGATTAGTTGGAGATGAGTTTAGCTGGGTAATAGTGTGAATTAATATTTGCCCAATTCTGCCAAATACCTCACTTAAAGATTAGGTCTATGTTAGTATACCTTTCTGTAAAATTATTTAATATATTAAAATACATATTCTCACTAGGCATGGTGGCTCATGCCTGTAGTCCCAGCTATTCAAGAGGCTGAGGCGGGATGGTTGTTTAAGCCCAAGAGTTCCAGCCTAGCCTGAGCAACATAGAGAGACATATTATCTATATCTGTGTTTGATCTCAAAGTGGGGCTATTTATTTTACCAAAAGATATACTAATTTGCTGATAAAGTTACCATAATTATTATAAATTCACCATAAGTTCCCATTAAATGGCCAGCTCCCCAAGTTATTTAAAATGTTATTCAACTAAAATAAGTTTGATTAATTCAAAGTTTATTTAAAAAATATTTTAGGTTAAATAAGGTAAAATCTGTATATGTGTCACATATATATTGTGCTGCATACATTTGTGCTGAATATATATATTAATATATTTATAATTAGGAGAAGAATGAAGTAATCCTTCTCCTAATTTCCACCACAGAGGTAAAATTTATCCTGAATTTGGTGTTAATTATTATTCTAGCTTTAGCACCTGTGTATGTATCACCAATGGGTAAATTGTTATAATTTTGTCTCTTTTTCATGTTTGTATAAACAAAATCATATTTTATTAATTTTTTTCTAACTTGATTTTCTTTCTTTCAACACTAGATTTTCGAGACTTAATTTATGTGGAGTATAGAACACATGACTTTTATATATGAATGTATACTGGAGGCTGCAGTGAACTATGACAATGCCCCTGCACTCCAGGCTGGGCAACAGAGCAGGACCCTGTCTCAAAGAGAAAAAAAAAAAATTAGAGCCAAGTGCCTTCATAAACTGTCTTTTCACTTTTATTTTGGTTTTTCTGTAGAAACAGTCATATCACCAGCAAATAATGATACTTTTATTTCTTCTTTTCCACTCTATGCCTTTTATTTATTTTGCTTATCTTACTTTGCTGGCTATGAACTCCAGTATGCTGAGGAGAGACAGTCATTGTGGACTTCCTTATCTTGTTCTCGATTACAAAGAGAGTGCTTCAGATACTTCCCCATTCAGAATGATTTTAATATACCCTTTATTGGAGTAAAGAATTTTCCTTCTTTTCCTATTTTGCCAAGAGGCTTGTTTTTTTTAAGCCTGACTTGATATAGAATATCATTAAATATTTTTTCTGCTTCCTTTAATTCATTATGTGGTAAATTACATTAATCGATTTTCTTACATTGAACCAAATTGGCATTCCTGGGACAAACTCAACTAGATTATGATGTATTTTTTATACATAGCTGAATTTGTTTTGTTAATATATTTTACTTAAGATTTTTCACAGAAATGGTCTATATTCATGAAATTGGTCTATAATTTTCCTTTCTTGTGTGTTCTACTTTGCCTTACTTATGAGTTTTGATGTTTGTTCTTTTTTCTGAAATAATATATATAATACAATTAACTATTTCTTTGGGGGAAAGCTTCTAACTACTGATCTAATTTTATATTGTCTACTTCTGGGTTGATCCTAGTGGGTTATATTTCTGTAGAAATATATCTGTTTCATCATAAGTTTTTAAACGTATTGGCAAAAAGTTACCCATAATATGTTCTCACTTTAATTTTTGCTGCATATGTTATATCCCTACTATTTATTCCTAATATTGTTTATTTATACTTTTTTCTTTTTTCTGGATTAGTTTTTTAAATATCATTTTTATTAGTGTTTTCTAAGAACCTAAAAACCAAGTTTTATCTTTATGGAGCCTCTCTTTTCTATTTTTATCTTCTATTTTTTTTTTATTTTTTCTTCCTTTCCTCTTCCTGCCTCTCCTCCTCCCCTCCCCCTTCCCCTCTTCTTCCTCCTCCTCCTCTGTCATTGTCTTTGGTTTTATTCCATTGCCCTTTACTTTTTTTAACTTTTTTTTTTTTTTTTTTAGAGACAGAGTCACTCTCTCACCCAAGCTGGAGTGCAGTGGCGTAATTGTAGCTCAGCAGCCTTGAACTCCAGGATTCAAGTGATCCTTTCAACTCAGCCTTCCGAGTAGCTAGGACTATAGGCGTGTGCACCATGCCTGGCTAATTTTTAAAAATTTTTTGTAGATACGGGAGTCTCACTATGTTGCCCAAGCTGGTCTCAAACTCCTGGGCTCAAGCGATCCTCCCACCTCAGCTTCCCAAAGTGCTGGGAATAAAGGCGTGAGCCGCCTCGCCTAGTCCATTCATTACCCTTTAAAAAAAGTTCTTTCTTTAGATGCTTACCTCAACCTTTCTTCTTTTCTAATACAAATATTAAGTTTACAAATGTCCTGCTTGCCTACATCCCACAAATTTTGATATGTAGTATTATTGTTGTTCATTTCTAGATATTATTCATTTCTTTTACTATTTAATCTCTTACCTATGATTTATTTAGAAGCATGATTTTAAATTTCCAAATGTATGACCTATTTAAACTTAGCTTTGTGTTATTAATTTCTAATTAAATCACACTATGGTCCTAGGAAGTCTATATGAGTTTGAGTCTTCTATATTTATTGAGACTATCTTATGGCTTGGTTGCATTTTTATAAATGTTCAATAAGTAGGTGAAAAAAATGTATTCTCCAGTTCTTAGTTGCAGAGTTCTACCTATTTTCATTAGGACAAGCTTGTTGATTGTGTTATCCAGATGTTCCTATCATTAAGGATTTTTTGTCAGCTTGTTTTAACATTTTCTGAGAGAAATGAACTCTGAGGAACAGGACTAATGCGAGTATTAATTGAGTTAATATGTAAACGGTCCTCAGAACCATTTATAGGATGTGACCAGTGATCCATAAGTTAACTATTATGATGACAGTGGTGGAGGATTTGTTGTTTTCCGTCAGCTTTGCTCTTTTATCATGAAGTTTTTCTATCAAACAAAGTTAAAAATTGTAATATCTTCGATATGATTTAATTTTTCATCAAGGTATAGCAATCCTCTTTCCCCAGTTATGCTTTATGCCCCAGAGTCTGTTTTACCTGAAATAGACCAGATTTCTTTAGGTTGACACTACCTGGCAAATGTTTCCTATACTTTTTGACTTTACACTTTTCTTTGTCCTCGTATTTAGATGTGTCTCTTGCATATGGCATATGGCTGATTTCTGACAAGCTCTGTGTTTCCCCTGGAGAGTCTGGAGTCACGTATACCGTCTTATTTCGTGTCTTCCGTTAGTGTCACTTTTTCTGTTTCCTTCCCTCTTATCCTCACTGCACTGAGCATTAGCGTCTTTGCCCTCCTTGCTTGGAGATGCAGGTCCATGAGAACATTTCGATAGAGACTCATTTCATCAAAATTGAAAACCTGATCCAGGGTATAGCTGTCTGCATTCACCCATTGTTTTACTATGGGGGAAATACTATCCCAATTTTTGCATTCATACTCCCAGGTTCACCAGGTAGTCCAACATAATGGAGAAGCCACTAAGCCAGCCACCACTGGCAGTTCTATACATTTTTAGCCTTTTTCTTAAGATCTTCGTGATATTGCTAAAGAGAAAACTTACTCATAATGTACTGTGAGAAATTGCATGCAGACCAGCAAGACTTCTGTGTTATGCTACATCATTCCCCATATTTCAGTCTTACAAGATGGTACAAGTCACAGCAGAGACACGTGTTAGGTCCAGAGCAGCTTGTGAGTGATTATGAAAGTGTGTTTCTTGGAAATTTATCTGTGGTGATGGAGGCTTAGGTTGAAAGTGGGTTCTACAGGAAGCAGGCATACTTGGGGGCACTACCAAGCTGCATCAGTGTAAATTTTCCACTTTAGGGTTTAGAGTCCACACATGCTCTATGAATTCTGGCCCCTTTATAGTCCAGAAATTTCCAGGATGACTTTTTTCCTCCATTTTTCTCCCTCAGATCAACTCTAAAGCAGTTAACGTAAAAAAAAAAGCACACTTGCTGGATCCAAAGGCAATGTTAGGACTTTTGTTGTATGCTTCCAAATTGAATTGCTATCCTCAACTATGTGAATATTTCCAAAGATCTGGTGTTTTTTTTTCTTTTTTTCTTTTTTTTTTTTTCTGTAATGTTTTTATAAACTTTTACTTTTTTTTTTTTTTTTTGTTAAAAACAAGTTTCATATTTTTTTTCCCCACCCCCCCCTTTCCCGAGTCAAAAATATGGAACGCTTCACGAATTTGCGTATCATCCTTGCGCAGGGGCCATGCTAATCTTCTCTGTATCGTTCCAATTTTAGTATATGTGCTGCCGAAGCGAGCACTGGTGTTTTTTTTCTTATACCGAGAGCATCATTTTGTACTTTTTATGAAAGTACTACATACCTCCTTCCCAAGGATATGATAAGCTACTCAATTTTGGCATTACAAACATTGAAGCTGATAGAGCAGTGTCTAAACATTGAAATTCTTAAGTTACTTCATTTCAAATGTGACTTGAAACTACAATTTCCCAAAACATCCAGTAGTTTGTTCTATCAGTGTTCTGCTTTATTGCCTGTGAAGCCGTGTCTGTATCAAGATAAATGGAGGCAATGTTTCAGTTCTTATCATTGCTTACTGTCATTTCCCACCATGATTTCTGACAGTCCTTGAATCTAACATCAATGTCTTTCCCCCTAGTTTCTGAAAATGATTGAATTATCTAATTGCGTTTGACATGGCTCAGCCTCCTTTTTCTGGCAGCCAGGCACACTGGCCCTGGAATGATAAGCCTACACTTACAAAGACATGTAGCTGCAGGGTGGACCTTTCTCAACTGTGTTTGGCACTTGACAATACAGCTGATATGAACTCCATGCAGGCGTGCATTTTCTAAATCTTTTAGGATCTGGGATGAGCCTAATCTTTTCTTTCTGAAGTTAAATGTCCCATGTATGCATTGAAACCACACTTTTCACAAGTGCTGTGTTCAAATCACCTAAACCCGTCCCTTACAAGAGGGTGCGTATCATCCTTGAGGCACCCAGTTTAACTAAAAGTAGGTGCTGTTTATATGTATAGAGTATACAAGAAAAAACTGGCAGTTTTATCTCTAGGCAAGAGTGCATATTTGGATGTATGAGCATGCCATGTTCCTTAGAGCAGCAGTCCCCAGCCTTTTTGGTACCAGGGACTGGTTTCATGGAAGAAAATTTTTCCCCGGGGGTGGGGGTAAGGGTGTAGGCAGAGCTCAAGTGGTGATGCGAGTGATGGGGAGCAGCTGTAAGCAGGCCCCTCCCCCTTTTCCAAAGTTTCATGAAAGACAATTTTTCCACAGGGATGGAGATGAGAGTGGGGGGTGGTGGAGCTCTGTGGCTGGTCCCTAACAAGCCTCGGACCACTACAGGTCCTTGGCCCCGGGACCGGGGACGGCAGCCTTAGAGGAACCATGAAGGAAGGAAATATGCTTAATTGAATGGTCTTTATTGGCAATGAAAACTCAAGGAACTATGCAGTCTCTTCCTTTGCCAAGATGCGGCCGTCATAGAGTTTTAAATTTGAAGACTTCCAGTGAGCTTGAAATGGTTTGGAATTAGTTACTCTGGGTTTGTAAACGTGTTAACCAATATGTGTTAGAGTAGGTCATCCCCTGGCTCGTGTCCCAGGTGTTTGAGCTGAAAGTGAGGTGGAAAGGAAGGTAACCTCACTGTATGTTTTGCAATATT